>NW_020455617.1:295935-297908 GCF_003342845.1 Nothoprocta perdicaria
TGCGGCCCCGCGCCCAGCGCCGCGCTCGGGGCGGAGCGCCGCCCGGCTCCCCCGCGGGCCTCCCCAGTGCCACTGTCCCCCCCCGCGCGAAAAAAAGAAAGAAAGGAAGAAAAAAATCTATTACCCCGCTGCCATTTTGTTAAGTGTTTGCTCCCCGGTGTGACCCCGCCACTTTATCTGTTGCTTTTTATTTTCTGAGTGCCTGTTGCCCATATGTTACTCTAATAGTCGCTATAATTCTTGGGCAATAGCGCTCGTATTTTAACCGGGCTGGATTAGAAAGAATGCACTTTAATAATAATAAAAAATAATTTCAAAAAAAAAAAAAAAAAGAGGAAAGAAAAACTCAGAGAGCAAAAGAGCAATACGCTAATGGCTCGACAGGGATGTGTTTGCATGAAGACGAATTACCGGCCTGGCTTGAGGCGACTTTTAGGAGGTGGCGGCGCCCTCGTAGCGGCGGTAACGCGGGGCGCGGAGCGGCCGGGCACCCGCGACCCGGCCGGGGGCTGGGGGCGGCCCCGCTGCTCGTCCCCCCCTTTCCCGGCGGGAAAGCCCGTAGGGAGGCGGGAGGTGCCCGGGGCGAAGCAGCGACTCGGGCTCGGGCTCCGCAGCGGCGGCGGGAAACAGGAGAACAGCCCGACCGGGGCCGGGGGGTGCCGGGGGGGCCTCTTCTTTCCCCCCTTTTTAAGGGGTTTCTTTTTAATTTGCAGAAGGGCTGATCCCTTTTTCGGTAATGTCGGCGCTTCTGGTTTTGCTCCGCCGCCGCCGTTAAAAAAAGAAATATTTCTAACGATWATAGAAAGCGATTGTTTCCGTTCTGTCTAGATGTGGCAATGATCAGGGCGAGATGAGGAGTTTCAGTTTGAAACAGTTGTTGCCATCCCGCTCTTTACTCTCGAGCTCTCTTACGCATCGTTTTTTATTTTGTTCCGTTTTGTTATTTTCCTTGGGGCAAAAAAAAAAAAAATCTTTTTTTTTTTTAAATTTTGTTTTCGCTAAAAAAAAAAAAAAAGTGGCGTTTCGCCCTTGCTAACGGCTTGTGCCGCCCGCTTAAAAACAGCGTGGATGCCCCCCATATCCGCCGGCGATGAACCTATGTGGGGGGGATATATATAGGGGTATGTATAGAAATGGGAGATGTATATGAAGATGATGCCTCCCTGGGCTCTCTCGGGGCGGCCCCAGGGGGGAAAGCGCCAAAGCGGTGCAAAAAACCTGTTTCCATCCCCCCAAATAAGCGGCTGCTCATTTCATCTGTCCTGTGCTTGAGCCCTCGCGCTCAAGCATCGTGGGACAATTTCCATCATTATTAAAAAAAAAAAAAAAAAAAAGATGGAAAAAAACGCTATTAAGAATTAACAAAAGATGCTCGAAATTATCTCTTTTGTTGTCTTTTTTTTTTTTTTTTTTGGACCATCGGTTTTATTATTGAATCTCGGCGGAGCTCGGCTTATCCGTCCCCTTTAGTGAAGGCAGCAGACGTCTTTAAACGGGTTTAATTGATTTATCGTTGTTTTTTTGTCGTTTTTCGTTTTGTTTTTTAACAGAAAGTGCATTACATTTAACTGGTCTTGCAAAGGGCTTTGCTTCTCTTTACAAACCGAATTATTACCATTTTTAATATAAATTAATAAATGTTAAGACGCTATATCACGATATATCATCGCTATCAGCTTAAAAAAAAAAAAAAGAAAACCATTTACATTCTAGGGTGTTTTTTATCATACAAAAGGAAAAAAAAATAGCACACTTCAAATTTAAGGACGGAACTAAGGGAGTTTTTCTGGTCGGCCCCAAAGTGATTGCGACGGGTCCTGCCGGCTCCTTCTCCCCGCGCATTTTTCTTGGGAACGGGGTGAGTTTGAAGCAACGAGGCCGCCTCACACTGCCACTTCTTCACGAGTAAAAGAAATAAACGGGGAGAAAATATATATTTTGGGGAAATACTAATAAATAGCAGTGTGCGATTG
>NW_020455617.1:298734-300288 GCF_003342845.1 Nothoprocta perdicaria
GCCTTTCTTTTCCTTTCCAAGGCAAATTTTCGTCTTCCCTCCTCTCTTATTTTTTTTTATCCCCCTCTCTCCTTCACCCCCCCATTTTTTTTTAAATATATACACATATATATATAAAGCAACACGATGCGATGCGAACTACCGCCCCCGCCTCCTGGCGCAGTAAAGTTCGCTGGAGCTACAGCGAGCATTAAGGCGGCCCGCCTGAMCCAAATCAAACGGAATCTCCCCCAAAAACACACCGAAAAGAACCCMAAAAGCAACAACAACAACGGCAGAAAAGCTAAAAACACTAAAAAAAGAGAGAGAGAAAAAAAGCTCTAATTCTGCCCCCTTATGAAAATTACTCCTTTACCTCGACTCCCACTCTAATGCCCCATTTCTCTCTATTTATATATATCTATTATTCTCCCCAAAGGCGCTGCAAATTGGGAAGGATGTATATTCACCGGGCAGGCCACATTAATATATATGCCCTGTTTCTTTTTTGTTTTGTTTTTTGTTTGGTTTGGTTTGGTTTTTTTCCATGGGGAATGCGGGTGCCCGGAGCAACCCGCAAGCCCCTCAACCCGCGCCCGCTTGAACAAGGGGGCCAACAAAACGATAGTAATACTAATAGCAATAGTAATAACTAATTGTAGCGGGAGGAATAATCATAACGATATTAATTGCACCTCCTTTTTTTTTTTTTTTCGCTTCTTGTCCCATTTGCCCCCTTGCTTACATCGCAGCGCCTTGCAGGTCCCTACAGAGAGGGGTGTCCAGGCATTTTGGGGGGCCCCCGTCCCGCAGCGCTCCCCGCAGCTCTCACCTTGACCTGGCTCTCGGTCATGCCCAGCGAATAGGCCAGCCTGGCTCGCTCCGGCCCCGCTAAGTATTTCGTCTGCTCAAAAGTCTTTTCCAGGGCGAAAATCTGCTGGCCAGAAAAAGTGGGGCGCGTATGTTTTCGCTTGCCGTCTTTATCCAGCAAAATTGAGCCTTGATCTGGGCGGGGGGGAGAGAAAGGGAAGGCGCGGACATATAGGTTAAGCGTCTGGACTCGCCGGAGGGCTCCGCTCTAACGCTGCGGGGGGGACGGAGCTGGAGCCAAAGCGCGGCCAGCGCAACGCGTAGGACAGGATCAGCAAAGCCGAGCCCAAAGCGGCGCTGCGAGGCGCGGAGGCCCCGCTTCCTACTCCGCTTTGCCCCCTCCCCGCTAACGAACTAACACCGTGTTCCCTTCGCGAGGAGCTTAAAGCAGCGCAGTCCCGCGGCTCTAAATCTGCTATATTTAGGGTGCATTTTTTTTTCTTTTTTTTTTAAGTGCTCCTCGCGAAAAGTTTGCGCGGAAGTCGCTAAAGCGGCGGGAGCGGCCGCGGGGACGGGGCGCGCGCGCTACTCACGGGGGGCGCAGGCGAGGCGCGCGTCCCTCCAGGGCGGGCTCTGCATCACGCCCGGCCAGAAGATGGGCGTGCGGCCGGGCAGCTCGGCCAGCGGCTTCGGGTAGCGGCCCACGGCCACGGCGCCGGCGCTGAAGTAGAGCGCGGGCGGCGGCGGCGGCGGCGGCGGCGGCGG
>NW_020455617.1:303349-313252 GCF_003342845.1 Nothoprocta perdicaria
CATTGCAACTCTTCATCAAGATCTGATTACCAAAAAGGAAAGCAGAGCATAAAAGCACTATAAAGATTTAAAAATTCTCACTCTCGCCCATAATTCACACAGCAAATGTGCCCATTAGGACCTTCCCAGTAGCGAGGAAATTGTGGTGTTGCTGCAAAGTCCTCCCTGGCGCAGCCTTTGCTGGCTGGGGTGGATAATCTGGGCTCTTAGGCTGGCTCTGTAAAGCTCTGCACTACCAGGGTGCTCCTTCTGCCTCCTCAGAAACACGGGGTATCTGAGGAAGAGTCGAAGCTAATTAAAAATAGTTAATAGGTTCATCACACTCGGGCTTATATTTATCTAATGCAGAACACTGGTTCTTTAGTGATATAGCTCGGAGGCATTAGCGGGAGCCAAGAAAATGAATCAGACATTTAATGGAGATGTGGAAGCGGAAATTTCTTGTAAGGCTACAAAATCCTAAGCCAATAATACACTGAAATATAATAAAGTTWTCATTGAAATTCCACTCATGAGACGCTACCCTCTGTGTCTTCTCCCTGGGTGGATAAACTGAGGCAAAACTCAGGGTGTTTTTTTGTCTTCCAAATGAAGTAAAAAGCACTGGAATTGCTCGTAGGTTGGTGACAAGGATGCTTTGTCCAGCATCCCTGGATAAAGGGCGCTGGAAAAGATGCCGGYGCCTGTCCCGGCATCTGCGCCCCGACGCTGCCTGGGCGTCGAGTAAAGAAGGAGTCGGGGTTCAAAGCGTCGCTCTCTCCTATCTGGTTTTAGCCTTAGGCCCGACTGACCCCTGCTGGGGGAAAGCCGGGAAGAGGGAGCAGGAAGAGAACCCCCTTCCGCAGCCTCCCGGGCAGCAAGTCTGGGGAATTTCCGGGCGGCATTCCCGAGGAAAAGGGCTCAGTGCTCCCTGTGCGCCGCCGCACGGGGCCTTGCCCGTCCCTCGGCATCGAGCTGCACCGGAGCCCGTTTGCAGCACCGCGTCGCTCCTGCACCCGCTCGCGACGCGGCCGACAGCACAAGTAAGGAAAACATGAACATTTATTAAAGAAAATCGTACAATTTGAGCAGAATTTGGCTTATCTTTCCTAACCTCAGACATGTTCTGAACTCTCTTAGTATGYGGAGATGTGTAAAGAAGAAGGGACCTTTCAGTCAGTGTCAGAGGAGGAAGATGGACTTGATGAAGCCAGTGAGGACCCGACGCTTGTGACTAATCGGACCCAAACAACAGGGCTCACACAGAAGAGGCTTCGAGGTTCGTAGCCCTACCCAGTTCTCGTTTATCGTGAGGCTTCTTAAGCAGCAAATCACACTGAGACTGAAGTCTGTTTCCTCACACGGGGCTGTTGGAGTTTTCCAAGACTCACACAGAAGAAGAAAAAAATCCCACTGCAGACTAACAGGAACGGGAAGAAAAACATGATTATGGCAAAGCTATAAAAACATTTTGTGTCTCGAATAGCTAAGGAAACCATCGATGTAAACCCAGCAGAAGTCCACTAGTTTTCCTGCTGCCTCTGGCCTGCAAGTGCAGCCAGCCAAGCACATTCCCTTCAGCTTTTTCCTTGATTTGCTCTAATTCCTGGATACATGGCCAGCTGCCACCATGGGATTCAGGTGTGAGCTTCCTCTGGASAGGCTACCAGCTACACTTTCAGCACTAACACGAATGCCTTGCTTTGGTTTCACATGGATGGCCAAAAACATATGGAGATTTAACTGACATAGCCGGAGCTTTTATATAGTTTCTTTCACTGTATGAGGAAAAATATATGTACAGCAGGGCCATCTCTGGCCATCGATCTCGAGGAAGCCCCCTGTGGAAATCAGCGGAGAGCTCTGCTTAGAAATGGTTGGCACCGTGCGGGCCGGTGTCAGGGAACTGGAAATCATTACATTGATGATCTGAACGGGGGCGGCGGCCGCAGCCATCACTATGTGCATATTTTTATGGTTTTTAGAAAATCGTCTTTCAGCATTTTTCATCGCATCAAGGCCTGACAGGGTTGCATTGATTAGAACACCCAAGCTAAATCGCAAGGAAAATTACTTAGAGCAGTGTACTTTGTAAGGTAACTTTTTTTTTTAAACGAAGAGATCCGGCGTTCTTCATTTCGCATTAAGTGCCATATAAGAAGTCCCATCAGCTGGTGTCAGGGTGAGCGATGGGGTGGAGAGCGGAGCCGGGGCACGGTGCCCCTTGGAAAGGTGGGTGCAAAAGCTCGAGAGCATTTGGGTGGCTCGCGCGGCCTGGCGCTGGTGGCCGAGCAAAGCAGCGTGGCCCCAGCGCCAGGGTGGAGGCTGCACGGAGGCCCCTGCTTGTTGCAGCAGCTCCATCTAGCGAGGCCGCTGTAGCGAGGCCCGCGAGGCCGCGCGGCCGGCGTATCCCACACCCTGCGGCTCTTGGTGGGGAGCCCATATCCCCACAGCTCGCATGGGGAACGGAGGCCACGGCACGCGCTGAGCTCAGGCAGAGCTGCCTTCGCTGCGGGCCTCCCCCTTGCCTTGCCGAGACGCGGGGAGGCTCTGCAGCCTCCGCTCTGCAGTGCCCGCTCTGGGGGGGCACCCGGGCGGTGAGGCCCACGCRCCCAGGTGGGTGGCAGGTCCCCCGCCGCTGCCCGGGGCTCCCGCTCTCACCCACCATCAGGCGCTGTCGTGTCCCATCCCGTCCCGCACAGAGGCCCCACGTTTGCTCCTGAAGGCTGTCAGAGAAGGTGCCCGTTTGTCAGCGGGAGGCTGAGGAACCTGTGGCTCTCACCAAGCCTGCCCGGTGCCAGCAGGGGCTGCTGTGACCTAAGGGAAGGGAAACGCCGTGTCTCGGGCAGGCTGCGCGGGGCAGGAAGGCGGCTGCTGCTGCCGCTTARTGCCCTTGCTGTCCTCAAGGCTTCCTGGGGGGACAGCGGCCCCAAGGCGGGAGCTGGGCGTGCGGAGCTCCCTGCCTCGCCGCGCTGCAGTCCTGCCGCGCAGAGCCAAGCCGCGGGCCTGTGTGTGGGGCTGCCGCCAGGCCTGGCCTCCGCGCACGGCAGCGGGGAGCCCTGCTTGTCCCCGGGGAGCCCTGCTTGTCACCCGCCGCGCTGGCGCCCAGGCCTCCCCCACAGCAACCGCGACCCGCTGCGGGTTGCGGAGTGACTCCGGTGTGACAGATGCCCGGTGTCCTGCCTCTAGCTTCTCCCTCCTTGCTGCCTCTTGCTGCCTCTGAGGAGGAGATGGACTGTGGTAGTGGGAAGAACCGATGCAAGGAAAWAGACTGGAAGCTGGCATGAGCTTTCTGGGGTAGGCAGCAGGGAAAACCAGGAGAGGGCAGCAGGGAATGCCGTGGCTGGCGGATGAAACCCTAGTGCTTGGTTTCTTCCATCTCCAGGCGTGTTGGTTGTGCTTTCCTGCTTGGGAATGCCGACAGCAGAGGTTAGCTGCTGTACATCCTCGTGGGGAATCACGCGGGAAGCACCCTTGGCGTCAGCGGCTGAAGGGGACTCCTCTGCTGTGGGGCAGGGGGGGTTGCCCAAGTGCCGCCCTGAGCTGGCAGCCCGCTGTAAGCCAGGGAGCTGGCCTGGAGCCGTGGGCCCGGCTGCCCCCATGAGGCCCTGTGGGCTCTCTCCCCGCGGGCGCAGCAGGAGGAGCAGTGCGGAGCAGTGGGCCGGGCTGCTTCTCCCAGTCCCGTTCTGCCTTCCAGCAGTACCTGGCTGAGCAGCAGCTGGTTTGGTCAGAGCCCCAGCGTGGGCTGCCGGTGTTAMATGGACCTGATTTAGACAAGCTGCACACATGGTGCTTTCCTCTCCTGACTTAGCAGCTTCCTTCTCCCCCGTGATCCTCACAGTAGTTTGGGGGGGCAGGTGATAAGCTGGGTGACCCATTTCTGCAGGCAGAGCGCAGCTCCTGGAGAAGCTGCCTGTTTGGGCTGAACTGCCTTCCCCAGCAATATGCCACGTCCAGGTGAGGAAAAGAGGCAAATGGGCAACTCGCCAGCTGCCCTCGGGCCTGTTGGTGCCTCGAGGAGGACAGAAGTGAGGTCAGGAGCGTGAATGCCAGGGCATACAGCCCAAAGTCATTAACCAAGGTTTGCTCAGGGGCTTTCAGCCACACGGAAGAGCTCTTGGCTCTCCATCTTTGTGTAGCTCCTATGTTTGTGGCTCTTCTTGGGTGAGGTGCAAGACACTTCTCCTAGCCTGTATCCCTCTAGTAAGCAGCTGATGGKCTCATCTAATCCAGTTCCAGTTCCTGGGGTCTTGGGAAAGATGGCAAGGACACTACGGGCACGCAAAGGTCCCACAAAGTACCACAAATTGCTGCTGCAGGTCTCTGACTCTGCCGCTTGAAGGTAACTCCCAGAAACTTGACAGAAGTGGCTGTGTGGCAGCTCCTCTGTGAAGCACACACTGTACCGAGGTCTGAGCACCGCCACAAGCAAGTGGCAGCACACCAGGGCTCTGCAGAGGAACCTTTCCAGATYATGACTGTAATATTTGGCTTAATTACATCCTGCTGACTGCTCTCTATTTATAAAATATACCCCGAGCATGCTGTAATGCTCTGCCTCTCCCTTGAGAGGAGTTTGTGAGATGGTATTGCTGGCAAAACGCAGCAATATTTCATAAGCTGCTTAAGATCAGTGGGGCTACGTCTCATACCTTAGATGAACTTCTCCTGTGAACTGAAAAGTAATAGCAGGGCTAATAAATAGATACCCTGAAGTTTTATTAAATGAATGGATGTACAGCTTATTGAAAGCAGCTTAAAAAGGAGGAGAGAAAATCAAGTGAAGGAAAATCAAGTGAAAATCAAGTGAAGGAAGGTTGGACAGACAAGTCCAAGCTGTGCTCCACGCATCAGAAAGCAAGTAAACCACAAATATTCCACGTGAAAGTGCTATTCAAACCTGGGAAAAGGAGAAAATGTTGCTGGAACCGCTGATATTCTTTTGCCTTAGTGTAAGGAACTGCTAAATTACCTGCAGAATGAAGAGGGACATAAAGACCTAGGATGTAAAGGCCCGGCCTGCTAGCTGGCAGGCAAGGGAGCGTGTTTATGTTGCAGSTCCTAGTGTGGAACGAGAGCCTCTTCCTGGAGAGCACGGCCTTCAGAGACGCTTTGTTGAGTAAAAAGGAACCGAATAGCRTGAAACTGAGGGGATAAACCAAGGGGTAGGTGCAAACGTGGTCCCTTGGAGGTCTTGCTGGAGCGGTTCCCTCTTGCAGATCACGACAACCGGTTGTTGGATTCAGGAATACACAGTTTTAACTCTTGTTCACACGGTGCCTGTTCACAAGTTGTCTCCACCTCCAGTGAAACGGGTGGGAAGTGGCTTGGGCTTCAGTGCCTTTSCTTGGCAAGGGTTTTCCTCTCAAGGTGTTTTCGCAAAACAGAGCAGCTCTTTGGGAGCAGGTCTGCCGAATCCCTTCAGGTACTTGTACTGCTTGGAAGCTCCGTGGAAGCTGCTCCGTGGGAAGCCCAGCTCAGGGAGAGCCACCCACTGCCCAAGCCCTGCTGCCCTTAGGGCCGTATCGAGTCACTTACGTTTGGCTTTCCAGGCAGCTCTCAGTTGCCTGGAGATGGTCCAAGTTCATTTTGATGCCCTTCATTGAAACTGGGGTTTAAAAAAACACGCACAGCAGCACAGCAAACAGAGGAGTTAGAGGCTGGTGAATTATCATACTCCAAGCAGATGTTTTTATGAAAATAAAGCATCTGCATGGATAGTGTAACATGCAGCGCATGTGAAATGACACGGGAAGGGCGTGTTGCAAATTCATGGCATGTTCAGGCAGCCGCAACAAGCAAGGTCAGGAATTAATTTCACATCTTATATGAAAACAGCAGCAGCTTGCCAAACACCCACCGCGTCTGAACTGCGTTTTGGGGAGAAAGAAATAGCATCGCAGGGATTACAATGGGCAGGACAAGTGGAGAATAACGATGCAGTTGCGCCAAGCTTGGCCGCTTGGCCCAGGCAGGAGGTGACAACTGCCTGAGGACCACGTCTCAGCAGCCAGACCTTTCATAGCGGTCATTAGATGGTTGCCTCAGACTTCGGGCCTTAATTTGGAAATGCTGAGCCCAGTTTGTTTGGCTCTTTTGTGGTTTTTCTTTGTTTTTGTTCTTTTTTTGTCTGCTGCACAATTGGCCTCCTTTATAAAGTTCAAGCGGGCGAGTACTAAGCAAATACTTCTCGACCACAAATACCCCGGACTATGAGGTTTTTATGCTAGACTAGCAAATGTAAACAGATTACGTGCCATGTTAACCAAACACAAAGGAGCATATCAGGGCTGTCAGTGGATTTAAGCGGCTGAAATACAGATATTTATGCGCTATTCAGGATGCCTTGGCAAGTCATTGTCTTTCAGCTTACGTTAAACCCAGAAATACAGTATCAGAGCTCAGGCTGCATTCATTTGGAGGGGAAAACAGCCTCTGCCCCGACTGCCACATTCCTATATTTCAGCGGTCCTTTTCTTTTCTCAGGATCTGGCTCCGACRATTGCCGGGGGAGGAGGACTCGTCTCTCGGTGCGTCAGGTTATGTAATAACAAGCTCCTGAGCTGGAATTCCGGCCTCCAGCTTGTCCCTTGCGATGGGGCTGGGGCGCGCGGCTCCCACTCGTGCTCGGCCGCTCTCGCTCTCGTCCGGAGGCCACGCGGGGATTGATAGCTGGGGTTACGGCTTTGAGAACCAGCATGCAGCGTGGTCTATCTGAGACTGTCACACAACTTACATAACTTGTGTGTTTCTGTTTTTTCTTTTTTTTTTTTGGGGATTATCCTCCTTATAATCATTGAGTCCTACCAGAAGGCTATAAATTGATCCAGAGCAGCCTGTTAGCATCCTGTTCATAATTAACGCTGCCAGAGGGATACAGCGCTGTGGCTGGCATCATTTGACGTTGCTGTGTGTGCTGCGGAGCAGCCGCTGACAGCGCTTCTCGCTTGTCGCCCACAGTCCCGGGCTAAAAAGGCAGCAATTTAAACCCCCGAGCTGCAAACAACAGCCCAGCCTGCCGGCCATAGGGCTCTCTGTTGAAGTACGAAGCTGTATAATTCTTTTTGGCACGTATGTGGCACCAGATAGTTTCTGTCTAACAACGGGTGACCGGTTTCTGCCCGTTCGCTTCTCATAGAGCAGAAACGAAGCAGAGCTGCTCAGTGTCTCTGCAGCAGGAGCAGCTTTCTGTTGGTCAGCAGAGACAACACCAGCCCCTGGCTGACTTTCTTTCTATTAGTATTTTGTAGGGGGCTTATGTAACTCTTTTAATACAGGGCTTATGTAACTGTTTCAGCGGAAGGACTTTGGTTTTGCTTCTCTCCAGACATCTCCCCGTTCAGTACCTGCAGCGAGATGCACAGCGGAGAGGTAGCTCCCTGTTAAGCAGGCGAGGCAGATCTGCTTGCTGCGGATCCCCGGAGTGCAGGGTAAGGAGGGCAGCGGTTAATTGGGTAACACATCTTATCCCTGAGCACCCGGGCAGATCCTTTGCTTGCTGTGTGCTTTCCTGTGGTGCGGCAAGCGTGGAGCCAAACCACTGAGGTTCGCTTGGCTTGCTGGCACCTTTTCACTGCTAAATTCATGTGGGGATTCAAGGAGAAGGGAAAGGCGGGTTTGAGCTACAGAAACCTCCGAGGCCACGGAGAGGAAGATGCTGAACGTTTCTGTAGGGTGCGTGGTAACATTTGCGTATCCATTGCATGGAGACTGYGAAGCGGCCCTCACATGTCCTGAAACCACAAAGGGTCCAAACATTCGGAGAGCTGATGTTGCACTCCAGCTAATATATGTCAATGAGCCCGAAGGAACCTGAGTAACAGGGTGTCAGCCTGTGAAATTCCCATCCAACCAGTCTAACCAGCTGTGGCTCCAGAAATGCATTGGGCTCCTGTAGATTCGAGGGGCTCGGACCAAGACGCGGCCCAGCCGCGCTCCTCCGCTCAACTTGCTCTCTAACATCCGCACCCCGCGCTTCTTTGCAGGTTTGATATGTTTGAAACAACATTTTGTTCGAGGTTTGATGGGTTAGAAACAGGTCACCGCAGCCCGGCTGCCTGCTGTTTTGGTTGCTGTTGCATTCCCGAGCGCGCCTCAGGTGAGAGTGTGTGTGGCAGCAGCCTAAGCACCTGGCCCTGGGACAAAAAGCAAGTGGAATTAGAGCTGGGTTGCAGGCTGATCACGCGGGAGGCTGCTCCTTGTTTCCAGCCTCCCTTTGGCCCTCCCCACAGGATTGCTGCTGCTGTCACCCCACTGTCACCAGGTGCTCAGCTGCTTGCTCTCCTGCTTGTTGCCCAAGCGCAGTGACTCATCTTCTTGCGTTCACCTGGCCTCTCCTCATGCAAAGGTTTCGAGCCCTTCGCCTTTCCTCCTCTGCTGTTGTTACTACTTTCACCCATTAAACCATGAGCAAGTAGGTTTTCAGGAGAATTCTTTGCCCCTTTACAGTTTAGGTTAAGGAAGGAACAAAATATGTGGGAGAAGCAAAGGCAACTTTCCCTCCCGGGCATGAGACATAAGGATTTGCTCCTTAGGCAGGTATTGAAGCGGTCTCTCCATCTTGCTGAGGCCRGAGAGGTCAGAGGGTGGCACATGGTCATTGACATCTCTGAATTTGCTGGGCCAAGTTACCAGGGATGTTCATAACAAGACATACCCTTTCCCAGCTGGATTCAGCTCCGTCTGCCCCTCAGGTGCCCGAGCTATGAGTGCCAGGGGAGACAACCTGAACTCAGGCGTGACGTTATTGAGAGACCATGGAGAGAAGAAGCTGCCGAGAGGAAACAGGCCCCTGGGGAGTATTCCTGGCCCTGGGGCCGTCGCAAGGGCCGCTCCTTGCTGTAAGGGCAAGGCTTGGGAGTACTGGAGAGGCAAGAAAAAAAGGGAGGGTTAAGTATTTATTTATTTATTTATTGGCAGTGTGCTGTACTACTTTCTATTTTCCTTGTGCTGTACTACATTTTATTTGTAAGATAGCCAGTCCCAACAAAAGGGACCAAGCAAGGAGATGGAAGCCTTGCTCTTCAAGTAAGTGAAAAAATGCAATTTCTTTTGAGACCATTGTCRGAAAAAAAGACAAGTAAAAATATATTGAAAGAGGAGAAAATAGAAAGTAAGTGTCATTAACCCTTTGTTTCACTCTGCATGTGTGTGGTTTTTATGTTGGACCTTCCATTTYTCTGTCAGATTCTGGGGAAGGGTAACTTAGTCTTGGGCTCTGTTTTGTTTTCGTCTATGCTATTTCATGTATGGAGTAATGCATTGGGAAGTATTTCTAGCAGTAGTGAGGCACTGGATGATGCAAGGCGTATTTCAAGTCATGAAACAAATGATTAAATTCAAGCTTGGTATAACCATTCAGAATAGGGATTAAAGGCACTTAAGTGTGGGGCAAATGTTCAGCTTACTTTCCTGTTTTTTTTTTTTTTTTTCTTTTAATATGGAAAAAATATAGGACATGAAACAACATGACAGGAATTAGCAGTGCGTGTGGTGGCTGGAATAGAAAGCTGGTGTGTGAGCACAGAGCCGCGCAGCGGAGCTGCACGGTCGGTGTGCAGCACTGTACGTAGACATCTCGCCCTGAAGCTTTCGCTGATTTAATGACAGTCCTAGGGCTACGTGGCCATTCTAAGAATACGGGGAAAAACCTCCCTTTGGAGGCCACGCAAGTTTTTAAGGAAGCTGTTGCGAGGCCTTGAAGAAGGCGCATGGAGGGGCAGTGATCTCGGCGGGCACGGGGTGCTGAACAGTAAGCCAGGCTTAGCTGCAACGAAACGCCCTTTTCCTTGCGCTTTTCCCGCGCTTGTGGCGCAGGGATCGCGCCCGGGGAAGCAGGGCGCCACGGCCGGGAAACAAGCGGCGCGCAGCGCGCGGCGCGCAGCCCTCAGCCCGCGCCGCGGCGCCGCCCCAACGGCCGCCCCA
>NW_020455617.1:313771-344915 GCF_003342845.1 Nothoprocta perdicaria
CGAGCGGAGCCGCCTCCGAACGGCCCCTGCCCGCCCGGGTCCGGGGTTTTTCGCGGGGTAGAGCGGCTAGGGGCATCTTAAAATATATACGTGTGGAAATACGTGTGTGCTSTATCTGTCCGATAGAAATTGCCGGTCGTTGCCCCTGCGTCGCCGTCCCCCCCGCGGCGAGGCAGCCTCCGCAGGCCGCCCGGGCCAAGGYGACAGTCGTGTCGCCGCGAGGAGGGACCCGCTCCCGGTAAAGGCTGCCTCAGCACTTCCCGGCCCGCGGCTTGTGGCTGTTGGAGCGGTAGGCGCTCACCCTTGGCCTGGAAAGCGTGATGTTTCTGCTAGGGCAAGAGCGAGGCTGTTAATTAAKTAATTAATTAATTTTCCTGACGCGCCGGGCCTGTGCAGCGGGTTCATCACGGCGGCAAAACAGCCCGAGCGTTATTCTTTTGTTTGTCCCSCAGTCGAGGCTTAGCCGGACAAAGGCAGAGCGCCTCCCGAGCGCTGCTTAGCTGCGTGAAAACAGCAGGACGCTCCCCTTCTGGTGGCTGGGATGAGATGAGATCCACAAGGTGGATTGGATGCTCCTCCTGGTTGCCAGCGTGGGTTGGAAGTACCTGGTGGAGGCCCCTTGAGTGGGCCGCTTTTTAAATCCCCTTGGTCCTCCCTGGTGTGGGGTCTGCCCTGTCGTGTGGCGGGTCAGACTTGCTGCCAGGTTTCTGTTCCTCACTGAGGGCCAAAATCCAGTACGGGAGCATTTAGACTGCGCTTAACCAGGGGGTTAAAGCTGCCTTGTCGATACGCTTCCTTGTGGCAGTCTAACAGCCTATTTGCCTGTGCAGCGGTTGGGTTTTGCTTTATTCTGTAGGCAAAGTTTGTTTCTAGAGTGCACGTGTCGAGCTTCCTACAGTGAATTCTGCCTAGTCAAAGCCTGTTCCCTTCTGAACGCACAAGATCAGACCTAGAAATTACTGAATTACCTTTGATTTCCCTAGATGATCCCCAGGGATGAATGTTTCTTGGAGGCTGCACTCTTGCTGTAGCAGTTTGATGGTCCAGGCAAGAGTTTCGTCTGATTTCAGCTGGTGCTGAATACAAAGGACTTGGCTGCTGTGAAAGCACATGGGATGTTTGTGAAAATAGGAAGGAAATCAAATTAAATACGGGTGCATTTGCAGTTATTGCTTGAGATATTAAAGAGGAGGCAAGTTCTTTCTAAAGTACCTTCCCCTCGTCGTTTTTGGATGGATTATTTGAGGGATTCTCCTTCTTCCTCTTCCCTGTGCTTAACTTACCTGTGACCGATGCCCTTGSTGACACATGATACTACTAACAAGTGACATCAAGGAAATACTTTGCATATTAAGCTATCTTTAGTGCAGTTAGGCAACTAGGGAAATAAGCCAGCACTTTGTGCTGGATTTACCAGCCGTGGGTCATAGTGTACGTGTCTGTTTTGAACCCAAGTACGTGGCTAGCCTGTGCGGTGGGTCRTTCGATGAGACGTTTTGGTTCAGATCATCTGCTTAGTGTTCATAGATACCACATTATATGTGCTCTTGGATGCTTAACTTTGTGCTCTAGCTGTTGTCTGTCCTTACAGCCTGCAGCTCCTTTTGCCCTTTTGAGGTTAATTATTTTGCATGGAATATATTTGGAACTGAAACTTGCCCTTTTGCCCACAATTTCTTTTCAGGGCAGTGGTGGCCCACTGGGTGGCCACTGCTTTTAAGCATGTAGCTCAGAAACTTCTCCCTCTTCTTCATTCATAATGAAGCAGCAAACTGAGAGGTCTCCTATCTCGTGGAAACTGATTTATTCTGCTGATGGCGACCCAATTCATTCAGTTTTCCAGATGCTTATGGTGATGCACTTTAAAGCACCTTGTTTACTGAAGCAGAGAGCTGCCCTGTGCCAAACAACTCCAACCAAGATCACTAAGTATGACTGGTAGCTTCTAGTTTTTGGACTTCGGTGCTGTTTTCAGTATGTAATTTGATATTTTTCACTACGTAATTACTGTATCCATATATGCTTCATTTTCCAGGGCATCTAAGTACAGTGGTAGCAGTTCCCCCTCCCTAATTTATGCAATTTCCTATTAGTAACTCAAAACATAGTTGTTAACCTTGACTTCGAAGTAAGTAGAATTGGCTCCCTTGTGTTTGTACACACATGGTACACACTTTGGGAAGCTCTTTCCTCAAGGTCCTCGTTAGTGTCGGCGTCTGCAGCTTCTCGCTAGCTTGTAGAGCTGATGACTGTCCGCAAAATTCCTGTAAAGGAATTTTCCTGGCAGGGAAGTAACACAGCTTTCAAATGCTTAAGACATTTAGCTTCTCTTGAACGTGGTTGATGCGGTGTTTCTGTTGCACAGGGTTGTTGGAGAGTAGGACGCCTGTTGCACTGCCGGCCCTTGGGGACAAGCGGCTGCGTGTCTGGGGTAATTGTTAATTATTTGCCACCCAGAAGCCCTGAGCAGGGTCCCTCCTGCAGGRCACAAAAGCCGTTTCCCGTCTGCAAAACGGGGCTTCCTGCAAATCTGTTACTAGACAAATTACTGAGCCCCGTGAAGCTGTGCTTGGGACTTTGCTCTTTGTTCTCGGAAACCTCCTGAAGCCACTTGGAGCCACATGAAAATCCCCATGGTGCTAATGGTTATAGCAGAGCATTAACGTCCGTCTCTGATGGATCTTTTACTTTCTTCATTTCATCTGTTTATTTTGCAATAATTTAGAAATGAGAATGAGGTGGTTTAATCTTCGCAGACTGCTCTCGTGCTTGCACTGTCTGGTGCAGGCATCGTAGCTAGCTGAAGGGCTAGCTCTTTGAATTTCTCATGTTTTTTTAAATTTATTTTTGGTAATGGTAGTGAATTCGGACTAGTGCAGGTAGAAGATGCTCTCTAGGTTTCAGTCTTTGCTTCCACATGCGCCGTTGTTTTCTCTCACTTTGTGTTTTTTACCTGCATATCAGGCTGTAATTGCTGGAACAATAAAGTGGGTTTCGTTATTGAGGATGCTTTATGCCTTGACATCAGAGGAAGATATCGAGGTACATCTAACTAAATACACTACCGAGTCATCCAAGTGAACTCTTGACTGAATTGTAGAACTTGTAGCAGAGTAGAAAAGTGGACRATGGAGAAGAAAACTCAAGTGATACTTGTAGAATAAAATGTCCCAAAATAGATTTTTACATGCTAAGTTTTTACACAATCATTGTTGGAAAACATTTGTCTTAATTTTCACAGCTACTCCTAACACAAGTGACTCTGCATTTCCAGGGGAAAAACAATCACATATTTACCACCTATTTCTTATTGTGTTCTTAAAATGAAAATGCAGTCCTGACAGGTCGTTGCTACAACTGGGGTAATTTCGGGTCATGGTTCACGTTGCACGTGTGAATTGTCMTGTGGAGCACGTGCAGCATAAGGAGCTGTAAAACAAGAACCAAGTCGCGTAGTTCTGTCCMCAGGAAGACAGGTTGACACGTCTGTTCTTCTGTGTGACTGTACGTGGCTGTGCTCTGGTAGCTGGGATGAAGCAGGAAAGGGCAAGAAGTTTGTGTGGGAGCTACAGYGGGGTGGTTGCCCTGCTGCTCCCTCCCTGAGAGGCCTGGAGCGAAGAAAAAGAATTAAATATATAATTCGTGTGCCAGGCTTTGTCACCTGCAACTTGGGAATGATAGAGAAGAATGGAAATACGCTGGATCAAGCATTTCGTTTGGAGTTGGGGTTGAAAGGCAGTGGTTTCCATTTAACCTTTGAAGACCTTGCAGTGCATGAGTTGAAAGCTGCAGGCGTTCAGTGCCAGCCCCTGCCACCGCCTGGTTATTCCTGCGTGTTCAACAGGGCCTGAACCTGGAGAGCAGCAGGAAGAGGAAGGGCTGCCTGGTTTCATGCTAACCCCCCTAAATGGCACGTGTGATTGCTGAGGTTCATGGCTATGAAGAGAAACACGTACAGTCAATCACGTAAAATAATAATAATAAAAACACCCCACAATTCATATTTGCGAGAGGAAAAACTTGCCCCCCAGTGCTTGGGTTCTGGCACCACGTGGTGCTGCGAAAGGCAATTAACTGGTTTATATCAACAGCTTCCTCCTTGGCTTCTGCCTTGGCAACTGAACTTCCTTATTCCTGAAATGTTTGTGACCAGTAAAGCAATTAAGTGGAAAATGAAGTGTTCAAGGTCATTCCTGAGGTAACTTAACAACGGGAAGTTCAAGATAGTTGCTGACTTACTCCCTGCTGCTTCRCGTAGGAAACGTCAAGCTTAGAAGTGGCAAAATGTGCTAAGTTGTGTTTGTTCAGCTTCAGCAGTGGGAAAGAAGAACAAGGTTGATGCAGTCCAGCTGCCTTATTCCTCTTTTTCACATTGTCTTTAGATAAATTGCAGAAGAAATTCCCTTTTGAGAAACTTTACTGTGGAGTAGGGCTCACCCTGATCATAAGGTACCTTACTGAGCAGATAATTTCAGTTCTCGTGTCTTTAGCTCTGCAACACCTCATCTGCAGTGAATATTTTTCATTTTTCTTGATTAGGGCAAATTATTGAAGAGATGGCCAGAATTCAGAATTTCCATGGTGTATGTTTAATAGGAGTGTAAAACAAATAGTGCATGTGGTTTAAATCCTACATCGTATTGGCCTATGTAAAACACCACCTTCAMAGAATCACAGAATGGTTGAGGTTGAAAGGGACCTCTGGAGACCAGGAAGTCTAACCCCCTAAGATGATTTTCATTTTGTGAAAATGAAAGTCCAGGTTTGACTGKGAGACTTCTCAAAATTGTATGAAATTGGTGGTTGTTGGATGGGCGTTTTGCGACCTGGTGTGCCCAGAGACACAGCTACTGACTTGGTTTAGAGCTTGTTTGTTTGTTTGTTTTTGTTTTCTTTGTTTGCTTTTAACTTAACTGTAGGGAAGGTTTAAGAGATGCAGAAGAAGTTAACCTTGTTTACTGAAAAGGAGCTGAAGTGAAATCCCTGTTGGAGCCCAGCGGATTCCCCAAGCAGCCGTACCCTGGACAGGGCCCTGCAGCACCCTGGCCAGCTCCCAGCCCTCTCCTGCACCCAGGCACCCTAAAACACCCTAAAACACATCACAACCTCCTAGTCCCAACTCTGTCCCCCCAGCATAGCCCCGTTCCTTGCAGATCTCTGAGTACAGATTTAGTCATTGACTTTGGACAGTCAGGTGCCAAGATGGCCATGTGGGAATTACCGCTTCCTGACGTAATGCTCGTGATTCTGAATGCTCTTTTCTGATGCAATAACTAACTTTCCCATCCTTTTTAATTTCTTTTTGCCACAGGAAGTGGATTTGGATGAGAGGTTTGGAGAGTTGGATCTCAGAAATGATTCAGATGTTCCTGATGTTCCCCCATCAACAGACAGCACGCCAGAAATCCTCAAAAGGGCCCTGTCCGGCTTGTCCGCCAGGTACAGTACAACAAACAAGTCCTCAAATTTCAGAGTTGTGGAGTAAAATTATTACAGATCACATCACAGTTTTGATTTCCACGTCATACTCGTGAAAACCAAAAATTATTTAAAATCAAGATGAATYGATTTATGCTTGAATAGTCCTTTTTATCTGATTTATATTATTTTATATTCATATTTTAGGCATAATATCTAAAGACAACCCACTGCATGCATTTCTATACAGATCACTAAAGTTATTTCACCGTTTGTGATTGTTTCCTTTAAGCATTGCCGTAAAATGGGCTAAAGAATATTAATTGGGTTTGACCTCCAGAAGATGTTTCCGTGTGGTTGTAATACATTGGCTTCATCCTTTCAGCCTTAATCAGAGGTTAATTGTGAAAGGAAAAGAAGTACAAATCCTGTCTGCTGAACTCTGTGGCTTTTGATTTTTGCCAGCTTTTCCATTTACAACTTTTCAGTTAAATACAACCTAGTTCTTACATGTAAACCATGTTCATTTTGTTCTCCCATCTTTGCCTAACTCCCTGTTAGACAACAGGGACTTTCTAATTCCCTGTTTTTATAACAGGGACTTAAGGGGTAGCAAATTGCTGTGTGGTTATACAACTGGATAAAAAGATACTCATGGTGATTGCTGCGTTCATGGAGACTAATGGATCAAATTCCTGTTGCATTTTTCCTGTTCATTATAGTTGTAGTTTGTGCTTTCYTTAAATACAGAACATTTCCTTGGTCCTGCCTATCGGCATTTCTTGTTTTTCAGTAATCCCATGGAATGTTGTCCATGTGGGATAGGTTATATACTGAAGAACTAGCTCAAAAGACAAATACTCGTATCCTGCATCCTTGATGCTTACCTTGGGAAATCAGTATGCAATTTATATTATATACCCAAGCCTTGCAGAAGCCAGCAGASAGACCTACAAATGCAGTGTAGGGTAAAACTTCCTGTGCTGTGGGTTTTATTAAATAAGCAACAAATTTTGTGGCATTACCACAGTTTGTAGTATGCTTTATTAGTCTAGGAAGTTGCCTTTGTCTTAATTGATAACTGGCTGCTTTTTATTCTCGTATCTTTACAGATGGAAAAACTGGTGGATTCGGGGAATTCTAACTCTAGCTATGATTTTGRTGTTTTTTCTGATCATATACTTGGGGTCATTTATGCTGATGCTTCTGGTAAGTTTGTTTCAATGTGGTCTTCTGTGCGAGACTAATCTCTTCATTTCTTACRTGTAAAACATTTCTCACCTGTAAAACTTTTATCAGTGCATCAAACTGCACAGCCATTCAAACAACTTTTGCCTTGTATTTATTTGCATAGAAATATTTGTGGAAAACGCTGAACAGAATCCAGTTTGGGCTGTGTGTTTAAATGACATCTTCCACACTTCAATTACTTATTTTAAATAGGTTTTAGTCTGGGAACTTTAACAATTTTTACCTTCAAGTTCATAAAACTACTCTCATCCATTTGCTAGCCCAGTTTCCACCACTTCCTATTTAATAGGAAGTGTCTGTTAGCTGCAACTGGTCCTGAAGGACTTTCCTCAGTCATTTTCCTGCGTTTGGCTTTGGGCTTTCTGGAAAACAGAGCTAGATCTGCCCCTGAAGTACAGAGGTAAAATACATTTTTAAGTTGTGAAGTGATCAAATACCGTAATAATAGTGTGCATATAGCCTGTCTCCTTTTCTTTTTTCTTATTTTATATACTACTAAAGAATTAAGGGTCGGAGAGCATGCATATCTATTTTTATCTGTAAAAATATATATCTATAAAAATATTTATAAATTATATTTATCTATAAGTATATTTACTATATATAAATATATAGTAAATATATAAACTATAAACTATATATTTATATATAGTAAATATATAAATATATATATTTGTCTAAATAGATATATATTTATATATATAAATATATATATATAAATATTTTTAAAATATTTATAAATATATTTATATTTATAAATATATTTATATATATTTATGTCTAAATATATATATGTCTATATAAATATACATATATATATTTATCTAAAAAAATATATAGAGAGTCTATATTTACTCCCCTATCCCAGTTCTGCTTTTAATAGTCTATAGCACTTCCAGAATGGGGACAACTGGAACCAAAAGCAAGCAGTCCACTTGTCTTGTGTTTCCRTATATTAATGGCATACTGTGAGTTTCCTTATAGCTTTGCTTATGCCTGCAGTTGAACCAAGAAGTAGTTAAAATCATACATMGTTACCCATCTCTTGCACCATAAACCACAAATTCAATCATCTAATATTATCTTTTGACACTTCTGACATTCACTTAGAGAGCGTTTAAAAAATAATAAGTGGAGCCAAAGGACTTGTGTTGATGAATGATTTTACTTTGCCGGAATCGGCCCCAGTTTTGTCACGCTCGTGCCTTGAACCCCCCTGTCCTCCTGTGCTGCACGTTGCTGCAGTGCCCGCGCGTGGCCTCCACAACGTGCCGGGCCTCGGCCCTGTCCGGGAAGGGATGCCAAGTCTGGATGCCCTCACCTGCCTGGGGCTGGGCCAAGCTGGCACGCAGGCCTTGGGGGGCCAAGCTGGCAGCCGAGAAGGGGCGAATCAGCAAAACCAAGGGAAGGCCGTGGAGATGTGATGCTCAGAGCTCCCTTGGACAAGCTGCCAGTCGTCAGTGCTAATTAGCAGCATTGGGCACGCTTGCTAATGAGACGCTTGCAAGTCGAAGACCTGGGTGTCCGAGTTGTGTTGCGTTTTTCCCTTTGGATACTGTAGATGCCTTTTAAGCTGAATGTAAAAATAAGTCTGAGCCAAAAGAACTGGAAGAGCCTGTATTTTATACAGGAGATACTTCTGACTTGCCACAGTCCAACTGTTTTGGTGAAGAAAAGTCCTGAGCTTTCCCTTGTTGGATGATTGAAGGCTTACAGCTAGCCCGGCATTCCTTTTCTCAGCAGGCCTCATGCTTCCAGTTTTTGGGGAGGGTCTTCAAGAAAGCTTTAATTTGCCTTGACCTCTCTTTGAAGTTGTCTGAGGTCCGTGTGGAGTTGCAGTTTGCAATGATTTTAATGCAGGTTGCAGTACTCCTCACTGCCTCAAAGGGTCAACTGCAGCACAGCTACATAATTCTTTCTTTCTCTTCTCTTTTAGGTCCTAAGCATCCAAGTGAAGTGTTTCCATGAAATCATTACTATAGGTTACAGAGTCTATCACTCATACGACCTGCCGTGGTTTAGATCCCTGAGCTGGTGAGTAGCAAGAGATTTGAAAGACAAACCTTGGTAGCCTTCATATCCCACCACGGTGGCAGGAGAGCTTCGTAGGAAATGTGCAGAACAAAACCCTGACATCTCTCCTGTGGTGCAGGATCCTGCAGTTGTCTTCTATTTGTGAGCTGGGACTAGTCAATGGCCCTTCTACTGCTTTAATGTTTATTTTCCTGGTGTAAATACACATATATGTCTGTATAYCTATATACTTTAGTAGGAATTCAGCACATATATGCTATCTAAAATTGTGCCTCKCCAAATAATTACCTAATTTGCATTACCTGCTTGCTGCTTTGGTTCCTTGGCAATTAATCCTCCATAAGAAATAAATTGAATAAGCACCTAAAACTTGAAAGGCTTTTCTGCACGCCCACAGACACATAATCTCATAAAAAGTAATATGATCATATATACCTTTAAATCCTTTCACATTTTGTGCTTAATCACAAGGCTGCATAAAGACAGAAGGGTTGTGGGGTCTGCTGAAAGTGAGAAGACTGAATTCATTTTTCTGGCAAATTCCAGATATTTGTGACTATGTGCTGTCTATGCACAGCTGAACAGAACCAGGGCAGTTACCTCTGTTTCTGAGGAGAAATAAAGGCTTTTTGGTTSGAGTGTGCATTTAAGGAAGGTACAGGGCACGTGCAGTATCTGAAGTGCGTGAGGACACRATTCTTCCATCTTGTCCAGTGTTTATTGTTTCTTTGTTTTATATAAATTGAGACATTCAAGTTATTCCCTGTCTCTTACTGTGTTGCTGCTTCAGTTCTAGAAGTATTTYTATTGTGGCGAGGGGTGGATTCGTGCTGTTAGCTCTCCACACACTCTCCTCAGTTCCCTGCTGGTCACCTCCTGCAGGTCTGTTGCCTGCTCTGTCCTGTGGCTTCTGGATCTCCAGCYAGAGCAAAACTGGGCTGGAATGATTCACCTGCCTGGCCAGTTTTCCAGAAGGAGAGAGGGAAGCAGCTGCTTTGTCCACTTGCTGCGTTAACCACCACTGCTTCCCTAGGCGAAACTCAGGATCCGCTTCTTTATTTTGGCCAAATCACAGCTCCTTTCAGTGTTGTCCCTGAGAGTAAATAACGAGACATTTCAGTGAGCTGAGARGATCCTGATCCCGGAGCTCCTGGGCATGTTCAGAGATGTGCAGCCTTGAAAAACGAGCTCTAGCACCCATGGGAGACCGGGAGGAATAAGCAGCGAGCGCTGCCTTGTCTAAGGATACCCAGAGAGCCAGGCTGTCTTAGMTTGCAGCTGCTCCGTGCCTGACCTCAGTGACAAGCTGGAAAGTAGGTTCCTTGGGTGCATCTTTTCCTGGGTTAGATTGAGTGTTTCTTTGCTGCTGCCTTTGCATTTGAGGATCTAAAGCGGCTTCGCCCTGCAAAGTCTTGACTCAAGATACCTCCCTGGCAGATCCTTCAGGAGGAGTTGTCTTGAAACTGCCCGAGAACCTCAGAGAGTTAATTAGGCAAGGGCTTTCTMTGTGCTTGCAGGGCAGCAACCACACACGATCCTTTTAATGCTGTATACAGGAAAACATAGGCAGAATTGTTTGTGTGGGTAATGCTCAGTACTTGGGCTGACAATTAGTGATCAAAACCTGCAAAAGACTTGAATAGGTGTGGAGTATCCGACGCTGTAACTCAGTATGAAGGTGTTGCTCAAGTTGTATCCCTCTTCAAAAAGTGTTTTTTTTTAATGTAAGTTGCTTTGGAAGATCTTAATTGCAAGAACTGACTTGTCAGAGGAGGCAGAAGTACCAAAGACTTAACTTGATATTTATTTAGTCTTTTATCACAAGTATTTTCCAATTTATGATTTTTCTATATTTTTTTAAAGAACCGCATTAAAAGATTTACCATTTTGTTTTAAAAAAATAGTACACAACTCTATGTGTGTGTTCTGTGTTGCAGGTACTTCTTGCTGTGTGTGAACTACTTTTTTTATGGCGAGACCGTGGCCGATTACTTTGCTACGTTTGTCCAGAGAAGAGAGCAGCTTCAGTTCCTAATCCGTTACCACAGGTTTATATCTTTTGCACTCTATCTGGCGGGTAAGTGTAAGAACTCAGAGGTGGGAGAACGTTGTGCTGCATTGGTTTCTGTAGGTTGGATTTGAACAACCTCCCCTCACACTCCGCAGCTTTCTCTGCTTTGGCTTCTTCCTTCCACTCTGTTTGTGGTCATTTTGCCATTTTTTTTTCTTGTGACAAGATTAATCCGAATTTTAGTAATCCAACATTCACCGAGAATAAAGTAGCATAAAAACATAGATGCAAGTCAAGCTAATGCTGCTCGTTAGCAGGCAGCATAAGTTACTTCTGATAGCTGCACTCAATGCTTGAATATGAGTAGTATTATACTATATATGAATAGTTTTTAGTGTGAGTGGTATCCACRGAGATGCCGTGCAGGTTTAATTGCTCTGCTGGAGTGAAGCCTTGTTGTGCAAGTGTCCTGCCAGCTCTGCAGGAATAAGATGTACTTCTAGATTGGAAATTTGTTTTGCAAAGCACCTGAAGCTTTACTTGGTCTGCAAGGTAATTCAGACAGCAAAGCAGGTTAAATTTTCCTCACGTTCCAGAGAGAGAGTGTTTTTAAAACTTCTCCCATAGGAAAAAGAACCAMAGGCATCTGTCCTCTGGCATATTGCTTTCTGAACAAGTAATTACAATCTACAGAAGTGCAGTTAAAATGGCTTTAGGTCAGCTGAAGGGGAAGGTGAGCCTGCTGGACAGGAGGGACAGCTGGGCCTAAGCTCAAGACAGAGTTTTGTTCCTCACTCTGCAGCTGCTCTGGCTAGAGGGCGTTGGCCAAATTGCTTCAGATTCCCCGTCAATAAAACAGGAATAACAATTCCAGCTTCCTTTCTTTTACCTACCTCATAACTACCTGCCCAGGTGAGAGGTGTTGCCCAAGAGGGTATTAGAGGAACTGGTTGCTACCGCTTCCGAGCTGGTGCCTGCCGGGCGCGCAGGCGGGACGGTGCAATCAGCTGGCGTGAGGTTTCTTTGCATCACTTGCATTCCCCCACGTCTGCGCCTCTGCCTTTGGTTGCCTGCAACCCTGTGTCTTTCTGGGCCACAGGRTATGGGAATAACCTAGGAAAACCATTAACCCTTCAAAAACAAGCGTGTTGACCTCTGCCTTTCAATACTTGTTATAGGTGGTGGTCTCCTACCCTAAAAAGTGATGGCTGTGAGGGGCCTTTAATGTTAGATTCATGAAAGGGACATGATGACTAATGTTAATGAATCCCTTCTGATGAGAATAAGTCATCCTGTATATCCCCTGACTGCAGGTGGCTCTAAAAGTTGAGGGATTAAAACATGCTTGAGAGAAAAGAACTCCTGTCATATCCTGCTTCCTGGTAATTAAATATGAGTCTGTGCAAGTCACCCCTGCTTTGTTTTGCAGGTTTCTGCATGTTTGTTCTGAGTTTAGTGAAGAAACATTATCGCCTGCAGTTCTACATGGTGGGTATCGCCCGCGTCCCTGGRGCCGCTTGCCTCGTTGTTGGAATCGCTAGAACCTGCCCTGTCCTTATCCCCATAAAATAGCTTGGAAGACAGGAGAAAAAAAGATGCTCAGCTCTCAGTAATGTCAATCCAAGGCTCCTTGGCCTGTCCGGGTTCTCCTCACCTTGTTTATTGATGTTTCACAACGTGGCATTTCRCAGTGAATAAAAGCTATAACTTGCGAGGTCCCATGTACAGAAAATGACACTGCTACTTATGGCAATAGGCTGCTAGTGTGTTTTATTGTGTACTCTGGTATTGTGTTCTGCTGGGCCTGGATGGATTAGCAGCCTGTTAAACTGATTCTGTCTCCAGCGTTTGGTCCCCTGATAAAAAGCCTAGTAGATAAACAACAACTCGAGCCTCTCTCCTAATACGACCGAAGTCCCAGGACTGCACCTAGTTTCTGTAGCTCTTGAAGTAGCGTTTTACCACTGAGCATTCCTGATTAGTGACTAGGACCTGGCTGAGCACTTTAAGAGCATAAAAACCAGCTTCTCCCTCAGAAGAATGTGCCCTGCTTGCTGGGAAAGTTCACTGGTCTGGGAGAGGCAGTTTTCTAGGAGATACAGTCTCGCAAACACATCTTCAAATTGGCACAARGGAGATGCTTGGATTCCCTCCCCTTCCTTTTTATTCTCTGCTTCTCCTGAAAGAGGAAGGCAGAAAGAAAAGGTGGTGTCCAGTCACATGTCTCACGAGCCAATAAAATCAATAGCCGTTTGATTTTAACCGCTTCTCCCAAACTCATGCCTTGGCAGCAGAAATTTTGCTGCAGAGAAGCTGTAATTAACCAGCAGAGCAGGCCTATCAGAAACCTTGGGGCAGTTCTGGCCCCTGCTTTGAGCCTTCTCAAGCTTTCGTAACTACAGCAGTAGCACCTGGCTGCCCTAGGGAAGCTGCTCTAGYAGCTCACACCCAGCGCTCTGAGTGTTGCAGAGCCCCCAACGTTTAGGGTGCTTCCCTCCAGCGATGCCTGGGCAAATAACCGCTCTTGATGCCTAAGTGCCCGCAAAAGCCAGTCTTCGTGTGCAAGCTCTGCTGGCGCCTCCTTCAGCGTGCGCTGCTGCTGCAGAGTGAACACCAGCCGCGTGTGCTCCCAAAGGCAGGACTGGYGCTTTCAACAACCACACACACAAATTACCTTTTTTCTTTCTGCTCATCCCAGCCTTAGAGACGTCGTGTTTCATGAAAGGGCTGCTGTTCTGTCCTGGCCCCTGCGTGACGCTGGAGCATGACGTTCATGAGTTCCTCACTGCCATCTTAACGTTACACTTCTAACTTGTCCACTGCACATATGTGCAGAGTATCACTTTGCCTGCCATTTCTTTGTTTCTTTCATGCTGAAGGGTTGTCTTATCAAATCAGACCTTAAACTGCACGTTGAAAATAAGTAACAACTCGAGGTGAAGCAACATGATGGGGAGGAAAAAAACTTGTGGGGTTTGTCCGGGTTTTGGTTTGAGACAAAGCCCCTAAGAAGTCCCCTACCTGGCGCTATCCTGTATGTCCCCTGGCACCCCGGCTGGTCCCGAGCGCTGCTCTTGCCTCGGCAGCCCCGGGCGCGCGCAGAGCGGTAGGGAGCAGGGTGATCTGGTGTGTGTTTTCACTAACTGTTGTGTTGTTGCGTTGTTAACAGTTCGCATGGACTCATGTCACTTTGCTGATCACTGTAACTCAATCTCATCTTGTCATCCAAAATCTGTTTGAAGGCATGATCTGGTAAGGGGCCCGCACTGAACTGCCTCCTGGTTGTGTTGCCTTGCAGGGCTGGTGCTTCTGCACAGCACAGGGAATAACGGTGAATAACGGTGAAACGGGCACCACGCAAAGGAGCGTCCGGGCCGAGGGGAACGGGGCTGTGGGCAGCAAGGAGGGGCAGGATGAGGGGCAGGATCCTGGACTCGGGTGGCAGCCGGTGTGCAGGGTGGCACAGGGCTCCATCCTCTGCAGGGCCTGGGGCTGCTTGCACGTGCACTGAGGAGGTTCCTGGAGCGCTTTGTTAGACAGGAGTGTAAGCCAAGAGGGATGGTGCCGAATTCCCGAATAGCCAGCAGCTCTCTGGGGGTCGTGGGTGAGCTCCAGTGTGCTCGGTGCTCTGTCGCTTGAGCTCCGTCGTTGGGGCCCTTCAGTTGGCTGGAAGCAAACGGCGTCCTCATGGGGAGAGAGCTGAAAAACCAAAAAGCTCTTTTTTTTTTTTTCCCCAATATCTTCAAAAATGTGAGCTTATTTCAGCAAGCAAGTGAGATAATTTTAGCAAGCAAAGTGTCATTCAATGCTAATGTTATACGACTCATTTAAATGGAGTTCAGCTAAAATAAGAGCAGGCAGCCCTTTCCTGCCACAGCTCAGGAGTCTCTTGTGCYAATCTTGAGTCGAGATCTGTATTGCACAATGGGAAAATTCTGACTGTGGGTTTCCCTTAATTCCATATGTTCAGATCAATTCAAATGGCTTTAAATAATTCATAGGTTTAAATATTGGATGTTGTTTGGTCATCTTAATGCCCACATCCAGCTTGTACTCAACTGTGAGGAGGCAGATGAGGTTCAGTGCCTCCGGAGTGCAGCCCACAGGGTGGATTTCCTCACTCCTTACCCAAATAGAAAGAGTTGAACTTAGCGGTTGAGGAATCCAGTGCAAGTATGTGGAAGAAAATCTGTGTTTTGCGAGTACATAGTATTTTATGTACCCCTCTTGATTTTCCCGATGTGTTTATGACTGTGGAGCTGATTGCAGGAAAGATGTRCTTTAAGGAAAAGGAAAAGAAACTTTTTAGGTCAGGCTTTGCTGACCTATATTATGATTTGGCTTACTTTGATGCTACCAATCGCGTTAATATGTATTTATTTCTGTTGCTTTCTTCATAGCGGTAGCATCAGCGGTCAAGTCTGATAGAAAATGTCAGCCCATTCAGGTTTAAGTTCGTTTGCCAAATTCAGATATTACACTTGGAATTCGTGTGGATCTCTACCAGTCTTGACTGGCTAAATATTTAAAACAGTAGAGCTAAATATGTTGCATATGAGGCAACTACTAGTTGAACATAGCATGGGTTTATTTTTTTRATAAGTATTTCCTAAATGAGAAGGCTGTTGTATAAATTTTAAGTTACTCTGTCCTGCATTTAAACTTYGGCAACATTTTGTTTTTCTCCCTGAAACTCTCTATATTTCTGTGTAGGTTTCTGGTTCCAATTTCAAGTGTCATCTGCAATGATATTACTGCTTACATTTTTGGCTTCTTCTTTGGCAGAACTCCGTTAATCAAGGTATTTACTTCATTTTTAGTTTACAGTATTTTCTTTATTTCTCCAGCAATATATTTATGGAATACTTTTAGTTGTATTGAATATTAGGCATAGTTGATAAAGTAGTTTCTCCYGTTTCTAAAGATCATAAATGGATCTTCAGCTGGTGACGTTTGGTATTTCACAGACAACCTTTGAAAACCCAAATAGATCAACTTTAGTAAATGAGACCCAGAAAAATAAAATAAAACTCCACTTTACTGATGAGTTATGTTGTCTCTTTTTGCTTAGTTGTCTCCCAAAAAGACCTGGGAAGGATTCATTGGAGGCTTCTTTTCTACAGTGATATTTGGATTCATTGTAAGTARCCAAAGGATTTTCTTTAAACAGTTTCTCTCTTGCTGCTAGAAATATTTTATCTGATAGGTGCTTCTCTATCTCTTAATTGCCTCTATTTGATTGCATTCTTCATGCTTTCTAAAATGGCATTTTTGTGTTATGTACTTCGTGGTATGGATTCTCCTGGTAGGATACCTATACGTTTAGGCCGGTAGTTTAAACTGATGACGTGCCTACAGARAATAACAGCATTAAGTAACCGCTCGTACCTGTAGCTTATCACCAAGGCCRGTCAAATTTGTTTTAATTGAAAAGTAAACTGTAAAGAAATAACAGCTCATTGACGGTGGCTAATGCTTTGGGACTTCTTTTATTTATAATGCAGAAATGGAAAG
Source organism: Nothoprocta perdicaria (assembly GCF_003342845.1). Taxonomy (NCBI): domain Eukaryota; kingdom Metazoa; phylum Chordata; class Aves; order Tinamiformes; family Tinamidae; genus Nothoprocta; species Nothoprocta perdicaria. Next base: position 330,000 of record NW_020455617.1, read on the forward strand.
TAAATGCAAATGTGAGATAAGAAAAGCAAGCTGAGATTCAAGTACTGAGTGCCCGTGCTTGCTGGTTTGTTTGGACCTTCTCTAACCTAGGGAAGTGTCTCTCTTACCACAGGGATTTTTCATTTTCCTTGGCTTGACGGGTCATCCATTAGAGCCTCATTCTGATCTGAACAACAAACGTGTATCTCTCCTCTTCTTTTGCTTTCCAGTTTTCCTATTTTTTGGCTCAACACCAGTACTTCGTTTGCCCGGTGGAATATAATAGCGAAACCAACAGATTTGTGACCGAGTGCGAACCTTCAGAGCTCTTCCAGATGAAGAAGTACTCGGTGCCACCGCTGCTTCAGGCTGTGTTGGGATGGGTAAGGGAAAAACAAGGCTTCACTTAATACTGAAACTCTGTTTCCCAGTTTTACCTTTTTGTGAAACCTCTTTTTTAGAAAGGTTTCGGCTGGGAAGGCTCGAAAGGGTAAGGATGGCACCCGTCGTGCGTGTGCGGCGCCGCGCAGGAGCAGCCGGGGTCTCCTGTGGGGCACCAGCAGAGGTTTGTTCAGCCCGGGTAAYGGGCTCTGAGGACTCCACTCGGTTGCAGCTCCTGGGCTGGACTGACTGCTTCGTCAAACAGCATCCTGCAGGTTAATGCCACTACTTGTTGGCTGAAGAAGAYTCTAATGACACTAATTGGCACTAATTCCATGTCATTTAGTCACCCACCCTTCTCCTTGCACCCAGTTCACAAATTCTTCCACGTGATCTGTCCCCTTACCTGTCAGGAAGCAGCTCKGCAGTCACGGCACTAGGAAAAGCGGCGCTTCCTGCGTCACAGGCTCCAGAGGAACTGGGCCGGGAAGAGGATGCCTGACAGGAATCCAGCAGCCTCTCGCAGCCTTTCCCTTAGGGCAGAGAGGAGATGATAAACACAGAACCCGCTTGCTAGCAGTGCCCCTTCTGTGTCACTCCTGTGCTGTGGTTCAGCCCAGAGCATGGGCAGAGCCCACCAAGCRAGACAGCAGGCACTACCCCGGTCAGCTTTAGTATTTCATGGAGCAAGTCCATAGGGTTGCCGTAACAAGCCCCCAGCTCAGGTCAGTGTTGCAGTAGTCCCTTGCAAAAACGGAGCCTAAAGGGAATGAATGGCTACAGTTGCTTTTCCTTGAAAGCAAGGCTACATCTAAAAGGAGCTCTTAGTTCACTCCGAAGGAGTGTCGTTATTCCGAGGGCTGAGGTTGTGGGGCTGCTGATTCAGTTATAAACTTAATAAGAAGACTTCCAAACTGTGAGCTGAGCAAAGAGCAGCCCTGTGTGTTGTCCAGCTATGCTGTGCATTGCAGTAAAGGACAAGGGAAGAGAATGTGACCCAGCTCTAGGATAGTTTAACAGGCATCAGTTAACCCTGGAAGAAGGTGACAGTTTCCCATTCTCTATTGGCTCCCTTTGGCCAAACTCTGAGAAGTCCTTTGAGGACAAAATCACTTTTACCACCTTAAAAAAAAAAAAAAAAGGTTATATTCAATTCACTTATTTTTGCAGTCACCTTTTTCTTTTTTTTTTTTTTTTTCCTTCTATTATTCAGCTGCTGCTGTTCCCTCTCAGGAATATAGCCAGGCGTCAGCCTGGGAGGCTTCTTGCTGGGTGCAAGATATGTCGAGCCTTGTGTTTTTCCCAGCAAAATAACCTTCCTAGTGCGCCAAGTCAAAACAAGGTTTCTGTTTGACCCCGTGACTAGTTAGCCCCAAGCAAACTTGTCTCCAAAGAGCTGCCCAGAGTATTTGCAAAGATAAGCAGTGCTGGCCGTGATGCAAAGCGGAGTGTCAGATTTGGGAATTCCCAGCTGCAGCTCCGGGAAGAGCCCGGCAGAGCATTCCCTCAAAGGCAGAACTTAGTGTCCCTGCCTTGGAAGTGCTCAAAGGTAAGTTGCAAAAACAAAAATATTATCTCCCTTGTTTCGAATCTGTCAGGAAGGCAGGCAGGTACCTGCTGGCAYGGAGACCTTTCCTCTCTCCAAGTCCCTAACAGATCAAAGCCAACTTGAAGCCTGTGGACAAGGTGAGGGGAACAATATAGGTTTAAATGCAAAGGCAAAAGTATTAATGGAGGCAAAGCTTCTATTTCTTTATTTCTTACTATTACAGTGTAAGTGTCAGTATGGGAAATTGATGCTAAATTCCTACCTGTCTCCTGAGAGCACCTGAGTGACCGCGATAGTTGAATGAAGGTGAACAGTTTRCTTAGAGCATTCGGCCGCTTACTCTTCAGAATTATCCGGGAAACCGTGGAAAGTTCCTTCCTCTGCAGGAAATGTGAGATGCCAGGAAGGAAACTGGCTAAGCAGAGCAGAGGAAGGCTTAGAGTGCCGTGGTGTGTTATAAAGCTCGTGATGATATATGTGTGTTTAACTAGTGGATTGTCCGCTGAATACAACATTTATCCAGAATGTCTCACCATTCCAGCAGCCTGGAACGCTCCACACTGCTCCCATAACTGGAAGCCTTCCGCAGTAGCCTCCAGTGTGTCCGTGCTCCTCCTTTCTTTAAGTAAATTGCCTCAGCTCGGGGAAGTCAGCTGCTTTACAGCCCAGTGTGACAGCGCTGCTCGGAAGTACTTGAGCTAAAGTGCCTGCAATGTTGGAGCCTTTTGCAATGCTTTGCTTGCTGTTTTCCTCGTAGGAGTCGGTGAATATGTACCCGTTTCAGATGCACAGCATCGCGCTGGCAACCTTCGCCTCTCTCATCGGCCCGTTTGGAGGATTCTTTGCAAGTGGGTTTAAAAGAGCTTTCAAAATCAAGGTGAGTGCTCCCTCCCGGGAGCTGCTTTTGTTTGGCCTGTCCTCTTGGAGCTCTGTACGGGGATGAGCTCATCGATTGCAGTGATACTGCAGTGACAGTCTTCCTAGTAAGATGAGATGTTGAAGTTGTTTATTAGCTCAAGTAGCCGGGCCTTGTTTTATCAGCTGTCTCTATGCGTTATTCTTAAAACTCTGTAATCAACACAGGACTCAGTGTTGGCAACTTAGGACTTTATTTTCCTGTTTTCATTGAGACTTACTCTTCCACATCATGTCTCCAAGGTGGTTTAGGCAAACAAGGCGGGATATTGCTCAAGTGTTTTTAAGATGACCAGTGACCTGTAGCCACCTGGCAGTCACATACTGCAGTTTCCCCTCAAGYGCTGGCTGAGTGGCTTGTGTCAACAGCATCGGTGTCGCACGCGGATGGGGACACGTCGGGCTCACTGGGGCGCGAGACGTCCGCCCGCCTCGCTGCGGTGCCTGTTGCTGACTGCTCTTGCTCCCCGCGTGCACCGCTTTGGCACGTGCTTGGCAGGCCTGTACGCGCCCAGGGAGGGCTTCGGGAGGAGGCAGGGCGCTGCTCACAGCTGCGGTGGCTGGCGCCAGTGCAGGGCTTGCTGGCAGTGCATGAAACATCCTCCTCGTGTGACCACAGGCAGGCTGCTCCTGAGAGAGTCCACAACCCAGCAGGCATGAGCGAAAGGATTCGTAATGCTGGGTTTGTTGACAGAGCTACGTCAAGGGCATCTTGGGGACCATAAAAAGCATCTTCTGAGCCTGGTTTGCATCAGAAGATTTAGAAATGATAAATGTTTTTTCCCTACCTAGTTTTGATTAAGTGTATTTATATTGCATGCATGTTTCATGCTTTTGTGTGATGTGTGCCAGGAGGTCAGTAAAAGCAGGCAGGTGAATTGGCAACACACTTTTCCAAGGGAGTGTTGAACAGCAAAAGGACTTCTCAGGTTGCCACTTGCCTTGCAAATACATGTTCGCTGGGATAAGCCTGCTGCAGCCACCACAAAGACCACCGAGCAGTAGAGGTGTTTGGTGCTGCGTAGGCACGAAAGGAGCAGCCCCGGAGGCGGCTGCCTGGCTCCCGTGCACACGCGCACAGAGTGGTCCTGGCGAGGCCGCCCTCAGAGCCGCTGCTGCCGCCGGCGGGGACGCTGGCCAGGCCGCTCCGTCCTGGAGCCTCTTCCGAGCCCTGTGCCTGCAGCTGCAGCCTCCGAGGCGGAGGCTCTCGCTGACGGGGCCTCAGCACCGGGAAGCGGCGCCCGCGCCGGGGCCTCCCYTGCGGCTGCTGCTGCTCTCGCGGCGCCGCTTCCTTCGCGCGGGTCGCGGGCGGCGCTAACCGTGACTTTCCTTTTCCCCCCGGAAAGGATTTTGCCGACACRATTCCTGGGCACGGCGGGATAATGGATCGCTTTGACTGCCAGTACCTCATGGCCACCTTTGTTCACGTCTACATCACCAGCTTCATACGGTTCGTAGGGGCCTTTTGTGATCCCAGCTACCCAACCCTTCCTGGGGGCTCTGTCAAACTTCTGCACGTGTCCTGTTCTGTACCATTAATTGCCTTTCTATTAAAGATACAATGACTAAAGAGAGGACACAGCTTGTTGAAAATACTGCCCATCTTCCCTGGACCACACCGACTTTTAAAAAGAAATCATTGGAATGACAGTTGTGCTAGAGCTGGTCACTCGAGTTCCTTGGGGCAGCCAGTATCAGAATTCATAAATGCCCTTAATTTTCATAAATGCCTATGAGTAAATAATTATTAGCTACTGAATTGGTTGCAGATTCCTWGCTTCATATTCAGCCCAACTTAAAACCTTCATCTACACGTGTGCGKGTGACTGATTGAATGTAATGGCTACCTGAAAGCCAAGCTGAAAATTTTGTTATTTACAGAATCTTGGTTTAATTGCTGGGTTTCTTACCGAACCCGACAAACTTGACGTTTATTTTGCCAATCCACAGCTTATCCATCAACAGGTATTTTWAAAAAAATCTTGTTATGAGTGATGTGACTTCAGTGGCAAAGAATGAATCGGTGAATCTTCTGTTTGTCCTAAAGTGTCTCCACAGGCAGCGGACAYGGGAGGAGCTTCCCTGGTTGTGTCCAGGTTCAGCTGGGGAGAATGTTTTCACAGCTAAAACCACTGTGAAATCTTGGGGGGATTCGTGGAGTAAGCCAAGCTCTATTTTGGGACCCCCAAAAAAGGGAAGAAAGCGTTTGGGCAGCAAGAGAAAAAATTAAAGCTCTCTCAAACTTTCTTTAGAACCATTTCTGATGGAGATGTTTTCTTCTTTGTTGTTGATAGGGGTCCAAATCCCAGCAAACTGCTGAAGCAGCTACTGATCCTTCAGCCCGAGCAGCAGTTAGATGTCTATAAGACTCTGAAATCTCATCTGCTTGRAAAAGGGATCCTGCAGCCCTCTCTGAGAGGATAAGTGGTGGGAATGGAGGGCTGGCCGAACGCGCCGGTGGGGAGCAGCGGGTGGGGGCGTGGGGACCGCGCGGCGGCGAGGGCGCGAGGAGCCGCCCGCGGGACTCGGCGCTTCCTTCTCGCCGTCAGCGCGACAGCCGGGACTCCCCTCTGGAGGAGCTCGGCAGCTCTGGCGCTCCTCGCGCAGCCGGAAGGCCTGCACAATAACCGCACGTTTTCCGAGTGCTCCAGGAAACACAGCGAAGGGCACCGGTCGTCCTTCAGCGCCCAGCTTGACAGGCTTCATTTTAAAACAGGCGAGAAAGCAAAACCACCGTTTGTTTTAAATTGTCCAGGATGAGAATTCCTAACCTGTGGRAACAGTGAGACTGTACTGTCACGGAGATATTTATAGAACCACTTTTAATGAAACTTCCTCGATTCAGGTTTGGTTTCCATGAGTTCTCTCCTAGCAATGCTTGTTTAAGGTGCCCACTGAGGTATGCCATATTATTTGACAGAAAATATATTTTTTKGCCTGCTCAAAGCAGTACTTACAGCTAGGCAGAACCTGACTTAGAATATTTACTCATTTACGAGGCAGGTTTAAACTCAGCTCGCTTTTTAATTAAATGGCTTTGCTTAGGAAACGGTTTCGCGCTTCCAAGGGAGCCGTGCCCTCACACCTGCGCTGCCTGGGCAGCGGAGCTGCTCTTTTCTGCTGCATGTTCTGAGTGTTGAGCAAGCGTGTCCACGAGTGAAGATCACCCGACAAGACGGGGGTCACCAGACACCTCTCCCACCCAGGGAACTCCGTTGGGGTTCCTGGTTTCTGTGGAGGCCCCGCTTCAAGCCGGGGTCCTCCTGCCTCTTCCCCAGCGTGCAGAAAAGGGGGTGTTTTTCAAAGCACTTTGAAGGGCTGGGGTAAAAGTGAGGGTTAAGTGCTGTTCTATTAACCTGTTACCCACTGAAGGGGGCAGATGTTGACGTGAGGAGTGTGCACTGTGCAGCAGGGGCTGTCCTGCTCTTCGGAGCGTCGCCGTTTATTAAACAATGCGGGAGCCTCAAGCAAGCCGACGCAGCTCTGTGCGAGCGGGAATAAGGAGTCCGTAGGGGAAGCAGCTATTCTGTAGGCTTCGTGGAACAAATGAGAGGAAAATTGATGTTCTTTAGTTCTCCAACAGAGCTGTTTTCTAACTTATTTTCATCATGTGACATACCTTAATGCAAATTAAAAYATAAGCTTTTCTTTTGAGATCATGAAAATTCCTTTTATGAACAAGAAGCACAAATGTCCCGGTTTTATTTTGGTGCGCTGTAAAGTGGTAACAATTTAATTTCTCCAGCCTACTGTAAGTTTCCTTACAATGACCATATCCACGTTGCATATGTTTGTGTGGGGAAGGGGTGTGTGTGTATATATAGATATATATAAAAAATAATGCTTATATATATATATGTTAAAGGTGAAAGTCTTAACGGTTGGTGCTACATGAAGGGAGGGAAGAACATGGCGAAAATCCCTAGTGCAGGCGACGAGCTGGGCCTGSGACACGAGGGCTGGCTTTGTTCCCGCGCCGCGAGGCTCGGAGGCCGCAGCTCRCGCTGTTCTGCGCTTGGGGCAGCTCCCCTGTGTGCGGCCTGTGTACGGAGGGAGCACCGTGAGGAAGGACAGCCTTGGAACAGGGCAGAGGCCGCTCGGCCTCCGAGTCACCCCTCAACTGGCGGGGACTCGCCTTTGGCCCCTGCGCGCGCGGGGCAGCGCGGCCAGGAGGGGCAGCGATRCTGCAAACAGCGGGAAGGGGAACGGGGAGTGTGGGCATCACGCTAAATATGGGGAGAAAAAAAAGGAGAAAAGGTTCTGGTTGCGTGCAGGGCTTCCCTAGGCACTTAACACTTAAACAAACCAACCAAAATGAAGCTGGGCGCACCTTTATCCTGCGTGTAAAAAAAAATTATATATAATATAAATAGGTAATTGTTACTTCTAAAACTTGAACTTTTTAGTGTAATTTTATAGCATGTATAATAAGGAGGAGAAAATATATTTTAGCATTTAATACAATGGAGCATTTGGGTTTAATTGCTATCTGTTTGCACAGTAAACGGGAGAAATGAAAGGTTCTGTCGGTCAAAGTTAGAAATTCATTAAAAAAATCACTTTTGAAGCCATTAAGCTTTTTTTTTTTCTTTTTTTTTTTTTTTTTGCCTTGAAAGAGCAACAGGTTCCTGCTGAGCTAGGTTTAGGTGTAAATAAAGGCAGGGTTTACGGTTTACTCACTGCGAGGTGACAACTGCTCTTGCTTGCTATGAAATGGATTTGCCACTCGCTACTTGTCTAGCTCATACGGACAACAGGAGCAACAGGAAAGTTGAACTTTTACAACCAGGGCTGCTCTTCACTTGCACTTTCGTTCCAAGTTGCTGTACCTGCCTGTTGAGCAAGATATGTATATTCTGTAAATACTGTAAATGCTCTTAGTATATAATATGTGTTTTAGTTTGATGGTTTCAATCTTTCATTGAAGCAAGCATTGTGAAAATAAAACTGGGAAAGAAAATCCTCTTGTCTCGGGCTTCGTTGTGTTTATTCCCTATAGCACGTCGCGTGGGTGGGGAATTCCTAGCACAAACCTGTGGGCTTGTGTTGCTCCCCGTTGCGTTTAGTTGGTGCTTCTGCCGTTGGGTGGCTCCTGCAGGTTGCACCCTCGGGACACCCGAGCGCGTGGCAGGAGGCCCCTGGTGTCCCGGTTTCGCTGGCGTCTGCCAAGCGCCCCCTTCTCCKCAGGGAATAGCCCTGGCTGCGGCCAGGACGCGGGGCATCTCCTCTGGCCGCGGGGCACAGAGGGAGCCTCCCTGCAACCCGCCCTCCTCGTCGAGGGCAATTAGGTGACGAATTTTCCCCTCTACCCTGCTAATGCTTTGGGCTGTCGCAAAGAAACAGGCGAGTTTTGTCTACAACAGACCCAAAGCTGCCCAGCCTTACGATGCAGAGCCCCTTGGTGCGGCCTCTTACTGGCACCTAGCAAAGGTGCTGAAGTTCCCCCTTTTGGCAAATAATTCCTCCCATACGGAATGGGAATTCAGTTGTGCGCTTTACAAGCTCAAGCTGTGAAGCTTTCCCTGCTAAGGGAGCAACAGCCTTCTGGTGGACTGTCAGCTCCAGAAACAGGCTGCGGTTCAGGTGACAGCCACAAGCAGGTCCTGCCGCCTGCTGCAGCTCCCGYCACCGTTAGTTCAGTGCCTGTTTCCCAGGCTGAAGGGAGAATCTCGCTGCTTGCTGCCCAAGCCACAGTGACACCTTCCGCTCTCCGAGGGAACCGAAGGGCGAGAGGGACTCACATCACTGGAATGCAGTGAGCGTTTTAACAGGCACAGGCTTCTCCTCCACACACGAGAGCGGAATGCCAACGTAATCTGAGATAAAGCTGTAAAGCATTAACCCGGCTTAACTGCCACCCTTGTAYGTGCTCAGGATATTCTGCAAGTCATCTGAAATGCAGCATGGTCTTGGTCTCTAGCCTGCCTTTTTGCAGCGCRCTCTGCCCGGGCTGCTGTGAGCACCCGCCGCCCAAAGGCAGCAGCAAAACTGCTGCAAATCGCTGCTTGGGTTGGGCTGAAGCCGGTACCTTTGCAGAGGTGCTGAGGGCCCATGGGGTGGGCAGCTGCTGGCGTCTCGGAGGCGCCTCAAGCTCCTCCACAAGCGAAGGCCGGGCGCTCTCGGAGCGGGAGGGGATGTTCTCACGCCTGCCGCGAGGCGCCCGCTCTTTCKTTGATCGCAGGGAACTCGGGCCTTGTGCTATCAGGCCAGAAYCGCGCACACCCGCAAGGAAAACACGGCGAGAGCCGCAGCTGCCGAGCCGGGCTGGCAGTAACCGCCCGGTTAATCCCGGGGCCGTGGGGGTGTGTGCGCTTCACGGGTGTGCGCGGCTCGGCGGAACTTGAACCTTGCWTCTGCCTTGAGCACCCATCGGCCCCGCCACGCGGGGTGTCAGCAGCCAGGACAGCAGTCAGGCTCTGAGCTCCGGCTCCACCGGAGCAGCTTCCGGACAGGTGGCCGACGGCCGGGCTAAAGGGCCCCATCCGGCAGCTGGCAGACTTGCGGGCAGTGAACCTGCACTCGCTTTGAGGAAGAAAATTCCCACTAAAAAACTAAAATAATACTTCCATTGAATCTCTTGGCTTGGTTGGGGGAGTACCCTTTTCTTGCTGTGCTCCTTGGAGCTAAGCTTGCCCCCTTACACACGCATTCACACTTGCACTAACATTGCTTTGCTCCCACATTGTGCCCCGACTTACACCTGAGCCAAACAGGAAAACCAGACGGGGAGCAACCACACGCCTCTCCACCCGTGTCACCCGTTCCCTGCAGCAGCAGGGGCTGGCGGCAGCATTTGTGCCTCTGCACTGGATCACTGGAAGAATTGGGGCTTTCTTCTGTAAACCTGGCTGGCAACACACACACAAAATTGTTTGGGAAGTAGTAGGGAAGTTCCACAATTTAAAAAACAAGTGAGTGTCCCTTGAGAGCAGTTTTCCCAGGTGAGCCCAACCKCAATGTCCATGGGCAGCACAGTCTTTGCGACACATGTTTGTGTCTGTTTAGCCTCGAGAAGACTGAGAGGGGATCTGATCAATATGTGCAGATACCTGAGGGGAGAACGTAGGGAGGATGGGGCCAAGCTCTTCTCAGTGGTGGCCAGTGACAGGACAAGGGGCAGTGGGCACAGGTTGAAACCCAGGCAGTTCCCTCTGCCTGGGAAGAACTTCCTCACTGTGAGGGTGCCAGAGCCCKGGCACAGGCTGCCCAGGGAGGCTGTGGAGTCTCCGTCTCTGGAGGTCCTCAAAACCCACCYGGATGCCACCCTGTGCCCCGTGCTCTGGGTGTCCCTGCTAGGGCAGGGGGGTTGGCCTAGGTGATCTCTAGAGGTCCCTTCCAACCTTAACCACTCCGTGACTGCTTCCCTTTCTGATGCGGTTTTTAACCAAAGCAGCCTCTGGAATCCAAAGAAAGAGGCTGTGCTTTCCCCCAGCCMCACTCTGCAGCGCCTCTGTGGAGGCAGCAGGACCCGAGCTCCCTTGCAGGCTCTGGCCAGGCTCCCAAGCAGGGCCGGGTGCCCCTAGAGACGCCGCRTTTGCAGCCGGGCAGCTCCGCTCCAAACCTCACTGCGCGTGCAGCATCGACACCCCGGGCCCCGCAGCTCTCGCTGCCTTCAGCCTCCCCAGGCAAGAAGCCAGAATTCGCAAACCACTGGCAGAAGTGCCGGGAGGACGGAGGTCAAAACGACCCTCCTGCGCAGCCTGAGGGCTCCCTCGTCTGCTTTCAGGCTGGGTGCCGCAAGGGAAACCCAGTCCAAACCTGCGGTGATGAGAGGGGCTTGAAACCCACAGCCCGGGACGGGATGCCTGGGTCGTGTCAGCGAGCCCATCAGAGAAGCCTCAGAGGGGAGCTGCAAGAGAGAAATGTGCAAAGGGCCATTGCAAAGAGGGTGGTTGTAATGGGGGGTTCCCTATAGCTGGGAAGGGGTGCGATTAGGTAGGACAAACATAAAAAAAAAAAATTAGATAGGACATCTCAGTGAAAAAGAGTAACTTGGCTGCAGTCTGAACAAGTACTAGTGAAATGAGGACCTGGATGTGGCTTTGGTGAGGGAAGCTGCCGCAGGAAGGCGAGAGCTGTGCAGGGAACCTTGCTCGCTAACATAAACCCAGCGCTTCGGCCTCCCCTGCGCGCGGGTTTCCGAGGGCACCTGCTCAAACACCCACCCTCGCTCACACGGAGAGATTCGCGCTGTGCAGCCCTGCATTCTTGTGCTCTGGAAAGGGCTTAGTGGACTCAAACGGGATTAAATGCAGAGGCTGCTAATGTAAGTTTGAACCTGCTGCGCAAGAGCCACTGGGACTCTGCCAGGCAAGAGCATGAGCAGCTGGTCGGTGTTAGGGAACACTGGGGAAAAAAACACTGTATTTTATAAAACTCCACAGAGAGCTTCACCTGCTGGGCGGGCACAAGGGCCAGGGACATGGAAGTGCTGATTGAGGCTGTGGTAGCCTCCATCATGGGGAAAAGGTTAAAACAAACCAGTACAACCATCTTAAAAACAGGGAAGCAGTGAAGATGTGAAGTGCTCTGGTATCTGTTACCCCAGCAAGCTGCCTGTTAACGCCAGCAGCAGCAGATGAACCAACACCAGGTACTCCAGCTCACTTGGTGCTGGTTGCTGCGAATGAGGTGTTTGCATCTTCCCTTAAGGTGCGATTTTATCCAACATAACTTTGCTGGTTTGTTAATAAAGGTCCAGAATTGCAATTGAATTCTATTAATTTAAGGATGAAATTAATTCGTAAATTCTATTAAATTAAGAGTTATTTGCAACCGAACTCCTGGTACCATCTTTTCTTGGGGGCAGTCTCTAACATCAGGAAAAAAGCAAAAAAAAGCTGTGCCATTAAAACACACATTATTGTAGAAAACCCCATTCAGCAGGACAAAGTAACCCACTGCAACCCGCTGGGGTTACAGTGGAGTCCGCAATGTTAGTGCTGGGCTCTGTGTCCGCGGGAGTCGTGTCTGCAAAGAGCTGCTGCTGACAGTTTGGGTGTTAGCAGATCTCATGCTCTCTGATTCTCTCTCCTCCTCCCGCCCTTCGTCCACACGGGGCGGCTGCAAAACTGAAGAATCTCAGTGCAAACCAAGGATCTCAGCTTTAGCTGCCAGTGCTGTGTGTGTTGACCGGGACTGACCTGCTCTCTGTGCGGCTTTCCTTTTGATCCCCAGGCCCGAGTAAAACAAGGTTTCTGACAGATTTCTGCCATTGTTGCCCATGAGCTGCCGGCCTTGTGTAAGCCATGGGGAGCGAGACCCTTCCTTTGGGTTTGGAGAGGAAAACGCTCCTAAAAGGCCTTGCYGAGAAGCCGTACACGCTGTCCGTGCCGTGCTTCAGGTGCGTTGGGAGCTGCTCGTCGCACTGCTAGGTGCTTGAGGTGGCTCCCTCGCAATCCCGAGCAGCAAAAAGCTTCACGGAGCACTAGCTTATAGCGAATGCCCCTTTGCGAGGCCGTTTCCAGACTGCCTTTGAAGAGATGTAGCATGGCCAGAAGMCAGAGCCATCCAGACCCAACGAACCGCCCAAGGCAAAGGACTTTTCAGACACAGACATTCTGCCGCTGTCCACCGAGGCCTGTGTGCGGCTCGCTGGGGGAGTGCAGGCTGCCGCACGCGGGACAAGGCGGCACTTTAGGCTCGACCCAGCCTGCACTGGAGGGSAGCGGCTAAAGCGGGAGAGCCGGGGACACTGGAATAAGCAGCTCTGAGAGCCCCGAGCCCTGATGTTTTCAGAACGTGGAGCTGGGCCCTTGAACCTACTTGAAAGTCAACTTTAAGATGGTGTTTTACTCTACTTCTAATAATGTGTGGTCAACCATCTCTACCATCTCTATTCAGAAGTTTTTTTTTTTTTTTTTTTTTTTTTTTTTAATAAAAACCTTTCATTGGCTCCGTTACAGTGCCTGGTGCCACTTCTATGCAAATATATGCAAATATATGCAAATTTATGCAAATTTATGCAAATATCATCACCCCACTCTGACCTGGGCCAGGTGTACACACTAATAAGCTTGTATTATTTTATTCTAGCACTCAGTTTTTTTGAAGTTGCATGTTTGATCAGGGGAATTATGATTTCTTGTTGTGGACAATTAGCCTCCTCACTGCTTGAGCCACCTGTTGTGTATTTCCTTGATTGGGAGTATACTTTTTTGATTGAGAGTGCATTTTTTTTCCTGATTGCTTCCCCCACAACACCTGGGCCTGCTGAGCTGCAGCCCCGGGGTCACATGCAGCAAATCAGAATCGATAAGTGGGCTGCCTGAGGAGGCAGTTTGTGGCAGAGCTGTGAGTCACCCGGGCTGCCTGGCCTCCATCTAGTCGTGAGCCTTGGGGCCCTCCGGAGCTTCTACCCTGGTTGCTGCCCACGCTCTGCTCCTCCGGGACCTCCAGCGTTGGTTCCACAGAGACCAGCTTTCCTGGAGCGAGGATGTGGCTCTGCAGTGGGGCTTCCTTGGGAAGCTCCCAAGGGGGTGGCCAGGAGCAGCACGGTGGCCACGCTGCTAGGTGAGAGGGACAGTCAAACCTCTGCCCCTGTACAGACTTCTCATTTTTCCCTAGGGCTGGATATCCACTGGTATGCTGGAGGTTCAGGACAATCCAACCATTGAGTCGTTTTGGAAATGCTCGGAAGAACTGGGTGCTTCACTTCTTAAACCAGTGGCTGAAAACTTCGATGCTTATTGYTAAATCCTAAATACAAGGAATGTGTCTCACTGAAGTGAGTGGACATGAGGATTCTGTTTTGGCTTCCAAGCTGATGTCCATCCTAAAATCTTCTGATACGAAATATATTTTCAAAAGTGGAATGTGAGTATTGACCTTCCTCTGCTCTGTTGTGAATTATTGTGAAGCCACAGAACAACCAATATGAATTCCCACTGCACATTTACAAGCATTTGTGAGCACAAGAAACAGCTCTTCTCTCTGTAACAAAGTCTAGGAGACTGATGTTCATAGGAGCCCTTCAATCCAAGAATATAATTGGGATGGTGGGATACAAACCTCTGCTGTGCTAAAAATCAATGAAAGATCCTTTATTAATTTTTATTAATCACTGTGGAACCTTTATTAATCTTTATTAATCACTGTGGAACCCAGTAGGTAACTGCTTTTGCTGCAGTGGTGCCTGAAATGACACAAGGCAGTAGGTATGAACACTTTTCATCCTGCTATAAACTGAGGATGATGCTCTCCAAGCCTCTGGCTAGGAGAGAATGTGGTGCTTTTCTTCTTGGTTCTCCTAAAAAACCTTCTAGGTTAACAGTTTTATCTCTCCAGACATAAAATTAACACATGGTTTCCTATTGTCTTTTGGACAGAAGCCATAAGATAGAGGAAGAAAAATACTTGGTTATGAACACTTATTCTGTGAAGGTTCTTGCATTGTGGGCCTGCTGGTTTAGTGCAGATGCACTACAAGTTGTAAGTCTCGAGGATGAAGCTATAAATGCCTTTTTATTTACAGTGCGTAGAAATTCCCATCCTACAAAAGTTGAGAAGAAAGTATTTATTTAATGTAGACAGGGTCCTTCTGTGCACTCCGTAGCGGCCTGAATGCGTGCAGAGGTTGGGCATGTCCTTATCACAGGGATGATTTATAGTGGCACAATAACAGTAACTTCAGGCAAGCCCTGCTGGTTGAAACTTGTTTGGTTTGGTGGATGCTCCAGAAGGTGAAGAAAAAGCCCTATTGTTTCAGTGCTCTAGGCTACAAACTCCTTTGCAAAACCCACTGAACTGAGAGCTGCTTTATCACTTGTGTACCTGCCTCCTCTTCTCTCTTCTGAGAAGCTCTTAAGGAAAAAAATCTCTATGTAGCGTGGCTGAGTGTGTGCTCATGTGGCCATGGGGGGCTGTGTGCGTGTGGCAGTGACTCTGTTTGTCATGCTTGCAATGTTTGGCAATGGCTGTTTGTGTTTGGGGGGTGGCTCTGGGTGTGTGGGGTGCCACGGTGTGTTTGAAGGGAGTGTGTATTGGTTTGGGGGGTAAATGGATGTGCATGGTGGGGTGGTTGTGTTTGTTTGGAAGGTGGCAGTGGCTGTGTGGGTAGGTGTATGTGGGGAGGGTTAGGGGTGGCTGTGTGG
>NW_020455617.1:345092-359026 GCF_003342845.1 Nothoprocta perdicaria
GGGGGTTGGACAATGGCTGGTGGGGTGGGAGGGGGGCTGTTGGACAGTGGCTGTGTGTGTGAGGGTTGGGCATTGGATGGGGTGTGAGGGTTGGGGGTGGCATGTGTGTGTTTGGGCAGCGGCTGTGCATGCAGGAGGGGTGTGTGTGTGTGTGTTTGGGTGATGGCTCTGTGCGTGTGTGTGGTGGTGGCTGTAGGATCATTCAGTCTTTAYGGCTGGAAAAGACCTTGGAAATTGAGTCCAACCACAAGCCCCTCAACACCACGGCTACTAAATCGTGTCCCTGAGTGCCTCAACTACCTGTTTTGTGAACACTGCCAGGGACGGTGACTCCACCGCTTCCCTGGGCAGCCTCTTCCAATGCTTGACTATTCCTTCCGTGTAGCAACTTTGCCTAATACCTAACCTGAACCTCTCCTCRTGCAACTTGAGGCATTTCTTCTTGTCCCACTGGTAGTTCTTCTGGAGAAGAGATGGACCCCTGCCTCCCTACAGCCACCTTTCAGGTAGGTGTGGAGAGCGATAAGGTGACCCCTGAAACTCCTGTGGGTGTGTGTGTGTGGGGGGGAGGAATGGGGGTGGCTGGGTGTGGGGGTGTGTGGGGTGGCTGTGGGTGGAGGTGGCTGGGAATGCGTGCGCATAGGGGTGGTCATATGTGTGGGGGGGCTTTGGTGGCTGTGTGTGTGCAGGGCAGCAGAGGCTGGGGGTACAGGGGGGCTGGGTGTGTGTGGAGGTGGCTGGATGTGTGGGGGTGTGTGACGGGCACTGCTGTGTGTGGGCAGGGGGCAGTGGGTGTGTGTGGGTGTGTGGGAGGGGTGGCAGTGGCTGGGGGGGCATGTGTGTGACCGTGGGTGTGTGTAGGGGTGTGCAGGGTGGCCCTGTGTGTGTGTGTGTGTGTGTGGTGCTGGTGGCTGGGTGTGTGAAAGGGGTGGCTGGGTGTGTAGGGGTGGCTGGGTGTATGTTTGGGGGTTGTCTGTGTGTGTCAGTGATTGTGTGTGGGGTAGCTCTATGTGTGTGGGTGGGTGGGTGGTGGCTGTAGGATCATTGAATCATTATGGCTGGAAAAGACCTTGGAGATGGAGTCCGACCMCAAGCCCCTCAACACCATGGCTGCTAAACCGTGTCCCTGAGTGCCTCCACTACCTGTTTCGTGAACACTGCCAGGGACGGTGACTCCACCACTTCCCCGGGCAGCCCCTTCCAACGCTGTTGAGAGCATCGTAGAGAACAACAAGGTTACCCCGAGACTCCTGTGGGGGTGTGTGGTGGTGGCTGTGGGTGGAGGTGTGACAGCAGCCAGGAGTGTGTGTGACAGTGGTTATGTATGTGTGCAAAGAGGGTGTGGGGTGCTGGTGGCCATGGCTGAGTGTGGGGTGGCTGAGTGTGGGGTGGCTGTGTGGGGGTGTGTGGCATCGCTGGCTGTGTGGATAGGGTAGCTGTGTGTGGCAGTGGTGGTTCTGTGTGTGTGTGTGTGTGGTGATGGTGTATGTGGGTGTGTGTGTCGGGGGGTGGCCGTCGGCGTGTGGGGCACTGGCTGGATGTGTGGGGATGTGTCTGGCGGCGGCTGTTTGGCTGTGCCAGTGGCGGGGTGTGTGCTTGGGGGTGGCTGTGTGTGTTTTGGGGGTGCCTGGCTGGGTGTGTATGTGTGTGGCAGGGTGGGCTGGGTGTTGGTGTGGTTGGGGGGTGATGGTCATCTGGGGGTGATGGTTTATGGGGAGGGGTGGCTAAAGGTGGGTGGGGGGTCTGAGTGGGGGGTGTGTGCAAGTTTTTCTTAACTGCCTCATGTTAGTGTTACCTGTTTTTATCTGTTCCAGCCCCAAAATAAAAAAAATAAGAAAAAGAAAAGCAATCCACAGCTCTGCCCTGGCTCCTTCCCCGRGGCACTGCAGCGGGCAGGGAGCTGCGTTGTGCGCTCAGTGCCCCAGCACCACTGCCTGCCCCACACRCACTCCCTTCCACCAAGGCAGGCAAGGATTTGAAGGCCCTGCCCTCGCTGCTGCCACGAAGCCTGCTGCAGTTTCCCTCATCCTCTCCTGGGGCTACGTGTGAATCGCTAGCAATTTGGGGAAAACTGGTAAAACCAAACATGTGCCTTACAGGCATGAGCGTTACAGTCACTTGGTGCATCTAGACTAAAATAAAGGCTAATATATATATGTGTGTGTATATATATATATATATATATAGAGAGAGAGAGAGAGAGAGAGAGAGAGAGAGAGAGTTTTTCTTGTCATTGCTAAGCACAGGCATTTAGAGCATGAGGACACTTAAGGCCTCCATGGAGGAAGTTCTGAGAAGGGGTAAGTTATGCAAAGAGTCTGGAAACACTAATTCTTCAGTGCTTAAATTCCATTCCCTGCAGGCCAAGTACAGGAAGACAATGCAACTTTAAGGTGGGTGTCACTCTAAGCAGCCCAGAGCTTTCAGCTGCTCTTCTCCTTGCTTTAAGGTGTCAGGTAAGGACCTTTACATCAGTATGTTTAAATAATTTCTTTTGGTATCATTACCCTGAGCTAACATTGAAGCTCCTGGGAACAAGATGGTGTTAATGTAGGGGTTTTTTAACTTGCACCTTATCAGGGCTGTGATATTACTGTTTGAATTAATTTAATTAAAACTTAAGTGAAAATAGTTCAGTTCATAATACTGTGTTTGCTTAGACAGTGGCTCTCAAATGTATTTYTAGAGTGGAGACTGTGACTAAACTATAACTTTATTGAGGATTAATACAGTAACTAATTCTTATAAATGCKGTGCAACTTCTCATTTGTTTAAGCCAGATTCTCATAATCCTTATAATAACTTTTTTTTAAGGAAACTACACTATAAATCTGGTTTGTCAGGATTAAACTTGACTCTCTGTCAAACAATTGATAAAGGGTTTTATTTTATAATATAAAGCCTTAGAGAGCCTTTATATTATAATTATATAATTAAAGCCTTATARAGAGGCTGTAAAGCTACTAAAAGCCAGACTGAACGAGGGGGATCCATGTGCCCTGTTTGTGACCTTCACCTAGGGCTGCTTTGGAAATGGTCCTTTTCTCTATAGAAAGGCTGATGGAGGAAGACTAGAAAGGTCCCACAAAAAGCCAACAGCACCCCTGGCAYTTATTTATTGCACTGGTCAAAAGAATAATCCATGACTTTCAAGCCACTGTGCAATGCAGTTGTTCATAAGCTCGATGGACTCTATTGACATAAAAATACTTAACTGTTAGGCTTTAAAACAACAGCAAAGTCCTTGTTAAGAAGSTACTTAAGTTATTTGAAAGGTTATTGTAGAATGTCTACATTAGTTGGTCTGCCAGAGAAGGGAAAGAGAGCTGAGAAAACAGAATAATTTCCTGGTGTTAGCTATTTAAAACACACAAGTTCTAAGTCTATAACTCATCTAGGTGCTGCAACAGAACAAGAGGGAAGCAGTCCCATACCCTTCTCCCAAGACCAAACAAGTCTCCCTGAAATTTGGGCAGAACTTCTCCCAAACCGGCCCAGACTCCTGCTTCTCCTTGATATCCAGCCAAAAAGCAACATATTTCGTCTGGGCACTGAGAGAAGGGTGGGAGGGATGAGCCACGCTCAACACAGTCACATATGTATGTATATATATGCCGCATATAGCCAACATGAGACCTGTTCCACTGCTTGGCACTGCTCGTGCGCGCTTGTGAGCTACATCAGGACCAGAAAAGCACACAGTTTTTCCCAACAGAAGCATTATTGTCCAAAGCTAGCACAGTTTTACCTATTCAAACAATCCTTCTTGGATTGCCTCTGTCTCTTCTAAACCTATGAAACACTCTCCTCAAGCCACCTGAGCTCCTCTAGCCCAAGCTCTTCAAAGTAACCCTCTCCCTTTGCAGCCTACCTTGAGGTCCTCTTTGCAGCCTGTCCAGTGCAATTCCTCTTGTGCCAAAGCACTGTTTCTAGGCAGAAAAGTTGTCACTTTAGACACCAGTAGCAACAGCAAGGTGTTCCCAATCCCACAGGACCTGCAGGAGCAGTGGGAGCCAGGGGTACTGTGGAAGACCGTTAGCGAAGTCTCTCTGCAGGTGTGGTGTGCTGGGTTTCCTGCTGGTGCTGGGCCAGGTCTGAAAATGTCTGGTGGATTACCAAGAAAGGTGAAGGGAGCAAAGCAGGGGCAAAAAGGCAGAAAACCAGGCCTAGATCGTACACCAGAAATCAAGCAGGTTGGTGCAACTGGAGTGAAATGAGGTTGGCTCACGTTTCTCTTTCTGGCTAGTGAGGGGAAGGCGCCGAGATGCGGAGGGGGACGTGGTGTTTCGGCGCTGGGGGATGCGGTGCAGCCCCGTTGGCGTCGCCCTGGGAAGAAGCTGAAAGCCCCGCGCCGAGGGCTGCTTTACACACGGCTGCTAATGGTGATGGGACGTCTGGAAACCATGTGAGAGCTGCAGATGGTGGGAATGTGCTACGTGGGAAGAATGTGAACTGCTCAGTAAGCCTCCAGAATGGAGCTGCAAACTCCTACGTGGCTCAGGGGTTTATCATCATGGTGCAARCTAGAGCTTCACCTCGTGCAGAAAATATCCACATTATTTTTGGATAGGAAGATTGAGTCACTTTCCTATTTTAGGTATCTCTGATGAGCAGTTTGTGCAACAGGGACATGGAAAGGAATGACAGTCCTCGGTCACATAATCCAATCCTCTACAGCAAGGGTGGCTATGCCATAAAGACCTRGTAACAATGCAGTATCATCCTAGATTTCAAATCTATTTCTCTGCTGGAGAAGTGTCAGAGAAACATAACTACTTGCCCATAATATAAGACACGAAAGCCAGTGTCAGTTGAGGATTTCTGTGTTGTTTTTCCCCAGCCTTTCAAAAGTTTTCCATTTATGGAGGAAATGACAAAACCTGTAATTGACAGTTATGTTGTTCTTTAAAGGTTAGTTAATTAAAGAATGTTCTGGGTTTAAGGCTGCATCATCTATAAAAGTTAAATTCCCCCAAATTAATCTCATACAGCTGCTCTAGTGTGCATATGGTTTTTAAGAGGAAGTAGGCTATGAGCTCAGCATGTTCTATTCTCTAATCTTATTTTATTTATTTTAGTTTTTCTTTTTGTGTTTTAGTAAAATCTGGACCAAAGRCCACTTAAACGGGAACCTTATTCTCAATTCTGTAACCAGCATCTGAGAACTCGCTAGGATTTCCAGGTGAGTGTGAATTAGAAGATAAGCACTTGTAACTGGTTAGTCTGCATTGCTGAGGGTCGTCGAGTCCAGCATGTTTTCTCCCGCAGTCCTTATCTTGAAGTTGAGTCAATGTGATGATAATGTAATGTTGTGTTGCAAATCCCAGAGCAGGCTAAATGAGACTACTCTTACCCAGGATCGTTGTGGCCGGGGGATGTGAAAAGATTGGCTCCTCTTGGAAATGCAGTAGAACAGAACTACTGTTACAACCCTTTCTGTAAATATTAGTTCTTACCTGTTTTACTGTRGCTGGAAGAGCTAAGCAGGGCAGTCCTCTGCTCCAAAAAAAGAGGTGATTTGTGGCTTTCCTTCAAGCAGGGAAGAAATGGATCCTTGCGTGACCTCTCTCTAGGTGATAGGGAGAAGGGACAGCTCAAATGTGGCTCTCAGAGGTCCTCTTCAACAAGCTYTAAAAGGAATCAGATACAACATACATTATTTTCGCTATAGATGTTACTCCTGTACGTTGATTTACTTCCCGTAGTATCTTCTGGAAAATTAAACATGTACACTGGACACTAAAATTAATTGGCTAAGGAAGWTTTCTAAAATTCTACTGGCCACTCCTTTTCCTGTTTCTCACACCACAGATTTCACGGGAATTGCCCATTCTTTGATCAGTTTTGACAGTCTGTATTTGTCTGAAAACAGAAATCAAACCAGCCACAGGATTTGTGGCTAATKTCTTCAGAGAGGACAAGAGGAAGTGTTGAGGGGACTTATCTAACTTGCTGAGAAGGAAGACTTGCTCTACATATGAAGCAACACAGCAGGAGGAGTTTGCGAAGGGCTTGTTTTACATAGCTCCTCATTTTGTGTTTTGAGAGACAAGGGTGGTCTTATGCAGTCATAGTAAATGACTATTTTCAGGACTATTTTCTGCCAGAGGTTTGTTGAATTCTGAACAGCCTCAGACAATGGCTTATTATATTTTAATAAAAATATCTGGTGTTTTGAGGGAGGGAAAGCCTCAAATGAYGGAGGAGGAGGAGGAGGCTGGGAGAGCAGATGACGGGATTAAAATGAATACTGATATCACTCCACAGGCTTTTAGAGAAGCTGATATAAAATAAGCCTAAAACCATCCATGGAAAGTTCTGTCGCTTTAGACGCGTCTTACTTTTAGACATGTTATTATCAACAAAACAAATCCATGTGTTATCTATAGGCACAGTTAGGGTGAATATGCACCTAGCACCCAAATCATGTTCTGGCAGTGTGACCTGTGGGCCTGGGTTAACATCTTCCAAGTGGGTTACATGGAGCCTCTACCACCAGTTCTGCCTCAGAACATAGGGCTGTCAGCTTTGGGGATGAGGCTCTTTTTTGTTCTCAGGAGCCTCCTTCTCACATCTGAGAGTTGCAATCAGGTGTCTAGAGAGGAACTCATCCTTTTAAGTAGTATTTTTTTGATGCAAAATATAAATAAAGAGTAATAAAAAAAAAAAAAGCTGAGATCCAGGTGCTGAGCTGCAGGTAGTTGTGCCGTTAAGGGATGTAATATTCTTAAACAGAAGTTCTGAAAGAAGCCACATAGGTACTCGATTCATTTATCAAAAGAGGTTTTTTTTTTTTTTTTTTTTTTTGATTTCAAAATCTAGCTGACCACTTTGCCAAAATGGCAACAGCAAATGAGGTCAAGAGCATACAAACCCCAGGGTTTCCTTTTCCTATTTACAGGCTTCCTTCCTTCTCCCTGTGGCTGAGGAAAAGTGTCATTTTTACCCATTTAAATCAGCACAGCTGCTTCTGTATGGACATAAAGTGTTTTTAATACGTATTATCCATGTCAGGCTGTATAAATCCATGAAAAGTTTGCATCACAACAGGAGAGCACAACCTAAATTCTTCCCAACTCTTATTCTCCACTCTGTGATGGAGGATTTGCAATTGTGGAGTCCAGCGATAGTGGACTGATAGTTAGAACAGTCTGAAAAACTAATGGGGGCTCCAGTGAAATAGCATGGAAGTGTGGGAAGCCGACTCGGAGACTAATGCAGCTAGTCSTATGGAAAGCACCAAGAAAGAGCTGATTACAGGTGACATGAACTGTAGGGTTTTTTTTCAGGCTTGAGACCTCACAGGTATTTTGGTAGCTCACCTCCACTATAATTTCACCTTTGTAGGCACTGGATTGTCACACTTATTTTAACCTGGCGTTTTTTCCACCTTTCACAAGCTGCAGACTCCTAAAGAGTGTTCCAGGAGAGATGCAGGGTTTGTATATAGTGCATTGGAGCCTGCTGACAAACCTTGGGCTCTTTCTAGTTACCTTTTGCACAAATTCCCTTAGATGTCTAGCAATCTACTACACAATTACCACTGCCTATTTTTGGAACAGGCAAAAAATGAAGTGGMAAACAAAACTTTTGGCATCCACTTTCAACATACAGTTGTTCTACTCGGACACTGAGCACGTGTGGGACATTTTAAAAAAATATTTTAATGCTCAACATGAAATGTCCTTTCAAGACTACAACTTGAAGGGAGGTTGACAATGTAAGTTGTTAGTTAACAGTTAACAAAGCCGCCAGAAGCACCAAAAAGCTTTTTTTGTTGTTTCTTAAAATCAGTTTTATGTGACATGGCTGCTAATATTAGAAAGGCTTTCAGTTGGGAGAYTTGTTCAGAGGTCAAGGGACTGTCACAAAAATTACTCCTGCTCTTCACTAAGCTAAATACGCATCCAAAAGCTCCAGACTTCCTCTCTGTATCCACAAGCAATTCTGATGATGCTCAAGCACAAGGGACTCCCAAGCTCTTCCCGTGCACTATTAGCAGAAGGAGGATCTAGCTCCATTTTGGGATGATTTAATTTTTAGGAGCAAATGTGTACAAAAGTATCCATAAACACTTYAAGGCTAGGAATTAAGCAGACAATTCTCTCACCACAGAAACAGTAAGGGTCTGGAACAGCCTTCGAGCATCAGCACTGTATTGTTCTTAAAACTAGCTCATTAAGTCACTCTTTTTTTCTCACAGAAACGTGGTGACAAGTTTTGTTGGGTTGCATTTAACTTGCATCTGCATAAATCAGATGCTTTTGACAAATTGTGAATGTCCTTATTAAGGCAGTTTTACAACAAAWCCCCATAAAATAGCTCTGCATTTTTTTTTTCCTTACCTAGTAAACATCTTTCTTGTCCTTGATGCTATGCAGAGTTGCACAATAAATCCTTCAGAAGATTCGCTGGCAAACTGCTTGCTCTCTATGCTGTTCAGTGAACTCGGAAGGCACTTTTGGATGAGAGTGTCTTCCTGGGAAGTAAAATATGGTGCAGGAGCTTGTTTATCTGGAAGAGTGGGTTACAGGTCTGTGGTTTGGTGACTGCTTTGTTCCAAAAACGGTGCGTGTAAACCAAGTATGTAACCCACATTTCTCCCTTCTCTTTCAGTGGGAAGCTGACTTGTAGCCACAGACTTTTCCTGTGCCACAGTGAAGGAACAAGCGGGTGTAAGTTCACAGAGTGAGCTACCTTTGTTACTGTTRTGTTTAGAACTGAGAAATAGATTATGTTTTTGTTTTCCAAATACACGGGTTGGCCAGTCTCTCCAAGCAATCGCTACCACTTTCTTTGAAAGCCTCGAAAAGTAAAAATATCTCAGATGAAAATAACGTTCCCTCATCCTCACACTGTGCAGTTTCTCAGTACATACTTGGCACATCATCTGAGGTTGTATCACCAACCCAGAGAAACAAGCTGGTGTAAAATGAGTATCCTAAAAATGAACAGTGTGTTTAAGGTTTTCTCTTGTTCTGTACCCTCCATGACCTCTCATGTGCATTCACTGAATTACCACCTACCATCTGGTAGGATGAGATATTGGGCAGTAGAAGTTGTCCAATGCTTATCAAGGTCAAAACTGTTTTTACGAAAGAAATGTATACATTCTGYTGGTTTCTTTTTCTTTTCTTTCCAAACCTGATACTAAAAAGCAGCTTCTTGGTTCTTTATCAGATGCATTATAAGGATTCTATCATCTTTCTAATGCATACTAGACTAATATACATATAAATAATAATACACATATATRAATAATACACATATTTTGCTATCTTTTGCTGTGAATATACATATCTACTTCAACATAAACAATGAATATGTTATTCTCAGATCTGTTAGATCTGAACTGACTTGGATTTAACCATGGGAGTGATGCAYTGGAGACAAGCCCTTATTTTTCCTGCAGCACCAGATGGCAGCATTTTCCCTCACTCGGAGTATGATCTCATCTCAGATTTGCTCCCTGTGGAATCAGTATGAGACCTCGTGGCTGTGTGAGCCACAAAGACCTCTGCTGAGCTGGACCTTTTCTCTCTCCTGCTCTTATTCCTGTTTTCAGCTGTACAAGTGGGGCTGTATTCAGATGGCCTCAATGCTTTGGGGCTCATGAAACTAAGGTTTACTTTTTGGCAGGGCAGGTCTTAAACTCAGTAGGAATTACTGAGGCACTGAAACACTCAAAATATAGGTCCTGTAGATACAGCCACTAGCTCTAGATGCAGACTAAAACTTTATGGGATGGGAATTCTCTAGTCACGCAGTTCCCTGTTCTCCTCTTTGCTCTCATTCTCATGCCCTTGGATATGAATCCAACCTGGCTTTACCAGTGCTCTCTGTCATTGGAGAAAAAAAAAAAAAAAGAGCAGAGAGCATTATATTCAGATATAACCAGCACTATTCACAAATAATACACCCTGGAACTCTGAACCTGCCGTGCAGAGATGCAGACATGTGTTTATCTGAACTGTGTGACTAACACCACGAGCTGACAGGAGCAGCAAGGCTGCTTAGCCACAATGGGGTGGACTGCTGGGCCCCAAGGGCAAAGGAGGAGTAGGCCTGTGCTTTAATTTCTTCTCCTCTCACGCCATTGTAATGCTGCTGCTCTACTGTGCTGACTCTAATACTGCTTTAAGGACACTATGAGCTCAATGGTAGAGTATTTGGGGATTCRTTTATTTATTCTTGAGAGGCAGCCAGTTATTTTTCCGAACAATGTATGCGAGAAGAGCTTGTTCTTATTTTTATTTTTTAAATTTCAGCCAAATTCAACCAGAGTCTCATAGGACAGGGGAGAGAGGCTTAACTTTCTTCAACCCCACCCTTTCTCCTCTCATTTAATAACAAAAACAAATCTWTAAAGCAGGAGAGAGGGAAGAGTATTTCTCAAATGAAATAATAAAAATACAATATGATGAAAATGGTAGGCTGTCTAAGTTTAGAAAACAGGGCTATTCTGCTACAAATCTTCTAATGTAAAATGTCTAAAATCCCTTTGATTTTATTTTCTCATAGGAATCTCTTTCCAGTTTTGGATTTGCCTGTCAGTGCTGGCTAATATATGCACACCATAYAGGTCTACTTTCACTGCCCAAGAAATACAATGTATATGCAGTAGAAGWATGCTGAAATCTCACTGAAGGTGAGCAGAATTTCACCAGTTAAATGCAGAATAGAAATAGCATAGAAATAGAAAATAGAATACAAATTCTATTCTCCTTGCTTTTTTAAAAAAGAGGCAAAAAAWTTAAATACATCTCTATACTTTTACTGATCAATCCAATCTGTTGTGTACAGTTGCTTTGCAAAATAGAGGGGAAAAAAAAMCCCTGCAAATACTTTCTTTTCTCTAATTATAGCAGTGTAATTACTAACTAGCACTTTCTCTGAGATGCAAGCAGTTATCCATGATGAGCTTTGTGAGAGGAGGGGAGATGCTGAGAAGTTAAAAGGAGTCTCTGGTATCATGCARTACGGATTGTTACTGCTTGCCATTATTTATTTTGGATCTGTGACAGCTCACCAAAATATAGAGACTATAAATAGGAATGCAATGAACATTGACTGCACAAGGAGAGAAAAAAAAGCAATATAATTTGGCATGCAGCAAAACTTATACAGCTGTCCATGCAACTCCCATCGCTACTCTGGAGGAATTTTGTGATTTCCCACTAAATTTGCTTCGCTCAACAAAGAGTTAGGAGCAGCACTGTATCTGCAAGCTCTGATGTGTACTCTTTATAGCTGTCTAGAAGAGGTCTTGTTAATCCTTTACATACAAAAGATACAAGTATCCTCCTACACATGAATTACAGAGTGAAAATTTGTTTGCTTTGTAATATGTAACTGCTGTGTACTATAGACTGAATTTATCTTGCTTAGTAAGCAAAATTATTGTAGGAACAAGTCAATTAAATCAGTGATCCGCACTTCTCTGTGCTCCAGGATGAAATTATACCCCAGAAATGCAAAATTTTGTCTTGTAGGGGCAGAATTTTGTTTTGCTACTCAAWTGGTATGCTATAGCCATTAAGGAGAAAGGAACTATTAGAATTCTAGCTGGCAAGGAAGTAGGCACGTTAACTTCACAGGGACTGAGACATAGCCCTTGGTTGCTTTGTTGCCCCAAAGGTCTCCTCCAGCTTTGAATTTGGCCCTCAGTTAACTGCTTTGGTCTGGTATTTGATAGACTGTAACTAGACCTACACACTTTTTATATGAGTGTATATCTTAATACCATGGTGTATATACAATGTTATGGTAAGAGTTTTCTCAAARGACTTCCCTTCCCCCAAACAAATCCACTATTTCATGTTTTGACCCTCCTCATCTTCTCTTCCTACTGTTTCCCTGTAGCCTTAGTTGGGCAAAATCCTGTTTTTTCATAGCAGGCAGTGACAAGTATCCCCATAAACATACTATGTAGCAAGAGGCTGGTTAGGAAGAAAGTGGTTGGAATAAAGATTGCTAAAATACTATCCATGCCCAAAAAGTGGGAAAACACAGGCATTTAGTAAGGGAGGAGAAAACAGAAGAAGCGTGTGGCATAAGATTTCAGGGTGGCTTTTTTTTTCTTTCTTTTTTTTTTTTTTTTTTCTTTTTGGGTACAAAAGAACACCGAGTGTCTAAGGGCTTTGGCCACTGATTATAGTGCAGTTGCTGTTACAGCAGCACAATGGAAGTGTTGTGCATAATTTCTCTTCCTGTGCCTACTGTTCATTTGTTATCCGGCACAAGAAATAATAGATGCACTGCTAAGGTCCAGTGGCCTGCAATCTAACCCAAATTACAGGGCAGGCTGTTCTCCTGGGTTGGGCTAAATACAGGAATCCAGCCAATATAACAATCTGAGGACGTGTGAAGAAAATGCCTACAACAGGTAAAGGACAGGTTGGACTGTGAACATGGAGGCTATTTGCTCACGCTTGCTTATTTTGTTTTCCAGCAGAGGAGAAAGGTGGGTTTGTTTTAGTGTTGATGTTTTTAAATTCTCCCTCCAATTTCCATTTGCTTGGAAATTTACCTTTGTCTGTAGCAAGTGCAGGTTTGGTCGTCTTAGTGGCTGAATCAGCTTCTAGGCTTCACTCTAGACCTCCATGAGTCTTACAGGTTTCCTCCTCCACCTACACAGAAATGGGATGATTTCCAATGCTGACTAAACAGCGACGCGACACTGAATATAAATTTAAGTAGATTTACAGGTTTGATGTCAAAGGCCATACAAGGAGGATAGGATAAATGCCACTTACCCGCTTTGTCCTCAAGTATAGCAAAAATACCCATTTAATAAGGCTCCACAGCAGAGGCAAGAGAAAATTGCCCCTTCCTTGCTTGTGATTATTTGCCCGTGAAACACAGGCCGGAGATGCTTAGCATATTTTTTATTGCAGCTTTTGCAGTGAAGAGTTTTCAGGAATGTTCCAAGGAGGGGGAGAAATCAACTTCTAGGAGGTGAATGCKCAAGAGCCTAGCTCTTGGACGAAGAGTTTGAAAGTTACTTAAGAAGGGTGGTGGGGTAACTGGCCACACATGTGTGCACACCCCCTTGCATGGCTTGAATGGCTGAAGCTCGGCTCAAATGTGGTAATAACATTTCCCTATGGCATAAGAAGGAGCGCTTAGGATGTCTGGACACTCAAGGGACCTTCMCTGTTCATTAGGGGATAAATGACCATCTTTGTGCTTACGTGTTTGGAATTGGAGAGGTAAAATATTTTCTCATGGTTGGACAGCGCTAGTGTAGACTCTTTTTTACCCACACCACTTGTGATATGTGGCAGGCGGCTTCCTTAAAACTCGAGGAAACGCTTAAAAGCACGGAGAACACCCCAAAACTCAACAAAGCTTCTCATGTTCCTGTGTTTACCTGCTTTTTCCCCGTTTTGCTGTGCACGGGAATCCTTGTATTTATTCAGCTGACACGTTTCTCCTCGCCGCTTTGGGCTTGACGACGTTTTAAGGCCGCTTAAGGCCCGAGCCCGCAACGCGGAGCTTTATTTTAAGCGCGGCGAGGGCTGAGGCGGATCATGGCGCACAAGGGGCTGCAGCTGCTCCGAGGCGGGGGGTCTCCCTGCCTCTGCCTTTCCGCCAGGGAAGAAGCAGAATCGAACCCCGAGACCTAAAACTAAATAAATTTAAGGAAAAAAGCGACCGGCAGGAGCGGCGGGGGCGAAGGGGAGCGGGGCGCTAGGAGGGGCGGGCGCCCCCCGCAGCCGCCATTTCAGCCGCGGCCCTGAGGCGGCGGCTGCAGCCGGGCGGCGGGAGGAGGAGGAGGAGCGGAGGGAAGGACGGACGGACGGAAGGAAGGAGGGAGGCAGGGAGGAGGAGGAGGCAGAGCGGGCAGCCGGGCAGGGAGGGGGCACTGGGCACCGCGGCGGCGGAGCAGCAGCAGGAGGAGGAGGAGGACTAAGATGGCCACCAGCGGCCGC
>NW_020455617.1:359328-499901 GCF_003342845.1 Nothoprocta perdicaria
GCCGCCGGGGCGGGAGGCAGCGGGGGAAGGAAGGAAGGAGGGAGGGAGGGAAGGAAAGAGGGAGCGGGGGCTTCCCTGGCACCTGCCCCCGCGGGGCTCGGCCGGGGCCGGCGGGGAGGGCGGCTCGAGCCCGGCTCGGAGCAATAAAGGCTTTAAAATAATAGTAATAATAATAATAATAATAATCGCTACGAGCGTGGATTTTGTTTGCCTGGGCCGCGGAGCCTGCGGCGCGGCCGGGGAGCGCGAGCGGGGCCTGCGGCCGTGTCGCCCCTGCGGCCGTGTCGCCCCTGCTGTGGGGCAGGCGGCAGCCGCCTGGGGGGCCAGGGGCGCTCAGGGCCTCCGTGCGGAGCGACCCACTGCCGGCCCGGAGCACCCGCCGTGGGGCTGGATCCCACCCGCCGTGGGGCTGGATCCCACCCGCCCCCAAGGTGCCGTGGTCACCTTGAAGGAGGAGCGCCCGCGTTCCCAGCCCTGGCCGCGGGCGCCCGCGGAGACAGGGGGCAACCCGCAGCAGCCGGGGCCTGCGAAGGGCTCRACGGGGCGCGCTCGTTTTTCACCTGTCCTTTCGTAATTAAGCTAATCGAGATTCCTGGTTGACGTGAGGAGCTGTCAAGGATTTCGGCGCGGATGCGTGAGTCAGGAGCTSGTGTTGCTGATCGGATTTGGGCGGCTCGGCGCCGCGGGAGCGTGGCAAGGTCTGTGCGCGTACGCGCGTGCCGGAGCGTTGGATTCGCCGCGGCAAAATCCAACTTCCCCGCGCAGAAAAGTAAATTCTGGGTGTCGCAGCAAGTGCAAAGGAAGGAAGGAGCKTGTGGGGCGAGTGGTGCCAGAGCCCTGTGCCTGTGCACAGCCCCGTGCCGGCCGCCTCGTCCCTGGAGATGCTTTGGGAAGCGTCCTGGTCTGAGAAGCGGGGACCTGCGGGTCGACTGTGCCCTTTTTGTGCGTATTTTGTGGTATTTTGCGAGTTTGGTGCAATGTGGTCGCTAACAAGAGCCGCCGGGGAGAAGTGTTTAAAAGTGCTCCGTGTACTGAATCGTGGCGAACAACCACCCCAAATTTCCATCATGTTTTCAACTGCTAGGTAGGCATGTCTGTGCAGCAGTACGTTGGGTACCGGAGAGGTGCAGCTCTGTGAACAGGACGTGGTGCCTTTGCTTTACCACCCCAGTGAAAAAGGGCTGGCAGTGTAAATTGGGGGGCAACTTTGGGTCTGCTGTGTGGTGTGGACCTCTGGCTTGATTCGAGCCTGCTCTGGAGAACTGAGCACCTYTGACAGCAATATAATTTGGGTTTATTTCAGCCAACCCAGAAAATCTGTTATAGTACAACAGTAGAATATGAGGGAATGGTATCCTTCATTTGGATAGGAGCTGGACAGGGTTGTCAGCTTTTCCAGGTTTCCGCGTGGTTTCAAGCAGCTAGTCTTCCAAAAGAGTATATGTTTTGGATTAAATGGTTACATTGAATTATATTCCTCTTCTTAGCAAGCTTGCTATCTGTTCAATTTACATTGAAATGGATTAAGTGCAACATTGTTGTGAATTTCCTCAAAACCCACTTGTAAGTGTACTACAACGTTTCTATGTCCCAGTTGAAATGAGAGTTGATATTTCCATTAGATTCCCTTTTCTTTCTTTGCAGATTCCCGGCAGTTACTTTACAGTACTACACGATAGCAGGGCTATGGGGAAGAAACCCTCTCATTTCTTGCTCTTTAGGCTAGCAATGACAAGGTGTGAGCATTTATTATTGTTCTTGTATTTTCAACGTGGAAATGAATTTAATTTGGAAAGCTGCATGATGTTCCTTCATCTGCTACATGAAGTAGCTTGGAAGATACACTGAAGGCCAACTGGGTAGGCATGAAAACCTTGGTTTTTAGCTCCATGGCACTGGAACTAAACTGTCAGTAGTAGAAAAGTAGTAGCAGCAAAGCAGAGAGGCCCCCGGGACACAGTGATGTGTGGTGCTGTGCGAGCTAGCAGTGTGTTTCCCATGGCTAAGCCTTGCCTTATTAATTATTTTGTAGTTTTCTTCAAGCATGCAGCCGTACTTGTTAGCATGTGGAGAGACTCCGGGCTGCTTTCCTGTGCAAAACCGATGATGGCTGTGGACAGAAGCCCAGCTTGCAGTTGAAATGCTCGTAACTGTCGTGAGATAACATCAGTTTCTAAGCCTKGGTGCTCGTTCATCTCCCAGGTGTTGATGTTATAGACTTAGGATTTGTAGMGTTTGGGCTTTCGCGGTGTTAGGCCATGGGAATTTGCTCGACTTTCTGAGRATCCGCTAACCTGGAAGAGGCAAAAGAAAAGCCCCTCGTTGGTCTCCAGTTCTCGTGCTGCACGCCAGATCTGGTGATGCTGACCAGCAGTTTTGTTAGTGTGGGTAAGTGATTTCGAGTTCCTGTTGCACAACAGGGAATGTCTCATCCCACAAGCCAAAGGCCGTAGTTGAAACTTCCTGTTAGGAGCCTGCCCTTGTTGTTGTCTTGTTCATTTGAAATCCAGACTTTGGAGAGAAGATGCGTGGCTTACTTTGAGAAACCCCAGTCATAAATTATTCCCATTCTGCCTGAGATCATTAAGTCTTGTCAAATAGCTAACTTCTCCAGCTCTGTACTCTGATATTGAGTTGTCATCTTGTGAAAACAGTTTCACTCTGCTGTAGCTGCCGTTGTCTCCTGTGGAGACGTTGCATCCTCACACCAGCCTGTTCWCACCTTGTCCGAGCTGGATAGGGTAAGCTAGTCCTAACTAGGCAGAGTTATATTGCCTMTGGGTACCTTTTTCTTTTTAACTAGCTGCCTGGCAGCATAGAAAAAATAAATGCAGTTTTCTATCTTCCTGTTGCCAGTCTTATTGCTGGAGSCTTTGATGAGGTTTTTTTGGTCATTTGTCAGGGATGAGGAGGACTGTTGAGGAAGCTGGGGGGTCCATCCTACAGCTGCTGTGTATCTCACTTGTTCTTCATGTTAGGTACTGCCGTATCAGAGCTTAGCAGTTGGGGAAGTGATAGGCATGCTGCATAAAAACTGCTGGTTTAGTGTTGTCCAGCATTTTCTAACTCTAAATATTTTGTTTATACGCCTTGGGTGGATTTGATGCTTGTCCTGTACCAGGAAGGAAATGTTTGTGCTGTTTAAAAGGTGAAGACTCAGCTTCAGCTGATCAGGTTATAGTTATTTGCACAGGGAGTGTTTAAAACTATAAGGATTTTAGGGAATGAGGCTTTTTTTTCTTATTACTTTATTTTTAAAGAAAACTTGTTGAACTATTTCGTTGAACAGTTTTGAAAACTGTTGGCTGTTTGTTCTCCTGACCAGCTCCACATCCATCCTCCTCCATGAGGGACACCAATGATTCGTGGTTTACTCAACTGAAGCAAGTTTTCATACTTCTATGGGCCATATATTTATTTTTCTGTTTCTTCCTTTCTCTAGAAGCTGATAGAAAAGGAGGGTTGACTGTGGCGTGGCCTGAGGGTAGCGGCCAGATGAGGAGGCTGGAGCTACAGTTTCAGGTGCTAAGGAAGAGCAGGTCTCATTTCATTGCTATTGGTTTTGCAAGTGAGGAAGGCTGTTTATTTATTTATTAAATTTTCATTGTGTTTTTGACTATATTTATGAGTGTAGTTTTCACAGACATATATTCTGTTTNNCCCCTATGAACAGCTCTGGAGAAAAAGTTTCTGTTTTCTGATCAGAGTGGGGTTGTGCAGTTAGCACCATTTTTGACTTTTTTTTGGTATTTTTGAGTTTTGAATAACAGCAGTGAATCTTTTTGCCTTCCCCTGCTACACACACACCTGTTGAGCGGTGCTATGAGCATGGAAGCAGAACTGTCTGTATTGAGATGTGGGGAAAACACATGTTTTTTGATGTGAATATGGAAGTTGGCTTGTTCAGTGACGCTGCCTTCTTAATTTCTCTGAGTTTTGGAGTTTTGTTAGCCTCTTCTGGAGGATTTCTCTCTGTTTTCCGGCAGCTGACCTCTCCAATCRAGCAGAAGTGTGAGAATTATTACAGGGACAATTTTACACAACTTCCCATGGCAAACGTGTATGTAAATATCCACTTCTTCGGAAGTGGATTTCTTCGGAGCTCTTATTTCATGCCCTTCTCTCTTGCTCCAGAGATATTGCATAAAGCAATGTCTTCTTTTTCTTTTCCCCAGTAACTTTATTAACTTCACAGATCATGAAAGAGGTTATTCCACTCCCTGAATTATCATCTCCAGCTTTTTAAAGAAAAAAAAAAAAGAAAAAAGAAAGAAAAGAAGAAGTTTTGGGGTTGAGATGTGCATTTGGAATTTGTGGCAGCAGCTTTGGGGTGAGGGGCCACCAGCCACTGTTCTTTAATATAAAGAACAGCCAGTTCTTTAATATAAAGWACTAGGGTTCTTTATATTAAAAAAGAAAAGAAAAAAAGATGTGACTCGAATGAGAAGGTGAGTCAGGAGGTCTTGAGCACAATATTCACCCATT
This sequence comes from Nothoprocta perdicaria, assembly GCF_003342845.1. Lineage (NCBI taxonomy): Eukaryota > Metazoa > Chordata > Aves > Tinamiformes > Tinamidae > Nothoprocta > Nothoprocta perdicaria. Next base: position 363,814 of record NW_020455617.1, read on the forward strand.
TTTCAGTCTCAGTCCTGATTTTGACACCGGCATCACTGTGCAGTGTAAAATCAGTGGGTTTGTTTTGGGGCAGTCTCCCTGGATTTGCTTGCTGTATTTTCTTCTGTCAGTATCATCCTGCCAAATGGAGCGGGGATGGGAATGAGCCGTGCTTATCTTTTTGCGTTTCCATGCATTTATTATTTTCAGAGGCGGATGTGTTAAAAATATCAGTATCATTCAAAGCTGGTAGATTTGGTTTGTGTTAACTGGTAGTTGCAGCATGCTGCTTCCAGAGGAGGCCAAAACCAAACCAAACACACACAGAAACACCCCAGACATGCACACTAAGAGAATATCTATGTGTTTCTGTAAAAAATATGACAAAATATTAATTTGGCTGAACATCTAAAAGAAGTTTGGAGGTACCTGGGTGGTGGAAAATCCCCAGATGGAAAGGAACTGTTTGGAAGGCCTGCAGGGGAGGGGAAATGCAGTTAAGAAGTTGAAGCAGGTACAGGTGAGCTTGCAGCACTTGTTCTTCATTTCTGTGTGGGCTTTATTGAACTTGCATGGAATTCCATTGCATTTGGACTTGCATGGAATCCATCTCTCTAGCTGGACTTGAACTTTTCTGATTTTTTTAGATTGATGATAGGCAGGCTTCAGCAGCAATTTCAAATGAAGCGGTTTGAGCTCCCGAACCGCAGAGAGCTAGAGCAAAGTGTTGCATGGATTGGCCTGACTTGGAAATGAAAAAGGGGAATATTTTGGTCGCAGGCGGATGTTTTTCGGACCGCTACAGACTTCACCTCCGTGCTGTTTCGACGGCCGTTTGTGGTCTTACGACTCCTTCCTACAGCTGCAAGTGTTGCCAAGACTTCTTCCCTCCCCGTGGCATTTTCCGGAGGTGCTTGGGCCCTCTCCGATGGGCAGTGCGGGGGTGAAGGCCTYGCTTTGTGCTTGCCCGAGCACACAGAGCACAGGCTGTCCCAAGCGGCGAGCAAAGCGAGAGAAGGGCACGCTCCTTAAGGCACGAGCCGAGCCGTTGCGTGCCGGCTGGTTTGCCACCCAGAGCRTTGAAATGTCGTGCCATGGCCCTTGGGTTGTGAGATTTGCCTCGGCTGCAGCATGCAAAGCACCAAATTAATGGATTTGCCTCGAGAATGCCATTGCTCAAGCTTCCCTCCCCGCTCCGAGGATGGAAGCGGTCTCCTTTTCCGCAGTGTGATGCTAGGAGTGGGGATGCTACAAGTACAACGAGGCTTAAAAAGACGTGGTCAGAGCTGGCAATAGTGTTGTTATCAGCCTGGAAGCTAAAGGGACTGCTCAGGACTGAAATTAACTTTATTCCGGAGTTTAATTAGGTTTGCAGAAAAAGCGATTCCTTTCTAGGCAGAAGCAGATATTCCTCATAAACAACCCTGTGAAACTGGCACACATTTTTTTCTTTTTGGGGTATTGCACTGCAATTTAAATCCTGATGCTGAAGTCGGTAACAGTTTAGCAGTGAGCCACAACAGAAATGTAAAAACAAGGTCTCCATGGATATGATCTGAGAGGATGCTAATTTGCTTGTTAATTAGGTTTGCAGAAGTTTCCTTTTTGCAGTTCCGAGCAGCGAGGATAAAGCGGTGAGGAATATTTAATTCAGGCTGGGAGCGGGTCACAAAGTAACCCGGGAGCATCTCTTCAAGCTTGTTTWTTTTGGCTGAGTTGCAAGGTACAACAGCAACGTTTCTCACTTTTACCTTTATTGTAGAAACTTTTGGGGACGTTCTGTTTGTAATTTGGAACGTGACCGTTTTTAATTGTGCTGATTTCTTGCTGTTTGTTAGAAATCCCTTAAGTTTGCTGGTGGTGCCTGCATGCTTACAGAGACAGGAATCTGGATATACTGTGTTAGTAGCTGGATCTCTTTTTATTTTGTTTATTTTTGCCTAACTATTTGAGCAGTTTTTTAGTTGGTGTAAATTGAAATTGCTGGTGAACAATGAAGCTATAGCTCATTTTTTGTTTCAGGAGTGCACATACATATATATGCTTCAAATATGTACAGTAGTCTGCTTTTTGTACTAAATGGGAGCAAAGAAAATGCAGGCATTGCAAATAAGGCACGTGGAAAAAATCATTTAGCCTTGCATGTCCTTAAATTGCTACTTTAATTTTTTTTTTTTTAAAGCAGATGTGAGAAGTGTTTCCTCAAATCTTTTTTTTTTTCTTTTTTTTCCTCCAAGCGAGCCCAGATTTAGCAAACAACATAGCAAGGTAAGGGTTTAACTTCCTCTAACATGGACAGAATAAGTTGGAAAGCTGAAAAGTTTTGCTCTGCTTTCCTTTCCGTATCCTTTTTCATTGTCGTTGAGGAAGGGGAGGAAAAGTGACATTGAATGTGTGGTCTGTTCATAGGAGCTGCTGGTAACACCTGATTTTTGTAAGGACTAACATTTTTTATGAAAACATGATGGCACAACAGACAAAATTCAGTTTATTATAAATTCTCCGCACGTGAACTCCAGGTAGCGAAGTGGAAACGTCTGCTCCAAACATCCCAGAGTCCTCATCCATTGGAAGAAGTCACTTGGTTTTGGTTAACTTGTCTAGTTACTTTCTGTGGAGCTGGGGGGGAATTAAGTGTAACTGCAAGATGAAAGGCCAAGGGTTCTGGCTCTCATTTCTCATGCTGCAAAGCTCATTTCTGTCTGCTGTGGCAAAGGCTCTGCAATATCTAGGGGCATGGGGAGCATAGTGGCCAGAAATCACACCTCCATTTCCAAGCATTCAAGTACATGTGAAAAGGATCTCAGAATAGTGCAGATTTCTGTATTGCTCAGGATTAATGATATTAAATTATATATTAAATTATATATTAAATTATATATTAAATTATATATTAAATTATATATTAAATTATATATTAAATTATATATTTTGCAGTAGGCTCACAATGGCATTTCCACATTTGTAACAATGATTAGTATGAAAAAATGCAATACTGTCTCAAAACTTGTACTTCATAATAGCTTGTTCTGGCTTTCTGCTGTTGGTGGAGCAAGGTCTTTGTTAATCCGYCCTGAAGAACACCTTAGTGGCCCCAAATCAGGAGTTTTTCAATCAAAAGATAGTGAAAGGGGGAGGGCAGGAAGAGGAAGGGACCAAGAGAACAGAAATTTTGGACYGGGATCTAAAAAATGTGCTTCCTGGGGCACCGTAATTAAAATGGCTGACATCTTTACTTTGTATTTTAATGAAAAGCAACTTTCAAAGAATCTGTGGCTGTTTGGATTACGATAGTTTTTAGTAGATAAGACATAGCTATCCTGTTACTTGAGCAGGAGCGAGTTGCCCCACTGATTSCCCTCTCTTTGAGCTGAAGGAGAAGCTCACTTTAAGAAAGATGTCTACAACAAATGCCCCCAAATCAGAGGGGAATCTTATATGTAGATGATTTTATATATCGTCTTATAGATGCTATATCTTATATCTTACATCACCAGCTGCTTGAGCGAGAGCACCTTTAATATGATTAAAGCAAAGTGGCTGAGCTGAAGGTGTCAGGTTAACGATACTAAACAGCACGCGCCAGCTCTGGTGGTTAATGAGTATATTAACAGTAGGAGATGCCCATTTATTTTGGAAAGAATGACTTAAGAGATGGGTGACATAGCAAGTATCTTTAAGAAAGATATTGGTGAGATCCGTAATAATACGGGTTGTCTGAACTTTCACGTTGCACCCAACTCAGTCTCAAAGGCAGAAGGTTTGTGGTTTATGGGGACAGCATTTGGGTTTTTATTCCTACCGCTGCTTTCCAGTATTTTCCAGTATTTCCCCTGCTTTTCTGCCAGTAATTGGGTTTTTATTCCTACCCCTGCTTTCTTTCCTTCTTGCTTTCTCTGGTGCCCGCTGTGGCGCCCCTCTCGCCCGTCCCTCTTGGGCACGTCTTGCTTTGCGCTTGTCTTGCTGGGGGCTGCGGAAGTTCCCCCGCGGGCCGAGAAKAGGGGACCCCCTCCAGACCTGCAGGATCATCGGGATCCAGCAGCAGGATTGTGGGACAGCAGCAGGGAAGGAAAGTGTGAACCCCGCCAGGAGAAAGGGAAGCCGCGTTAGGGACCGAGCTCTGTTTCGCGGTTAGCGAGCGTCTCCTCTGCCTTGAAGGGGCTCTTCCTACAAACCCGGAGCCGGCCTTGGTGCTGCCCGGCTCCCTGKGAGTGTTTCAAGGAAATTAATGCATTATTTTGCTCTCCCTTTGGGTCTGTTCTTGATATTCTGCTCTTAAAAGAAGTCCTGCTCTTGAGAGAGCAAGYAAGCGAGAGCACGTGCGTGCGTGCTGGTTTGCCAGAACATTCAGTTATCCTTTTTCCTATATTTTTGTCAGAATCTGAAGTGCACGCTACATTTCTCATCTGCCTTTTCTGTGTGTGTTTGGGSTTTTTTKKTWWTTTTTTTTTCCCAAAGCTGGTCTGTGGATTTGCTGGAGCTCCATTGCTGATGCAGTCTGCTGAGCTTCGCTCTTTAAGTACATTGGATCGATGCCAAACTGTTGCTCGGAAAACAAGATTGCTACAGAGCAGTCCCTCAACATCCTTCCGCAGTAATTCAGGGCAGGGAAGAAAACCACGTACAGCGGTGTTGGGAATGATGCACTCGGACCTTGCTCGTGCCTTTTTTGTTGGCGGTGGTTTGTTTGGAAAAGCACTCAAAGCATTAAAGAGAGATTTCCAGGATTGCTCCTGAAACTGTCAATTGATCAAGCCACCTTTTGGGTTTACATTGGGAGTCCAAATAGAACTGTTTTTGCCCAAGCATAGATCTTTTTGCCCTTGTTTTTCTTTCACACCGAGATCATTTGACATCAACTTAATTGTTTCCTATTGAGAGACTCGGGATTGACCCCCTTTTGCCTGTAGGACTGGTGATCACGAAGTAAAAAGCAGTTTGGTTTTAGACAAGATGCCTTAATCCTTCATTTCAGCTACTCTGTGCTTTGTTCCTTAAATCCCCTTGGCCCGAGCGATGCAAGGATCAACATTTTCCTCTTCTTTCTTTTGCTGGATGGGGAAGTGACTGCAGAGACTTTGCAAGTTCTTTTGAGGCCAAATACAGGAAATTTGGGGTTTTTTTWAGAGTGTGCTACTGCTAAAGCAGTCAGCAGCTCTTTATGTTCAAAGAAGAAAAAGAATGATTCTGCCTATTACTTTATGATATATTTTGGCTTTTAAATTTTTTTTGGCTTCTTATTAAGCTAAGCTTYGGAAACTTTAGGCTGTCCCCACTAGTATATTTCCCCTCTGATTTATGTTTTCCTTTCTCTCTTCCCCCTTTGCAGAAAGGGATAATTTAAATTCACTTTAGGAAGATACTTGGGGCACAGAGCGTTGCTCAATCGTATTTGGAAAGTGCTTGGACAGATTACCTGCCTATTAATGAGAGAAAAGCCTGGTGGCCTAGGAAAGATTCTGTAGTGAGTGTAAATGAGTTTTCTGCATGATTTTTAATTAAAAGAACGAGCTCTCCAGATTTCAAGCCCTGAGAACCGCCGGGGGTGTTGGCGCTCTCCACCTTTGCCAGCGGGTCCCAAGGGGGCTGCGGATGAGGCCGGGCTCGGGGACGTTCAGTGCAACGCGGGCTGCTGATCCCAATTCGGGGCCGCTGCACGAGCATTTAGGAAGGATAAGTGGCTTATTTCGTTCGGCGCTGAGACATGAGGGATAAGCAATGCTCCTTTGTGGCATATTCGCAAAAAAAAAGGGGCTTTAAGGTTTGGATTATTGCTGGCAGCAATCGCTAATATTAAATAAGTCCCGATTGAACCTGCCGGGTGGGAGAAAGAGCCACCGAACCAGCGCGGGAAGGTGGCAGCCCCGCTTGCTGCCCTTCGAGGGCAGGGGGTTGAGCATGGGGACATGGGGGAGAGCTTCTGTGACCAGGGGACACCCGAATTCCAGGGCATCACTGCATCTTGTCTTTGCTGACTCTGCAATGCAGCAGCAATGGGCTTGGGGCCCAAATCCAGCGGGAAGGCACCGAGCTTCCGACCTGGAGGTAAGAACCACCCTGCGGCCCAGGMTCCCAGCAGGAGACACCGCGGAGAAAGGCCGGGTTTAGATGAGCACATAACAGCTCTGTACTTTGGGTCCAAGCCCTTATTGGGGGGACTACCATTAGGCTAGAATTATCTTCATCGACTCAGCACTGGCAAGCGGGAAGGCAGCTGCCTTTTACCCAGCGTATTGCGGGTGTCGTGCCCGGGTCGAACCTCTCCGTCGGTGCCAGGCCACGCGGGAAGCCCCGTTCCTGCTCGCTTGTCACCCACGGGCCSTTCCCGGGACACGGGTTTGTCTTTGCTGCTCCCTCACCCGTGTTTTGCCGACTCTGCTGGGAGTTTCTGCCAAATCTGCAATTCTAAAACTGTGTGTCGGGCCTTGGGTGCTTCGCTGCTTTATGGGTCTGGCCCAAATGTCTTGATAGCCACGGTGTTCCCTGTCTTCTGCTGCAACAAGAGCCTTTTAGCAGGGCTTAGATTAAACATTTTGGCTTAGAGTTGAGTCTCTGTAGGTCCCAGCAAGCAGAAAGGTAATGTCTGAAGCTACAGAGGGCCCAGCTTTTGTGTGAGTCTGGCATGTAATCCGWGCATTAGCTGCTGTGTGCGGAAAGGCCGTTGTTGTTGCTGTTGCCTGTTTGCTTTGCTGATGAGGAGAAGGGCAGACATTGTATAACTCCTCAGGCAGCAGAGATTATGCAACTGATCCTGCTGTTGTGGAGCCCAGGCCCTTCGYAGTGCCTGGGCACCGGCTGCTTGCGTTCGGGTTGCTGCCCTTATTTATTTATTTATTGCAAAGAAAAGTGCTTTTCTTCCCTGTGAGGTTGCCCTCCCTCTCCAGTGCTGGCGAGGCAGCCTCCCTTTCGTATCACACAAAGGAAAAAGTAGAAAGAGAAATCAATATTTTCCTGACATCCAGAACTGCGCCATGCTGTGTAGGTACGTAAGAAAAAGGCATTTGGATCTGAATTAAATATGATTGGAAATGGCCTTTGCCCCCTCAATTTTAAGTTCCTTCCCCTCATCCCCTACTTGGCATTGCCAAATCAAAATCCAGTAYGCTTGCGTATAGGATGAAAATGATGCAAATCCCATTTTTTTTATGATCACGTGATTGCATTACAGCTTAATAAAGGCCATCTAAGTAAAGATACTGGAAATCTTACCCTCTCCAYGTTTGATTTTCAGTTTGTAGTTTTGTGCCACGCTATTTCCATTTCAGCTTATCTACTCCCTAAATTTCTCTGGCMAGAATATTCCTTTCTGGTTTCCGTACTTGGTTTCTCACGTATAGCCTGGCAGTAATGACATATTTTGCTGCTGTACCAARCATGTTTGTGGCAGATTTCTTTATGCATTAATACCAGGTACCATAATGAACACTTGGAGGAGCAGTACAGTTGTTTTGGTCTGGACTTGAGAAGGCCAACAGATGTGAAACAAAAATCTGATAGTCCAAAGATTTGCCTAAGAACTTAATTCCAGAATAATAATTATTTTGAAAATGTTTGAAGTTGAACGACTCGTAAGCTATCCACCTTTTCTCATCTTCTACTGGAAAATGATGACAATTTGAATCGGTGCCCTCTGATTTTTGCCTCTGCATCTCTGCTTTGTGCATTTGAAATTTGTTCTTGGAGCATTAAGATATAGGCTCCTCGAGAAGGATTTAGCAGCTTTTTAGCAGTTTTGATGCATGCAGCTAAGAATGCAGAATTACAGRAGCTGGGGGCTCTGGGGCTGGTGTTTTCCAGAAGTCGGCTATGGAGCAGGAAMTTACAGACTCTTTTCCTATTACAGAGTTTCAAAATAGTCACATTTGAGCCATAAATCTTAGGAGTTGAGCAATTCAGGAAGAAGTCTTTTTCTTAACTACTTCAGGGATTTTTTTCCCCCCTCTCCTTTYAGTCTGGTGATTTCATTTCAAAAGTGCTGTTGTCCAAGTGTCCCTTTTATTTTTTTTCCACTATTAGCTTTGTCTGTTTTTTGAAAAAAAMCTTTTGGTAATAAACTCTGGATTGAAAATAAATTAAAGGGGACTGTAGATGGCCAGAGAAAGTGGGAGGGAAGGAAGCAGAGCTGATGTCAGAAGACACTTCAGAATGGGAGGATGTCAGAATTATCCCTCTGCRTTGGCCAGGGGCTGTTGAATTTTTATTGTGTGTTATTCTATTGAAGATAGTGGAAAATGATAATTTTTGTGCTTTGATCTTGGCACAAGCCGTTTTATGCAGAATCAGGGTCTCTACAGTTTACTATGTGATACCTCTGGTGCCTAATTTCTGAGCAAATTTACCATTGCAATAAAAATAATTTGGGCTGATATGGGTTATATTTATCAGAAGAATTGCTAGAGGATTTTTTTTTTTCATGTGGTAAATAATTCAGACCAAGTGTAGACAGAAAATGTGGAACAAATGAGGGCTCGCAGGCGAAGGAAGGCGAGATTCTGTGAAATCCATGCAGAGGAAGTTGAGTAAAAATACGTTAAGGGGAAGGAAGGATGGAGCTGTGTCACCAAGTAGCTGCTCTGTTCCCCTTCTGAGGACTTGGCCCCTCTCCCTCGATCAGGAAAAAAACTAGAAAAAACAAAACAGCATCTGGAAACTGAAGAAAACTCATGATCTGTTGATAAGTTTCTTTTAACACATCTCTATTTGATTAACCGTGTGGCCCTTCTAAGTAGCGCTGGAACTTGTTGCCTGAAGAGATGTGGTGATTTCCCGTTGGAAGCTGGCCTTTCTTTAGTTCGAATCCTTTTTTAATAATCTTTTTCTTGCATCAAAAATCACGTAGCTGCCATGGTTTTGATCCAAAGCTTGCTTCCCACCGCTTCCTTTTTATAACGCCTGTGTTTTGAAATGAAGAATTTAATTCAGCCATGTTTTGTTGAGTGATTGTCTGTTGGAAATCTCAACAGAGCAAGTTTCCTTTTTATGGAACGCACACTGTGATGGAAATAAAACACTGAGAAGGCAATCTGTTATCCGCATCCCTTGCCTTGCACTCTAGGATTGCTAGGCAGTACATCAAGCTGCATTGGGAAGTGGAGGGCAAAAATGGATATTATTCCCCGGTCCGAATGTGATCCAAGTTAATAATGATCAGAAATATGTTTTGTGTGTTTTCTTTGACCTGATGATCTCTCTCCCCTCTAACAGCGTGGGAGAAAGGAAAGGAAAAGGCAATGAATGGTTTGGGAAGTTGAGGAACCAGCTTTGGAGACGTCAGGGAAGGTTGGTTCGAATTTTGAATGCAAGTTGAACAACAGGAGATCTGCAATATGGAGACGATTTCACAGAGGCACACAATTACTTTAGCTATAGTCTTAACAATTTAAGACAAATACAGTCTTAACAAATTAAAGCCCATCTTCTGAGGGTGCTTTCAGGCTATCCCAATTGGCCAGTTAAGTGTTTCTGAGAAACTTAGGCTATCATGTTGAAAAATCAGCTACCAGTTCCTGAAGAAGGAAAAAGAAGCACATGATCAGAAATTTGGTCAACAGGTAACTTTGAGTGGCTTCATTTGGTCTCTTTTATTTCTTTTAGGACTTCCCTGTCGTACCTTTAATTTTGCCTTGTTTCAGGGCAAGAAGAAGAACAGGTTCACACAAGATGTGAGGTGCAGTGACGTGCAGCTTGGGTGGATCTCGAGCTGCTTGTCCCTTGGTCGCTTTTGAGGCCGCTAAATGAAACGGTGACTCTTTTAAAGCAATTTCCCCCTGTGACCGAAACCATTGTTTAGGATCCGGGCTATTTATGATGCCAGGCGGAGCCGGCGCCGCGTTTCTCCGCATGGCTTGTTCGGGAAGGCCGGTTAGCCCAGGGCCAAACGTTGGGGTTAGGTCTTTATGGGACAGTGCAAAACCCCCAGGGGATGAATCAAGTTGGAAGCACCTCAGAAAGCTTCTACTCCAGCCTGCAGGAGTTGAATGTGTGGAGATCAGACCGAGTTGCTTAGGGCTTTGAGCAGTCAGGTCGCAAAATCSTCCAAGGATGGAGACTGCAGAGCTTCTCTGGGCCCCTTCCAASCCTGGTCTCTCCTCATGGTGAAAGTTTCTCCTCATAGCGAGTTTGTATCTCTCCTGTTTTAATTTCTGCCTCTTATCCCTGGTCCTTTGGCCGTGACCTGCTGTGAAAAGCCTGGCTTGGTCTCAATTTGCTAGTAGCCTGTGGCCTCTTAATATAGGTCAGCCTGCAGCCCTTGTTAGGGACTGTAACTTTGTGATTAATTAAAGTGAATAAAAAGGAGTTAGGGCTTGCTGCTCGTGGCTAGGATACCATAGGGATGTATCGATTATGTTATGCAATATAACACCCATCAGCGTAGCTATATTGAGCAAACTAGTACGTGGACGCTAATTAGGCAGGACACATATTTATTTGTGTGTGTAATGTTTGCAGCAGCTCGATCTCTTATGTTCAAACAAACCCCAAAAACCTCAAAACAAAAACATTCGAGGCAAGTACTTGACATGGTATTGCACCTCTCCAAATACCATGGAGGTAGCTGAGCTGCTTGTAGGAGAACAAGAGCATCTGTCCTCCAGGGGAGATATCTCACCTTTGGATTTCAGAAATTTAGGGATTCAGATGGTCAGGGTTTGCCTGTGTGTCCAAAGGGTTTATATTCACCTTTGTGGTGGGCTAAAGGATTAGCAGAGCATTTGCTTTCTGAGATAGGCTGATTTGTTTCGTTTCTGACTTGATAAAACACAGCACTTGAGGCTTAGCTTATTCTTTCCTAACTGGAAGAAAATCTTATACAGGCAACATACATTCAGCATTTGAGTGCATATCGGAATATTTAACTGAGACCCTGTCTTTGGATATATGATAAACCTAGAACGTACCTTCCTTCTCACTAATCTGTCTTCCCAAAGAGGTGGCCACCGTAGAAGGCTTGACCACCCGTGTCCTTCTGGAGGTACACAGGGATAAGAGGAGAGGCAATGGCCACAAGCTGCAACAAGGTACGTTCCAACTAGATATCAGGATAAAATGAGGATAAAGTCCCACTAGAGAGTAGGATAAACCTCTCACCGTGAGGCTACGCAAGCCCACAGAAGTTGTGGGATTTCCATCCTTGGAGATGCTCAAGCTCAAGTGGACCAGGCCCTGAGCAACAACCTCATCTAAGCTAGCCCTGAGCTGAGCAGGGCGTTGGGTCAAGTGACCTCCGTAAGGGCTTTCTGGCATTTTTAGGTTTTATTTCACAGGAAACACACTTCTTCCCTGGTTAACTGTAGAAGACGGTTTAGGGATGACTGTGGATTAATGCATCCTAGACAGGGATATCTGTAAAAACAGAATGCAGTATATTAAAATATTCTCAAGACAGCTTGAACTGAATATAACTAATCTGCTAAATGTACAATTTCTGATGGTTCGTTTGGAGGAGGAATTTGCATTTATTTCCATTTGGACCTTCGAGTTATAAATGCAGATACTATCATAGCATGCAAATTTAATTAGGAAGCAGTTAAGGAGCAAAGTAGTACCAAGTGCATACCAAAATCTCCATGCTCCCTTTTCCGGGGTGATGTTTGGCTTTGGTTTAACATCCACACTCCAGTGACTGCTCTCTCGTGGGACAGAGGTCAGGGCTTGGGAGAAGTCATCCTGCTCCTTCCAAACACCTAACAGGTCTGGATAAGACTTTGACCATTTCAGCAGACCCTGCCTAGTGTAGATGGGGTTGGCTCGGTTTACTTGACTGCTCTGTCTCGATTTATGAAGGTTTGAATTGTTGGTGTTGAGCTTCCCTTGCTTCTAAAGTGCCAAATGGTTTCAAAAAGAGCGTTGTGTTGGGAGCCTTCTGGCTCCCRTGTGCACGTGATGCTTCTGAAGACATGTTAATGCTTCTGAAGAGATACTGGGGTAACACAAGTGATTTCTTTAAGGTGATGACTCCTTTTGCTGAACCCAGCTGGCACATGGTGCTTATCTGCCCGATGCTTTTGTCATGTTGGGCAGAAACACCAGCCATAAAAGACTAGATTTACTCAGGTAAGAAGGGCCTGCTGTCTGAAAGGCCCAGGAGGGAGCACGGTGCCTGTCTGGCTGAAAAATCAGCATCTGTCTGTGCTGTCCCTGGTTTTACGTTGAAACGCTTTGTAGCTTGATTGCTTTAGCTCTCGGATGACTCGAGTGCCAAGAAGCAGGTTTTAAAAGTGGCATCTCATAAAGTAACTGTGGTGATCCATCATGACCGCCCTGCTTTACGGTGGTCCTGCCCTTTGCTGTTGGGGTTKAACGTATCTACACGTTGCAGCTTGCCCCAGATTTTGTTTTCTTTCAGAGTGGGATATCTTGGATATTTTTCCCCTAAACCAAAACATTGGTTGTTGAAAACATAAGCTAAAGTCATTCATGTTATTTTACTCAATTTGTAAATTGATTACCTGCTTAGTGTTTATTAATGCTATGTGATGTGGAGGTGTAACCTGCTTGTAGTGCTTCTCTGTTCTTACGTGCATTTCTGGATGTGATATTTGCAGGATCTTGTGTCCTGCAACACGTTTTCTTACATAGTCCTGAAGCGGAGAGATTTGAAACGTAGGTGACTACATCTAAAGACCTTCCCACCRCCTCCGGAGAGGTCTGCTTACAGTGGTGGGGTGTTTCTTTGGCTGTAACTGGTATAATCTTTCTTGTAGTCTTGCCTATTTTCTAAGCTGGGTTCTTCCCTTGGGGCAGCAGGAGTATTGGGCTAAATAGTTGTGCTCTGCTTAATGCAGACAGCCAACTCGTGTGTTGGTTTTGCTGTTTTCGGCTGGGAAGCTCTGGGCTCGAACGGTGGGGCTTAATTTATACCCTCCTTCAGCTTCAGCACGGGGAGGTCAAGTGGAGCTTCCATTCGGAAACRTGTGTGTGCTGGAAATGCCAAGGACTTGAACCAGCCGAACAAGAAACCCTAGGAAAGGCACTCCAGGTGYGGGACCTGTGTGGAAGGAAGCAGAACAGGGAGCTTCGTGTCGCTGTGCCGGGTGTGCAGCGGCAAAGCTCGGCTTGGCAGGAGGAATAAGGAATAGCAGAGCCGGYGGCTCTGGAGGAAGGCCGGAATTGCAGCACTCCCTGTTATTCCGCACACGCGGCTGACCTTTCCGCTGGCTTTCGAAGCCTGCTCTTTGTCAGAGAGGAACATCTGATGTTCTCGACCCGGTGCCTGTGTTAAAGCAGGAATAGCTGGAGGTAGACGGAGGAAGGATTGCCGTAATCCCTCTCTCAAATGCTCTCTGCAGCGGGAGGATGTTGTTACACACGTCAGGAAGGCTGCAAATCCCAGCCCAGCCAGCGGTGCATGTTGCTGACCTCTTGCCTTGCCTGCTTGAGGATGTGCTTTTATCCAGGCCCTTGGAAGAGCATCCAAAAGTGTTACCAGGGATCTGGGAAATCGGTGCTAACCACCTACTGCTCTACGAGACTCAGCAGAAGTCGAGTTTTTGTGGGTTTTGACAAGCACTGCTATAAGTTCCAGGTATTGTGCAATTAAAGAAATGGTGCTTTTATTCCTCTGCTGGAAAAACATTTTTCAATGGAGAAGATAATCCAATGTAATTACACAAATTGCAGAAATAAATTCCTGGGGGAGCTCCTGCAGACTGGGGCTCGTCTGGAAAGGAGAAGGTCTGTTGCACTCGGTGTAACGCGGGGGAAGTGTCAGCTACGTTTTTATCAGTCATGCTCAAGCTGTCCAACCAAATACTATGTTTTGAAAAGATAGCTGGAAAATTGCATTGTCTAATGCTTTGAACCAGGAGAAGCCCTCACTTTATAAATGACTTTTACTGGCAGGATGGTTTTAGTGACTTTAGCAACTTTATTTTTGTCAATGAAACTTGGTTTCTGGGAAGTAATAGATTTGGTAGTCGCGTAAGTTCACTGGTGGGTCACGAAAGGGGATATAATTTGCTTTTAAAGTCGTGCCGGCATCCGCTGGACCTCACACAGCCTGTGCAGAGGTGCAAGTGTGTTCCGGGGAATTAAAAATCATTAAGGCGCTCGGTTTGCACAGCGAGTGGAAACTCGGCAACGTGTTTGCCGTGCTCCTCGGGGGAGCCGAGTCCCATTGGAGCAGCACGGAGACATTTAATACAGGGTACAGCTCATGGTGGAAAATACCTCTGTCACGTTACGGACGGGCATGGAAGCTCTTTTCCCTATAGTAAAAGATGGGAAGCAGATGCCACGTGGGCAGGGGATGCGGCTGAGCTACCGGAGAGGAGGTGCCCCTGGTAAAGACACTGCTTGGATGCGCGCACGGAGCGCGTGGCGTGGAGGCCTCCGGGGATGGAGCTCGTCAGCCCGCGGCCCCTGCGTCCCTGCTTGCTGGCTGGGTGTAGCGCTCCCCAGCTTGCTCGGGTGCCTCCTCCGTCAGCGTTGCTCGTCGCCKGCCTGCAGCTGGGGGTGCCCTTCCCTCGACCAGCAAGGGCTGCGGGGCTCGCTCTGGAGCCAACCCCGTTTATTCCCAAGCGCGCGGTTCATCGGCTGCCTTCCCTCCCTGGCCCGTGAGCAGCAGGGGGTTTGTGGCTTTACGGAGGGTAGAAGGGAACGTGTGTGTTGAGMTGCTCCTGCTCGAGCCTTGCTCTTGCCAACAAGCCGTTTCAGTTCTGCGTGCATGCAGCAAGGTTATAAGGAGCATACGAACTGCTGCAGCATCTCCCCGAGCAAGTTGTTAAATTGAAGCCATCTGTCACCCAAGCCTTTAGAAACAGTGCAATACCAAGGCTTATACCAGGGCAATACCACGGCAATCCTTACGCCTCCCGCAAGGCGCCGTACGGCAGGGACACCTCAACGAGGCGGGCTGGGGACCGGAGSGAAGGCGGCCGCCCGCTGCTGCCGCGCGGCCTGGCGGGCAGGGTGCTCTCACCAAGGCCCCAGCCTCTTGCCAGGCGCTGCAGCACCCCGGGCTGCCCTCACGGCTCTGAACCGGCTGGCAACGAGCTCCAGGTTGGCTCCCGTGTGTTCCCTCACGGACGTGGAGGAGACCTGATACACCTTGGAGAGCACTGAGAAACCCGAGGGGAGGTTAGGGGCTTTCAGCAGTGTCACAGGGGCGCAGCTGGGACTGGATCAGCCGGGCTTTAGTTCCTGGTCCCCATCTGCAATGGTGAGAAATCACTTGCTTTCTCAGAGGGARCCTCTTGCATTGTGAAAACCCAAGATGGGTTTGGCCTTAGGATAACTGTTGTAGTTTTACTGTCATGTGTATTCTAACTTTTTCTCTTTTTTTTTTTTTCCCATTTTATGTTATCTACTGAAAGAACAGCTTTGGTCTTGAAGAGGATCCTCGGGAAGGAATGGGCCCTGCTGTCCTGAAGCYGTTTGCCCTGATCCCAGGAATGCTCTAGAGGTTAGTGCCTGGGCTGCTGCCTTTGCAAGAATTGCCTCTTGATTCGTAATTGCCACTCTGGCTGATCCTGTGGGAAGGAGCTGGCATGGCTGGCAAGGAGAAGGGCTTCATGTAGGCACTGTTTGAACACGGTCCATTTTCAAATTGCCCTACCCAAGCAACATTATGGGCTTGTTTTATTGTGCAGATGCTGTAGAAATGCATAGCTGATCATCACAGAAATTTGCGTGTTATGTCCTCCAAGTCAAGTTAAACTTGGAATTTTTGTTTGATAATTAAAAAGAGCAAAATTATTGTTTTTTGGGTTTTTTTTTAATTTTTGAGCCTCTTATTTTCACTTTGAGAGAAAGCAGCTCCTGCTTTCCAGTGAACCGGTTGGGAGAGGTCTGTATTAACCTGAAGACCCTTGGCTTTATTTGCATTTTGGCATTGTGATCTGTTTTTTAGGGGGGATTAAATGCGATGCAGGTAGGCTATTTCTATGAGCATGCTCCCTATTAYGGTCCTGCTTCAAACATAAGGAAAGTGGAAAGATGAGAGGTAGGCAGATTTAAGTGCTCCTAGACTAAGAAGCGGATTTCCACAAGAAGAGCCAAGTTAAAGTCCATTAAACCCTTCTGGTTGCCGCAGAGGAAGTTTAGTGTTTATTAGCTTAGTCTGCATTCACAAATGTTAGTGTATAGTGTGGCTATTCTACAGTAATATCTAAGCTTTGCTAATACACTGCTATATAGACTGAGCAAAAGAACAACAAAACAAAAACAAACACACACAACCTCCTATTTCTTCGGTTTTGTACTGCAATATGTGAGGGACACAAAGTGAGAAGGTGACTTTATGGAGTAAGGCCCATTAGTCCTGGGAGATGCTGGCTGGCGTAGCTCCTTCAGGCACGCAGAGCTGAACAGCAGTTCTTGCAAGACGTTCCCTTTCTTACAGGGGAGCTTTAAGTATTCATATGTTTTAGCCATCTTTATCTTGTTTGGTGTGAAAATGAAAGTTTTAGGATTTGAACATGTGCATCACCTGTTATTTAGAAGCAAATAAATGGGGCTGGCTCTCCTTCCACCTGYGGCAGGAGGCTACGCTGGTAGCAGGAAAAACCACGAGTGGGCTTGGAAGTTTGCGAGGTTTCAGAGGAGGTTCTTTTAGAAGTGATTCATGCAGCGATCTTATTTTGGTAGCGTGGTCTTTTTTAAATCACCAATTGATATGAAAATACTTTAATGGAGCAGATAACAGGCATTTGGGGTTAACTGGGAGATCATTTGAAGTACATTGCTAGCTTTTCAGACCTGCATTTGTCCATAATGGAACCTGTGATTTAGGTGATGGGCTGTAGTCTACTTAAAAAAAAAAGCAAGTTGCAGATGATGCCAGTCTGGGAGTTGACAGTATGGGCACCACAAAGGATTTTTATKAAGGTATTTGGCTTTGTAATTGGGATGAACTAGGAGTTTGCACATGTTTGGTTGCCATGACTCAGCTGATGTTTGTTTGTCAACTGGTAATTGGTTATTCCATGGTATAATAAAGCCAGTACCTACAAACAAAGTATATTTAACTTTGAGACTCTGCCACCTCTAGCCTTTATTTGCAGTATTTTTTCTAAATTATTATAATAAAGAAAGCACTGGAAACTAAGTTTCTGTTTGAGGTCCAGGAAAGATGTAAAGGGAAAAAAATGGTGCTCAAGGTGTTTATAGTTTGACTCTTTCTTTGTCGTGTTGGAAATTGTACATGGAACAAATACCTTCTGTGTCCTTTCCTTGCTTGCTGTAGATGTTCTCTCCAACCTRAGCACTTCAGGTAAGAATTTGCCCTTATGTTTGTATATTCAAAGGAATTCCTATAGTCTCTCACAGGGAGAAGAGGTAAGAATAGGAAGCAATGCTCTATAAGGGCATACTTCTAGAATGCTCTAGAAGGGCATACATAAAGAAGGGTTATAACTTCTTGCTTCGTTATAACTTTTGAATAAGCTGCCCCGGGGGAATCGTCTTGCTATAGGTGCAGGAATAGCTCTTCAAAGTGCTCCAAGATCAAACTTCAATATGCAGCAATTTTTCCAAGCCAGGAAATAACAGTATTTATTCTTCTAATGTAAAAGCATTTCACAAATCCTTCTTCTTCTGGGGAATGTATGGGTGCTGTGAAAGGCCCCATACCTCAGCCTGCTAGGGAGCTGTCCTTATAAATTGTATTTTCCATCTCTGGGCAGTTTGGCAGAAGTGCACAGCCACTAGTTTGGTTTCTGCAGCTTCTTGAGCTTGGTGACAAGCGTGAAGCTGGCAGTGCGACCGTCCAGTTGGAGTCTCCAACATGCGGGATACACTCTTGTGCCGAGGACTGCTAATATCCAGACAGGTTGCAGGAATGTGTTTGTATATGTGTGTGCATAATACGTGTCCTGCATAATATCCACCAGTTCTTGAAAGAACCCCTTCAGTTCAGCTGCCTGAATATTGTTCCTGTTAACAGTTAATAGTTCCTGTTAATWTCAAAAGCCCAAATGCTTTTACTAGGGGGATGTTCAGGTTATTTTTTGGTGGCCGATCCGGTTCAAAAGCTGTCGCCCTTTGAGCATCCTTCTGCACCAGTTTGTCGGGGCTTGGTGCTTCAATCCTGGTTAGTCTTTTTGCACAATTATTAGTGGTAAAATGAATGACTGTAGTGGGGAGGCATATGATCAGTGTAGCTACAGTGTTAAAAATGGATTTCCTTGGAAAATCTTATCACTTCTGAATAATTTTTTAATTATTATTTAATTTGGCAGCATGTACACATTCATTGGAGCCCAATTWTTTTATATTGCATCTGATACAATGCTAGTGAGCAAGGACACCTGTATTCTTTTTAGTTTTCCAGGGTAAATTATTTTAAGAAGAATTCCTTGATTCTTAACTGAGATTTAACCAAGTTTACTTACCTGTGAGTTAAGGAAGAGGAGAGGAAAACACCATCCTCTTTCAACTGCGCTCCGTTCTCATCTGCAGCGGCTGCTTTGAATCCTTACACTTGCATATAGCCTTTCTTCTCCTTATTTAAATAGTATAATGATATATTTTTAAAACAGCCTCATTGGTGGTTGTGGCCCGGGTGCCTCTCCGCGCGGCGCTACAGTCGGGGCAGCCCGCGGGCTGGTACCGCCGGCTTCCCGGGAATGTGGTGCGCTCCGCCTGACGGGCACGYGGCTGGCGGTGGAGCTGCAGCCACGAGAGCCGCCCGCTCATCCCTCTTCCAACGCCGCCAAGAGCGGAGCCGGGGGCCGAAATGCTGGCGCTGGATTGAGTGAGTTGGATTGAGTGATTTCAGTGAGTGAAAACAGAACGTTACATAAATAAATATATATACACACATACACACACATGTATATATACATATGTGTGTATATATATAGATGTGTGTGTATATATATATACATATATATACACACACACACACATATATATATATATATATATACACACACACACATATATATATATACACACATATACACACACAGGCATATATAATGCTAGCTGATGTGTAGCCAGACCTGCACAATGTTTAGTAGTGCAGGCTGTTGACTGCGCAGAAATAAGTAGAAAACCAGGGAAACTAGATCTTGTACTTCAAGGGGCAAAAGGAGGAGGAGGAGGAGGGAAATAATTTTTTTTATTATTATTTTTTATTTTTAGCCTATTGTGCGCGTATTTTYGAAAATATAGTTAAGACCAGGCTGTTCTCAAGTGCTGTTGATCTAATGGCAAAATGCTTGTTATTGAGTTGGGTTAGGCATTATTCTGTGAAAATAAAAGAGAGTTGGAGAGAAAAAATARTATTAAAATAATAATTTGCCTGCCTCTAGGTGCTGCAGACTTAGTTTTTTTTCTGTTTGAATTAGAGAATCTCACTATTCTGACTATTTTTAAGCTCTTCTGTTTAATACTCCATAATTCTATTTAATACTCCTCTCAACTTTGTTGAGAAATCAGTCCTTTGCTGTAAAATATAACTCTTATTTTAATGTTATTCTCCAATGGGAGTAGGACATTGGTGATGGTGAAGAAAACAGAATCCCATTTTTATAATAACTATGGCAAATACGTGTATCTATCACATCACTGACAATACAAGTAGGTCTTTAATGAGCTTAGAGGTAAGCCCAGCTTTGTGAAAATGGTCTAGCTTTCTCCTTGCATAAGAGACACCAGTTTAAATACTAAAGAGTGACTCTGGTCACTTAACTGGGCTAGAGGATAGTGGAAATAAATTGTCAGCATTTTTTTTTAACTGTTTAATCATTTATCTGACACATTCAGTTCTGGGGAACTGAAGTCTCTTGGCTCTGGTTGAGCAGTTTAAAGAAGAGCTGAACACTGCTTGGGGAGAAGGGCTCGTCCCCTCCCTCCCCAATGCTCATTTTCTGACTCATTTTCTGACTTAATTTTAACAGGGAGTGGAATTTTATTACATCAGCTGAGCACGTGCCAGCTGGGTTGTGTTGTTGTTGCTCTCATTTATGTTATGAGAAAGAAGGGCAGCCCTATGAAGTGGGTGTTTGCAGGTGCAGGTGCTTGCTCTTTCATTTGCAAATTCACACAAGGCAGARGAAGCTGCTGCTCTTTTGGGCATGAAACTGCTTTTTCACAGCAACAGGGGAAGTTTCTGCCTTGGTTTGGAAACACATAGAGGAAATAGGGACCCACATTTTGTAATCCCATGTTCCGTGTGAAAAATCTGGTGGCCTTTTCCATTACTTGCTCAGTACTGTGTTTATGATTGTAATTGCCATTGTCATTATTGAACACATCTCTCCATCCTCCCTCTTACTTTCTGGACTGGAGCTTTCCTCCTGTTCATCATAACGGCTCCTTGTTAATTCTAGCAGAATTATCTTTTTTTGGAAAGGGCTTTTTTTTTTAATCTCAGATCTTTATTTGCTAAAGCAAGAACTTCCTTCCGGGATGCATATTTTCTATGACTTTGTTCATGTCTGCTTCCTAACCAAGTGCATATTTTTTCAGATACCGAGTATATTATTGTTGTTATGCTTTTTTTTTTTTTCTATTTTAAATATTTGCTGGGCTTCTTAGCAGCTTTCCTGCCCTGAATGGCATGACTTAGTCATTGCCATGCTGTTCAGGTTGGCAAAGGGAACTTCCAGCTCAGCTCTATCCCTGACAGGCTATAACTGGCATTTTGTTTGTCCAGTTAATGCAAATTTTCAGGCCTTTTTGAGAACCAAACAAAACCAAAAAGAAGCAAGAACTATGTTCAAAGATGCTTGAGATATTTTGCCCAGGAACGTGATGAGAATTCGTTAATTGGAACTCGCTTTCCATAAAAATTGAGAAAATAAATTGCTTGTGTTTTTTGTTTTGTTTGTTTGTTTTTACAAGTTGTTACCTATTTTTATAAAATTATGGAAACAACTTCTGGGTTGTTACTGCTTTGACTTTTTCATGTTTGGATCTCTGTTTAATGGGAACACTAATTAGTAGCTATTGTTAATTGGTAGAGTTTGTAGTTTATAGTTTTTGATTAATAAGCTTTAGGTTTAATATTCTAATAATGAATAACACATGTGGTGTCTCTGATTCTTCCTTTTCAAGTTATTTTTGCTGAGTTGCAGATGTTTTTGAGGTGTTTCAATTCTTTGAGTTTACCTTTGAGAACAGAATGATGTTTCAGCAGGTAGTGCTTTCCTCAGATTCATTTCTAAGCTTTAGGTGTGGGTAGCTCTAATGATATTTGTATCATTCAAAAAAATTTTTTTTTTTAATTATTGCAGTAGTTCTGCAGAATTCTGCAGAAGCAGAAGAATATTTTGACAGCCATTTCTTGTGAATGAGGATGGCTAATTGCAAGAGCGTCCAGTTGTAGATGAGCACTAATCAGGTAAATTGAAGCTTCCATAAGTAGCCTGTAGATCAGTAATCTAGCCAACCAGAAGAGTTAAAAGCTAAAGGTTTTACTCTGTAAGGTCGAACTTTATCCTGATGGGCATTCCTTTCACATTAATGAAAAAATTCTCCCAAAGAAACGGCAGTAGAGCAATCACTTCTATTTTTCTCATGATCTTTTGTATCTGTGCTGCTGCCCACTTGCATGTTCCTTCTACCTGTTAGCGCTTTTTTGAGCCCCACACGTTCGTGTCTCTGTTTAGCTATCAGGTTCCTCTCTTTGATGGTCTCTCTTGCCCTCCTTGAAGAGCTGGAGGCTTTTGCACGCCAAAATCTCATATACTCTTTTAATTGAAGTCAATGCTAGGTTTCCATCTTGAGATGGTGTTGTAAGAGGTCAAAAACCGCTGGAACGTGCTAACACAAGTGGCTCYTTTGTAGGTTAAAATCCCCAAAGAGCCACTGCTTTGATCTAACCCATCAGGAGGGTCAATAACGCCTGTCAAAATTGGTTTTGAAGTGAGTCCTTCTCCCCTCCTAAGGCAGCAAGGCTTCTTGTCTACATGAAGAGTTTTATTTGGCCCTCAGCCAGTGGCAATATAGTTTGTTCTCCTTGCAAATAGTTTAAAAGCTTTTTCTGGAATAAATATATATGTATTTTCCCCCTCTAAGCAAACACTCTGGAGGGAACACTCGGTGGTATCATCATGGCTAGCAAATACAGGCCAGTTTTTGGAAATTAAATTTGGATTTATGTGGAATTGAACTCATTAGAAACATATTTAAACTTCACAAATGAAGCTGTGTAGAAGTCTTCAATTGTATGATTATTTCAGATGATGGGATGAACTAGTTTTTGGGGTGCTTGTTTCATGAGGAGGTGAACAGCTTCTTCACTGAAGGAGCTGTGAGGGCATCTGTGATGGCCTCAAAAACTACTTGGTCAGACATAGATGCAATAATGTGATAGCCTATTTGGCTTCTGTGATGGGAAATTACTTGTGAAATTTCCATGATCTGGTTCAAAAGGCAGTTTTAAACAAATGATCGATGCATTTATTCAAATGTTTACAAAAGCACAATTCCCTTTTGTTTCTGTTGGGAGCAGTGTGTGGTAGCTCAAGAGGAAATAAGGCCTCATATTTCATTTGAGCTTGAGAAGCCTTACAGCAAGGAAATGCAAAAGAATGAAACCCTAAATGAGCATGTGTGGCGATATAAATGGCCTTCTGGTAACCTTTCTGGCAGCTTACTTGACTTGTGTGGACATTTGCAATATCTAGCTGGATTACCAATTTATTTCTGGGCTGAAAAATGTGAGTCATAACAAGTCTTGTTGTACACTGGTTTTACAGAAGAGCAGCACTGAGAGCTGCGTATACGCTGGTGACAGATCTAATGGCTCATCTCTGCTAGATAAAGATTTAGGAAGTCGAGTGTAATCTTATCAGCATCCAGCCCAGATCATATGCTCGATATTATGTAAACAACGTTGTTCCTGTGAGGAGCGGAAGGCACGCGTGCTCACTTGCTCGTGCTTTCTACCTTCTTGGCTCTTTGTAWGCCTGGCTTGTGAGTCTTTGCTGGTTTAAAAAAGACAGGCGTTTTTAAGTATGACCCCTAAATACTGATCTATGCTTCTTTGGGAGCATTTGTGCTTGGGAGCTGCCAAACCTATAGCTTGGAAGTGTTAGTTCCAAGTGCTTGGAAGCGTTAATTTCCTGGAAGTAATTTTTGAGAACAAGGTTTTGGTGGTGTTAATAATTAAAGAATCAGAAAATGCAGCGGTAGGATTGTCCGCCTCAACATAAGCTAAATATTATTATGCCAGAATAAAGGCAGGCAAGGTGCAGAAGTGAAAAACAGCACTTAATTTTTGCGTTKGAACACAAAGAAATGCAAAAACTTTATAGATAATGAAATTGAGTTATATTAAGATATAAAGGTGATTCTAAATATATATGATGATTTTTCTCCATCCTTGCGCTGTAGGTCACAAGTATCACTGCTATTTAATTGTTGCTGTTCTATTTCAGTGAGCGTAAAACATTAACCTTCAAGACAGTACAAGCCGTAGAAAAACTACCCTGTCAGCACTTGCTATTCTGTATCGTTGCCATTAATAATTTGTGGGAAACGGGCCTAGAAATAAGAGTGCTAGTCCTTGTTTTGTGTTTGTATCTTTCTTACTAACTTCTCTTTAAGAGCTTCGGATATTTATTGAAGTATTGAGAACATTTCTTTGTACTGATCACAAAGGTGTTAAGGCCWGTTTAAGTATAAAAGTAGCAGTTCTAATGTTGCAAATAATAAAAGAATAGTATCTTTAAATAACTGTTTTTGAGATACTTGAGTGCAAAGCAGGGAAAGATCCCTGCAATATATAGTGTGGGCTCACAAATCCTTCTTACACGTTTCCTTAATTAATAATCCTCCGGCACATAAAAAGCTGGAGTGGGGGTGAGACGTGTCTTCCTGTTGGGAGGATTTCTTAATAAAATAGTTCCTGTTTTAAYCGGACAACATGATGCTTAAAAGAGAAGGCAAGTTAGTGTGGGAATAAGCATTTTTTACTACTGAATCAGCATGCTGGCCATGCTTCAGTGCTGTACGCCTAGGCAAGACTCCCCCAAGGAGCCTGTGCTCATTAGGGCAATGGGGAGAATTAATGACAACACGGTTCCTTCTCGAGTGTCATTTCCCTCGTACCTACATGGTGGGGTTTCGTTTGAGGGGCACAGCAGATTTGTTCCCCATTTCTCTTCCTGCTCCTGATTTTGTCCGCAGAATTGCTCTTTCCTTCTAAGAAGTGACAAAGCCCCTTTCGATRGGCAAGTAGGTCTGTTTGTCTTGGAAATGCTCGTAGTAACTGCATCTGGGAGGAAATCTTAGAAAAGAAGTGACAGGCACAGCGTGGAGGGAGGCAGTAGGTGCTGAATGAACTGTTTGCCGTTAACGAATCGACTGCTCACAATGGCTCCTGCCCGTTGCTCCTCTTAGCGCCCGCGGCGCCAAAGGTCCGTGCAGCGCCTCCAGCTCTTCCCGCCCTCCGGAGGGAAGCACGGGCCCCTCGTTGCGGTGGAGAGCCGATGGAGATCCGAGGCCGCCAGCACAGCCAGCCCATGAGGCAGCGTTGTGGAAAGGAGCGGGCCCAACAGCCCTGAACCTCTGCCGTGGGGTAATGGCGAGCGGGGCGGGGCAGGCCCTGCCGTGGGGTAATGGCGAGCGGGGCGGGGCAGGCCCTGCCGTGGGGTAATGGCGAGCCTGCCGTGAGGCCCTGCGGAAACGCGGTGCCCTGTTTGCGGGGCGGGTTTCGAGCCCCGGCGCAGTGTCCTGCGAGGGGTGATGGAGGAGCGCCCCGGCGAGCAGCCGCGCGTGGAGCCAGCGCCRTCCACGCCGGGCGCTGGCGGCGGCCGTGGCCCCGTGGGGGACAGGAGCCTGGGGAGGGAGTATCTGAGGTTAGTGCTGTACTACATACAGCACCGTTTGATTTGGTGGGGCCAAATTCAAGCTCCAAGAGGCATTTTAAGGTAGGTTTTCCTCACCTTTTGAGTTTTTAAAACCTTTGCATAAACCATTTTTGCTCTTAAGATGATCATTGGATTCAAGCTCTACCGGGTGCAGTCACTGAGCAAGGAGCAGGTCCCACTCAGTAAAGCATTTGCAAAAACAAAAGTAGCAAAAGCCAAGACACGTTTTTTTTTTTTTTTAATTTTTATTGCAAACCTAATCCTAAGCAAAGAAAAAACAAATTCAGACTGTTTATTGGGATATAGTAGCAGCACTACGGGAATCTCTTTACTTGGCGATTCTCTGTAGCGCTTCRTAGTGCGGTGTTTCTAATCTGTCTTTCTTTCAAGATTTTTAGGATTTTAATTTTGGATGAGCTTAAACCCTACGGGATTTTCTTGGGATAAGTAGACTGTGTTATGCARTTTCTTAAGTAAGGCAGCTTTACCTGCTTTAGATGGTGAATAAGCCCTCTCACAATTCAAAGATTTGGGCTTAAAGCTGGAGTTCAGGTGCTCATTGCTATGGTCCCGGGTTTTCCATGGATATAGGGCACTGTGGTAATAGCAACAACAACAAACTCCTGTATGTGAATGAGAACAAGTAAAAACTGGGAGAATTCCTCCAATTCCTGGAGTTGTATAGAGAACATTTTGGGAGATGTGGCGCTCGTGCTGGCCTCARGACAGAAAGAATGTTCTGGATGGCTTCCATGAATGGGATCTAATCACCTTGAAATTACTATACAGCCTAAATTTTAATTTGCTTGCCTGTTGAAGGCAGACTTTACATGGCTTTGAAGACTGAGAATCCAGGAAAAACATGAGTGAGAAGGCTGGCCACATCACAAATGACATAGTCTCATCTTCACTCTGTAGAGTGCAATGTGTTGTGTGTTTCTGAGCTGTTATCAATGGAGTGAATGCTGCACAGGGTGGGATCTTCCCAAAACAGTGTCTTCTAGTAAACTTTTCTTGAGTTAGAGTTCATACTGAATTAAACATGCAGATGGAATATGTCAGTTTTATAGTGCCCTTGGCAGCTTTGAAGAGAAATCAAATGAAATCAATTTGGGTTTTATTCACGTGCAGCTGCATCCATTCTTCCCTTGGTCCTACTGTGCTGTGTATATTTGGAGTCCTCCAGCTTTAGGAAAATCCTTAGTTCTGTGACTCCGTTAGTGTTGAACCAAGGCAAACTCCAGGACGTGCTTTTTGGTGCAAGTCCGTTGGGGGCTGTTGTGGCACTAAAAGAAAGATCTGCTACTGCAGCAAAAATCTACAGCAATGGAGGATTCAATTATAATGCTCACAGAACATGTTAGCTTTAAAGTTCTCAACTTTTGTGATTAGAAAACAAATATAAAAAAATAAAAAGTGCTGCTCTTGATTTTATCAAAATGMAAAATAGCTTTTTTCTCTGCTGCTTACAGCAGGCTGGTTCTTTGAGCTCTGATAAAATGTTCTGTTTTGAATTTTAATATACTTATTATTAGAATAAACACAGTAGGAGAATTAAGCCAAATAATATATTCAGAAAAGCTTTGGAATTATTTCAGGAATTGTGCTGTTTCATTTTTAACTGCGTGAATCATGCTGGTATAAAGTCCATTGCCCGTGTTGCCCCTCAGGGGTGATGCACTAAAAGAAACTATCCAATTTTACCTCCTTTCTCCTAAAGTATGAAAGGCTGATGGGAATTTCCATCATGGGCTGTGACAGATTCTGGTTTGCACATGAGAAAAGTTTGACTTCTCAAGTCTAGACTTCTCATCTAATATGTTGGTTTTAATAAAATSTGCGTTAGCATCAGACTTGATAAATTGCTGATTTTTTTTCTTGCATATTAACAAGATGCTTAGTGAAGGTGCATTAGCATTTGTTACATATTCCAAAATGGTATTTTGTCTGTTAAAATACATTTCTTGCTTGCACTTGATTTTGTTTGTTTGTTTTCTGGCTCTAATTCCCACCTTGTCCCCTAGGTTTTTCCCTAGRTTTAATAACTCCTTAGTAACTGGTATTTTTTCTCCATTATTGTAATCACAGCACTTCTGGAATCATCACTTCTCCTCTTGATAATTGACCCTTCGTGGTAACCTCTCTTTTTGATAATTTAAATAGATTAAGTTTTTTAAGTCCCTTGCTGTAAGGCATTTGTTACGCCTTGAATAGATTTTATAGCTCTTAACTGACCTTCAGTTTTTCAACAGCCTTTCTGCATCAAAAGGTGGCCATTATGAATCCATTATTTCTCTTTGTGAATTCACGTATGGGGCTAAAATTGTTTTCCTGCTTCCCCTTTATTCCTTCCTTTCCACACAAATGTGATAATAGTCCCTTTTGCCGCAGTGTCCAGGTGGATGCATTGGTCGAGAGTTTTACGTGCTCTGACCCTCTCAGTTCTTTTCTGAGAAGTTTCTTTAAGACTTTGGTCTCAAATTCAGAGGGTTTCATATGTGTTCCTCTTAAAAACGTAGTATTTGGCTAAATACAGATAATATTTCACGCCAACAAGATGTTTTAAGAGTCTTGTACTTGCATCCCTTGTGCCAAGGGATCATCCTGCAACCCAGACAACAGATGTGAGATGAATAATAGCTCCTTTGGGTAGCCTAGTCAATTTGCAATTGGGAAGTGTGGAGAAAAAACAACAAAAAAACCCTTAAGCATGTCTTTGTATGGCAAAGCAAACAGCTGAGAGAGTTTGCATGCCTGTCTGATTTGATATTGCCTGTTCTTGATTTGATTTTAGAGCATTTGATTATTTGATTTTTGAGTATTTGATTGATAGATATTTTAACTATATTCTAGAATTATTTTGACAACACTTTGCAATATGGAGACAGTATTTTCCCTAATATTTGATGGTTTTGAATATGCACTAAAAAAAAAAAAATCTATACCAAATGCCAAAGCGTTTCATGCTGTTCTCAGTCTGTTCAATTGTGCTGTGTGCTGAAAGGATATCAGATGATTTTCTTTCTCAAGGTACCAGCTTGAAATCTCCCAGGCACAAACCAATCAATTTTTATTGCATAAAACGCTCCTGTGCTCTGAATTTCGGCGTGAWACTCTAGTACGGGGTGAGATGCAGGTCTATATTAAAACATACTGGGGTAATGTCTGACTCTGTTGTCCTCAAGACGCTTGCTTTCCTTCCCGCGCAGGACAGGAGGCCGCGTCCAGAAGCCAGCCAAGATGAATATGGTGAAGCGGATCATGGGCCGCCCGCGGCAGGAGGAGTGCAGCCCCCAGGACAACGCGCTGGGCCTGATGCATCTGCGGCGCCTCTTCACGGAGCTCTGCCACCCTCCGCGGCACATGACCCAGAAGGAGCAAGAGGAAAAGCTTTACATGATGCTGCCGGTGTTCAACAGAGTAAGCGGGAGCATGGGCAAGGCWTCGTGCCTTTGTTGGAGCTGGCTTGGTTTTCCGTGTAGCCCCAAGACCCGCGGWTCTTGCACAATAGGAGTTACTCTTGCTTTGGCTTCCTTTTGTTCTCCCTTTTTTTCATGCAGCGTTGTGTTAGTGGATAAACTCCCCACTGGAGATTTCCTTCTATTATCACTTGTTCAGGAGAGCAAGCTACAGTGGCATGCAGACTGCCACAGAGCTTTTCTGCAGAGCTTGCTTTTATTATAGAGTCATACCCAGAATGCAGAAAAACTGAGTTTACACTATGAGACATTTTCCAGGGTAAAGTCCCCCTGCTGCTGTGGTCTTTATTCTCATCTTTCAGAGCTGATTTCCAATCTCAATTTATTCATAGCAAGTTTATATACCCATTTGTTTGTGTGCCAGCGCTGTCCTTGAGCATAAATAACTCTTCTTCCTCCTTGGCATTTACTCCACAGATGCATTTTTAGGGACAGCAGGCATAATATCTCCTTTCAGACTGTGTTTTGTCAGGCTACCCAAGCTGAACTATTTTAATTTCCTCTTGTGATAAATTCTTTATTCTGATTGTCCTTGTAGTCCTTTTGCTGCATCTGTAGTGTGTTGGTCCCTCTCTTGGACAAGAGGCATCTTGAGCATCCCACAAAGGAAATATTGAGAAATTTTAATACATACAAGCTTTTGTCAGGCTTGTATGTACTGCTGTGGAGGACTGGAATCGTCAATAAACTAAACTGCAGAAACTTGATAAGAAAACAAATAGAGCTTTCTCTTTAGTTTGATATTTTCTTGAATTCATTGCTTTTGATGACGTTGCACGTTGAACTGGTTACAAACTGTATAGAAAAATTAATCCTAGTCAATGCATAGTATTAATAGGATTTTCGGCCTACTGGATAGCACGCTTTAGTGGATAAATCCCATAAATCTCGTTCTGTTGCCCTAGGTCTTATTCCTAGTTCTACTGGTAGCTTGTTGTGTAAGTCCGGGGAAAGTAAACTCAGTTGTTCTACCTCCTCTTTAATCTATCTATTTGAATTGTATGCCTTTTAGTCATGGGCTTTGTTAATTTGGTTTTACACATTAGCCCAGTGGAATCTTAACCTTGACCTGTGAATATTATTTTGATGTACTTATGCTTGGAATTCTCCCTCTGGTGGTAACGTGGAGCCTGATGCTTTTGGAAGGGAGTGTACCCACCGTCCTCGCATAGGCACCCGGCTGTAAACCACAGGGAGAGAAGCAAGTCTTTCCTGGCCCTTGCAGGGATTCAATTCCTGTAGCCCTTTATCTGTGGAAATTGTAATCAGTGCTATACCTGGTTTGGGGAGAAACTAATGCAGCACTGCGTGTCCTGTCCATGTACAGCACCCTTTCCTAGKCTCTGACTGGGGTTCTAAAGATGAAAATCAATTTTTTTCCCCATTGCTTCTTCTCTCTTTTTTCCTCTCTCTTTTGCTACAGTTTTTCCCCCCTTGTGCCAGTGTCTGGCTTAGTCCTAATTCTTTGTCCCTCCATTGACTCTGTTCAAGTCTAATTACAGCTGTCACATATCTTTGCACTGTTTGTTCCCTCTCACTGTCTTTCTGTGTTTTTTTCCCTAGCATTCTTTAAAAAAAAAAAAAAAAAAAAAAAAAAAGTAGAGCAACCCAAATTTTCTTCCTACTCGCTGAAAATCAGCACTCGCCTAATTAGTCTCAGGTACCTTTTGGATTTCTTTCAGAGATGTGTGCCACTTGGCATTTGTACCTGTAGAAACACATCTTGACTACTCAGCTGAGTGCTCTTTTCCCCTGAAGCCCATTTTCCTCTTTTGTTTTCATGTTTTTTTTCCTTCCAAAGATTCTCCTTGTCTCTCTCTCACTGTTCGTACATCATCTTGTTTTGTCAGTGGGCTCTTTTCCTTCTCCAAGCCCTGGAGAACCTTTTGTTTCCTCCTTTTCCTCAGGTGAACTCCGTGCTGAAGATGGCTGCACTTTTGTTCTTGCCTAATATTTGTCTTGTGGATCTTATCTGTGGTTTTCTGTCTCCCTCTCCCCTCTTGCTTCCCGATTTTGATTTTTAACATTTTAACATGATTTAACATTCTCATAGTCTGGCTATTTTTARTCTGTGACATTCTGGCAACTGTCGTTTTTGCAACAAACATAGGCTGTTGCCAGATGTTGCCTTTCTAGTTTCCAGCCTCTGTAAATCTGAATCTTTCTCTGGCACAGTGACAAAAGCAGGTGTTATCTGTGCTCTTTCACTTCTTTCTCTGCAGCTGCTGATAATCTTTATCACTTCTCACCAAATTATGTAGTTTACCACAAACTGGATCCAAAAATGGATCCTTCTCGATCAGTCAGATCTCATCCCTCCCTATTCTAGGGTTTTTTTTCCCTTGCCTCTCATACAAATGCATTTTGTCTTCCTGCATTCAGAATGCTAAGCAATTGCAATTATGGCTATTATCTCTTTYTGCATACCATTTTGTTACTTGCGCGTTTTTCCTGTGTTCCTAGTTTATGCCACCCTATTCTTTGGAGCTTTACATGCAAAGCCCTCAGGGATTTCCTGGGTTCAAAGGGTCTTAGTTTGCTAGAGTATAAACCGGGTGTGCTGCAAGCTGTTTTGGAACAATCCTGCTAGCTTTGTAGGGCAGCTCTGCAAAGCCATACTCGGAACATGACTGGAATAAAAAAAAATAGAAAAAGGGTAAATATTTCACTTTTGAAGGAGTTTCATTTGAAATTTTCAGTGGGAGGGCTGGATTCACCCTGAATTCTGAGATGACTTTCCTCTCTGAGAACTACTTCCCTGAAACACAAGTTAGGCCTYCCTTTATTGAAATTTTGCCATTTTTGGAATGTACTCCTTGAATCAAGTAACTCGATTCARAGACTCCAGATCTCTCATTTCCTTGTGGTTGCACCATTCTGATTTATAGGTTTAAGTGAGGGAAGTACTTGCTGGGTTACTGCCTCCAGTGGGGTCCACGGTSGTGCACCGTAAACACAGACTCTTACGTTGATGGATGTCTGTAATGAGGAGAAAATTCCAAGTGAACCGTGGACCTCAGAGCAAGAGTTTTGTTTTGCATCTTGACATAGACCATGAAATATCTTGTACAGGGAGTCAGGAGCTGTTGAAAGAAGGAGCTGTGTGTGTTTAACAGGAAGCTTGAGGCTTTTTCTTGTGTGATACAAAGGTCTAATTCTTAGGCTTCCAGGGACCTGTCTTGGTGATACTTAGATTGGAGATATTTTTTTGTGTGTATGAAGAAGCAACTAGCTTGCAGGAACCTTGGTGAGTGGGTGGCGGTGGGAAGGGCATGAAAACCASGCAGCAGTTTGGAAAGAAGTGTCAGTTTTACTGAATGCACCCAATTTCAATCATACCCAGGGAGGTTTCTAAGTGATGTTTTTACAAAAGGGACCCGCATTTCACTTTTGGCCTGTTCTGCAAGACAGGAGCTGCGCAGTGGGATTTCCTTCCGGGAAAGCTATAAGAAATATAAGGAATACTTTTGTTTAAAACATTTAAAAATGATGACAAAATTCTTATTTAAGAAAAAAACAAAAAACATCTCCTTTGCATCCCAGATAACCAACTGCATGCCATGAATCTACTTCACGCATGACTAAGATAAACACAAGCTTCAAATAACCCATCAGAACAGTTTCAACTGTTGCCAGTATGACATAGTTTCCTTGCTCTGTTGTTTAACCTTGTATGATCGATGACTTATTTATTTATTTATTTTTGGTCTGAAAGATACCCGGAATTTTGTGTTTATAGCAGCTCCTCATTTTTTTTTCTGATATTTTTAGAATTATCAATCAGTAAACCCAGAGCAGCTAAAGCAGCTGTGATTTATTTTGTTTATAGATATAGCACGTCCTGAACGCGCTAGAGTTTGAAGCCTCTTGTCCGCCACAGTAATGAATGAGTTTGCAGGGAGTTTCTGTCTCCGCTTTGTTGGGAAGGGCTTAAGAAAGGGTGAATCACATATTAATAAAAAGCTAAATCAGCACATGCTTCACAAAAGGGTTGCCCTCCGGAAAAGCAATCGGAGCGCTCCCTCGGAGCCCCGCAAGCCCTGTGAAGCCCTGCAAGCCCTGGCAGCAGCAAGGCAGCTGGCTGCACGGCATTACCGTCCTGTAGTAAAGCTTTGGCAGTACCAAAAAGTAGAGGAGATGAGGGTGGTTTTTTGAATAAGTGGCCTCGAAACAAGGTATTTTTCTTGTGAGAACTATGCCTTTCCTTCTTAAAAATGATTTATTGTTAAATTCATACCCTATTACTGTTTTTTGTTTAATTATTATTATTAATTCAGTGCCTTTAATCAAAATATATACCAAAATCCTAATTCAGATCCTTGTTTTACATAGTGCAAGCTTAGCACACGGGAGGAAAAATGTCATAACCAATTCACCCCATTCACTGCAACTTTTTGCTGCCCGCATTTCCTGCAGTCTGATGGCACCACGAGGCCACCTTAGGACAGGAAATAGAAAAATATTTTCTATTCTCGGGAAACATTTAGGGGAATCTGGGGCTTCTCCATATGCTTAATTGGTAATCCCAGCAATGATGCTTAATTGGTAATCCCAGTAAAGTGTTTTTTCTTAGGCTGCCTAAAAGAGTAGAGACTCATTTGGCTATTCTATAATGTGTCAGAACAATTAATACTAAGGGAGTAAGAAGTCAAATTCAAATCAGCTTACTCTAAATCTTCCAGCTTTTAGTTTCATTCACTAATTTTGAAGTTCCTTGGTAACTCCATACTCCAAATATTTTGCATCTCTGGTTGATATTGTGATTTTATTGTATGTGTCCAGGCTTAAGGACGACCTCAGCCAAGTATATTGATATTTCAGTATATTTCGGCTGCAATCCTAAACCCCAGGTGATGCAGAGGAAGCAAAGGAGACTAAAACAGTTGGGGAATCCAGATGATTTGTGCTGCTGTACATTGCATCCTTGTCCCAAGATGCAAAACCAATGAGTTGAACCGAAATTTTGTCAGTAAAATATTGTAAACTATTGCACATCTTGGCTTGTCAGGGGAATTCCTGCAGGTTATGCAATTAGCCGCAGGGAGAGAAAAATGTTGAGATCAGTCAACTGTTCAGCCTATGTTGGTTTATTCAGCACTGATGATTCTAGAATTTGGGAAATGACTACTTTAAATTTGAGTTTTTGGATTGCAGATTTCACTTATTATGCAACATTTAATGTTGTGAATTTAGGATGCCCATTTTAGTAGAAAGAGCAAGTTAGGTATGTGGTTAGAGACAACTTTTAARGTACAGTCTTGTATGAGAAGTACATCTTTTAAAAAGTCATCTAATCCATTTTGAGAGAATGACCTGCACCATAACTTAATGCAGTACCACGGAGGAATTTCTCACTTTTAARTGTAGTTCAGCTTAAATGATTTATTTACTAATCAAATTCAATATTTAATCATGAAGAATTATGTTACTGGAATTAAAGGACAGTTATTTACAAGTACTGATAACCATAAAAGAAACTCACCACGTGTAAACGCAATGTTTTTAGGAAATACTCTTACATTTTTTAAAATTACAAGGATAGCATTGAGGAAGCAGGAAAGCAAAAATTAAAAAACAAAGAAAAAAAGAAAACAATCAGTAATTCCTGGTGCTGTTTTAAGGAGAACCTCAAGAAAGAAATGGCCTTTGGGGTGCCTGGAACTTGTGAGGCTTTGGGCATTGATACTTTGTTAGAAAAAGTCTTAGCAGCAAAGTTTTGCTTACCAGTCTTTTTCATTCTCTCTCAGCTGATATTTCTTTTAAATGTGTGCATTTTTCTCTTGTTTCTAGGTGTTTGGAAATGCCCCTCCAAGTACAATGACAGAAAAATTCTCTGACCTCCTGCAGTTTACGACCCAAGTGTCACGGTTGATGGTGACGGAAATTCGTCGCAGAGCATCCAATAAGTCCACAGGTACCGAGCGGGGTCTGGGTCTTTGGGGGGCCTTGTCACAAGGGCACGTTTGGGGTCCCACAGTAGGACTTGTCATCCGCAGGCACTGAAATTCTAATCCTCATACCAGAGATGTTATGTGCAACGAGAGAGAGGGGAACAAGTGGTTTCCTCCCCAGGCTCACACACGTGCCAGTTTGGAAYATGAGCATTTTGCTTTAGTGCAGGCCCAGGTACAAATAAGAAAATGCAAAAGTGCAAAAAACCTCACRTAAGGGCCCAAACCCTAAACCTAGAACAAGCTACTGGACAGCTCTTCTGCTCTGTTTATGAAACATCAGGAAGAGATTGGTTCTTTCTTGAACCCTGAACGTGGCAAAACCTGCCCAGTTACTGGGAGGCGCGTGATGATGAGCTGAGAAAGCSTTTTTCATTAGCCTTCTTCTCAGGGTATTGTTATATGGAAAGAGCAGCACTTCCAAATAATATCACGTTTTTGTCTTGTAAATATTTTTCAGCTCTCATGGTGGTAAATAGGGAAATACTGAGCTGGAAAAGGCAAATTGTTACATGTTAAGTCAGGAGTCACAAACTGTGCCAATTACGATTTCTTTCCGTTTCCAGTAGAGTGAATAACAGTAGAGCACTCCAGATGGCTAATCAGAAAGAGYAGACAAAGCCTGTTCTCTGTGGGTAAATAAGAGCAAAATAGATTTTCCCCGGAATATTTAGGGAAAAGAACGTCCAGTTAGCAGTGAAGGCTGCAGGAGGTGTTCATTTGAACTTCTTTTCTTGGGGAAAATCTGATGTCTGGTGGCATCTTGTTTACATATTTACATATTTATTACTTCAACTATATCTCTGCCTAATTGCTCCAAGGTAGTTCAGTGTTCATCCTTCCAACATTTTTCCCCTAGTATTAAGAAAARAAATAAAAGAAAGAAAATAAAACTTGCAAACTACAGGTTCACTTAAAATTTTAATTTTGTCTTCTGTTTTGGTGAAATTGCTAGGCTTTGGGTTATTGAACTCCAGCATCTAGAGAATAATGGGAGGTTGAGAGTTTTATGTATTTGAGGGWTATAGTGGAGTTTTGTGTCAGAATTTTAATTACTTCTAAACTTTATCATAGAAATAATTTCCATTTTAATGCCAGCATGTGGAATTGCTTGTTTTCAGCCAACTGGCATCAAACAAATTTCAAAAAGTAGATCAAGATTTAATATATAGTGTAGTGGATAATGGTGATCACATCCGTTGGACTCCCAAAAGCAGAGCATGGGATATGGGGGAAAGTCCCCTCTCCAAGTTCTTTTCCTCCCATCCAACACGGGTTATGTCTGGTGTCACCTTCTGTTCATTTATCAGTGAACTGATAATCTTTGTCACTAGTGTCAAGTAATTTTGCTTTCCTATTTATTCTTYTGTTTCTGACTTCAAAATACCTTGAATATTGGTCGATTGAAGTGCAGAATGRCTGAAAATGCATAATACCTTTTCACTGCTGGGTGATTAATTATACTCCTCAAYGGCACAGCCTTCTTTGCTGTCGGTTTGTTACAGAAAGTGCTTCTGTACAACAGGGAAATTGGATAATTACTTATTTTGTGTGCCTCCTGCTTCAAGATGTGGAGGGGTGGRGAACATACTATTAATGCAAAGTATGCCTGCAAGAACAGGACTCAAAGTTTATCAATTATCCAACTTAGGCTATTTGAGAAAAAAAAAATGAGCGAAATAGCTCTTGCATTACAATGGTATTACTTTTCAAAGGTTTTGAATTCATTCCATTTTCTCGCTCAAAGCTGTGAAATGTGAGATAAATTGATGCACAGAGAACATCTTAAGGGAGCAAATAAAGGAAGAACAAACCTGATTTAACCAAACGTGCTCTGGCAGTCGGCGTGTGCTCATGAAAGTCGGCAATTTCTCCTTCSTCCCGATAAATGTTAATAACAGCCTGCTTTGAGACCCTGCTGGCTTAAAATACCACTTGGAAAATGCTAAGAAAAACTAAATGGTGGATTACCATGCAGTTTTCACAGCTGTGTGTGAATTAATACAGTTCCTGTTTGCTTCTGATTCACAAGACCATGTGGAAACCTGCATGAACGCGGAGCTGCTGGATGAACCTCTGGAGCTCATTCAAGCCAGGGACTGCGTTTCTGTTACGCCTAATCCCAATTTATGCCCCTTGTCTAATTGCTTTAGCCTCATGCTGATGGTTTTTTATTATTATTCTTAGTATATGCTGAACAACCAAGCGTTGTGTCTTACAAGCCCTTGCCTTGGTTTGCTCATTAGAAGGGAGTTGGCTGGGGAGACCCAGTGCTGATCTAAACCCAACCTCTCTGTATGTTAACTACCATAGCCAATAAATTTCAGTACCATAGGAACCCTGCACTCTTTAGATTACAGTATGAAAGACCAAGTGAAGGAAGAGAATCAGCTCTCGGATTTGAGGAGGCCTGGGAAGCTCTATTTACACCTCTGCTACACTCCTACCGTGAAATTTTGTGTTACCTGGTATTAGATTTGTTGTGCTGTTCTTGTTGTCGTATTTGGGGGAAGAAATGGTCTATAAAAGTGCTGTTGTTTCAAAGAACAGCTTCTGAGGTGGTTAATAATCATTTCAATAGAGCTGGGAAAAAGAAAACACACCCATAGACACAGAAAATCACAATTTCTCATTCAGATAGCACAGGAATTTTTGAGTCTTGAAGCTTCTYGAAATGTATCATCGTATATATGGAACGAACTCTCTGTTCTTTCTTAGATTACATTCCTTTCGTAGACCATGAAAAATGATGATTGCCTGGTCCAATAGCCTATTAACATGCAATCATATCTCCTCATATGGGTTTTTTTTAACAATTTTGGAGATAAGCTTTTCCTACAGATGTTATCAACAATCAACTTTAAGTGGTTGACATGGCGGGGAGGGAAATCCTGTGAACATTTCCATTTTATCTGCAAAGTGTTAAACTCCTCGGCAGTATTTTACATTTGGGAATATGATATGATACATGTTACAGGAAGGGTTGGGTTTTTTTCTATCTTTTTATGGAGCACAGTGTGACCTTTTTCATGAGGCTTTTGAATAGTTGTGCCAGTAGCTATGACACATCTCAGKTATTCTTGGCAAACGGTAGTAGTTTTCTCAGAACAGTGTTCCATGATTCAGGAATAATGGTGCCAGCCTCCTGTCTTCAGTAGTCACTCACTGTTGCACTTGTAGCTTTGTGCTCAACTACTGTTTCAACTGAATTATTATTTTTTTTTTTATATACAAACGTACTCTTGGAGTAA
Source organism: Nothoprocta perdicaria (assembly GCF_003342845.1). Taxonomy (NCBI): domain Eukaryota; kingdom Metazoa; phylum Chordata; class Aves; order Tinamiformes; family Tinamidae; genus Nothoprocta; species Nothoprocta perdicaria. The sequence continues at coordinate 401,238 of NW_020455617.1, forward strand.
TAAAAATGGAGAAAGTCAAAATTAAAAGTTGGGATTTTTTTTCCTTTTTTTTTTTTTGCTTTTAAGATTTAATATATTTTAACAACTAAAGACCCTGAAATGTAATTGTGTATGTGATGGGCTCACGCACTGTTGATATCACTGGTTTAGGTACCTTTCAAAATCAGCTCTGTTTTGTCTCACCTTAGTGATTTCAGGCAACATTTCATTCCATATTTGTGACACTCTGCATGAAATTGTCACAGTATTCACTACTTCAAGCTGGATTTATTTATTTTACTGTACCTCTAGACTATTAAGCTCATCATTTCTGCCTTCCAGAAATAACTTCCCCAGTTATTGCCTCGACCATGTAATTCTTTTTTTCTTAATTTCACTGAATTACTAAAACTGCTTCTTGCACCTTTCGTGAGCGGATGTGCTGAAAGCCTGTTGTTAATCACAGCTTAAAACCGCTTTGGGAGACCAAACTGATACCTATCTTCATCATGATTAACCGCTGCAGAAAACCACATCAGTGCTTTTGATTTACGTGCTGCACCTCACAATGTCTCTCTTGATTTTTGTCCCTTTTGCAAGCCCCTTGATCTCATGCTGGGGTTTTGTTTCTCGCTTTTGCTGTGGTTTCGCTCCGGCATGCCTCAGCAGAGCCACTTTTTTTTTTTTTTTTTTCCTGTGCTGCTTGCAGATAGGCAAGAGCCGAACGCGGTTTGCTTTCCTGCTCAAGCGGAACTTGCACTTGGGTTAAACGTGGGCAGCAGTTCAAGAAATGGCCTCAGCCTCTCAATTAAGTGCCTTTTCAGGCCGCCTTTATGCCATAATGAAGTCTGGGATGATGAAAAACTGGGGTTATGGCCCAAGTGGACTTAGGGGAGGGTTTCTATCTCTCTTGGAGGGCTGGGTAACTTGTCCCCTTGCTGATACCATTGATGAGCCCTCATCCAAGGCAAGGGGAGTGCAGCGTTCTGGCTCAACACCACTCTTGCCAAGAGATCCTGGAGAGCCATTTCTTTTATCCGTGGTGTTAGTGAGGCTAAATGGAGGCCCGGCTGAGTGGCTTCTCCATCATCTGATGAGCAGCCCCCTGGTTTTGCCGCGTTGCATCATGCAGAGACCTCTCCCATCTGTGGCGACAGCCCCGCACCGTTTAGGATCCAGGGCCRAGGAGGACTTGGTCACCTCGATTTGGGTTGATATTGCTCTCTTACCAGCGAGGCAACTGGAACTGTTCCCATCTTCTGGCTCGCTTAGGTGACCTCTTCTGCAGAGGTTAGAGAGATAAGAATGTACRGGTGGGATGCAACTGCCTGTACATTAAACCTGAAAGAGGGAGCACAGGGCCAAAGTAGAAGGCATCACGATAGGGCTGATATTGATGATAGGGATGAATTGTGAACTGTGGCGCTCTCAACTTTGCTCAGAGCAGACGGCCAGAGAATTTCTCCCTGCACTTAAAAATCTGCCYGTGTTTTAGCTGATGTTTAATTAAGGCTGACAGTTTTGAAGCGGTTATTTATAGTGTCCAACTGCCATGATGCCAGCAGCCCAATAACGCTTTCAGAAGCTCATACTTAACCTCTGAGGTTCACTTTTAAAAAATGACTTRAAGAACCCGTGTTCCACAAGTGCTTTCCGAAAACGTGCCCGAGGGAGGCTCTCCATGCCCAATTTGGCACCGTTTTGTGTGCGCTCATTTCCTGGCTCGGTCTGTGTTCAGTGGAAAAAGAAGGGGTCTGTTAAGTGGCCTCTMATATGGGCTGGCTGGGCTCTAGACATGCTTGAAATAGTGGATTTTACCATGAGTTCTGGTGTTTTACATGTAACTTTGAGATAAGGACCTTGGCTCTGGCATGTCCGTTTGCTTTCTAAACAGTCACTTGAGCATAATATTTAGCCATGATTTGCTTGCTTTTACACTTTTAAAGAATGTAAGGTGGAGATGTGGTAATTTTTGGTCTTCCTCTTAACCTTTCCTTTTCCCTTTCCTTTCCTTTCCTTTCCTTTCCTTTCCTTTCCTTTCCTTTCCTTTCCTTTCCTTTCCTTTCCTTTCCTTTCCTTTCCTTTCCTTTCCTTTCCNCCTTTCCTTTCCTTTCCTTTCCTTTCCTTTCCTTTCCTTTCCTTTCCTTTCCTTTCCTTTCCTTTCCTTTCCTTTCCTTTCCTTTCCTCACCCTGCCTCTTATTCCTTTTGTCTTTCTGCACCTCTCCTTCCAGAAATTATTGGGTTTTTCCCACTGAAAGCAGTAATCGGTGGTGGTTTTCTGCCTCTGGGAAAGGGTGCGTCATGTTTGATAGGACTGGAATACTTAATAAAAATTGCTGCATGTAACTGCAGTATGCCTGCTGGGTTAACATGTTTTCTTTTTATTTCTTCCCTCTCACAGAGGCTGCAAGTCGTGCCATAGTCCAGTTTCTGGAGGTCAATCAAAGTGAAGAAGCGAGTAGAGGTTGGATGCTGCTCACCACAATTAATTTACTAGCTTCATCAGGACAGGTTAGTTTTCATGGAGAGCTTGGGAAAAAAACGTGGGAGGAGACAAGTTACCCTGATAACGAGCTGTGTTAGCACACACAAAAAGATGTTGTAGTTCTTTTTTCATCTCTGTGATTCCCCATCAGACAGTTGATCCGTAGCAGTGTCCTGGACAGCTGTGTGGTTTATTCTTCCCACTCTGATCTGCCTTTATATCTCAACATATCATCTGTGTTTATGTCCACCCCAGTTTGCCTTTTCTTCCTACTGATGTTTTCATATTTTCTTCTTCTTTGCTCTTTATGCCTCCTAGCATTTGAGCAAGCTATTACATGAGTACGACTTTCTCAAAATAGTAATATACTGAAAGGTTTTTTCCCTTTATCTTTTTCTTTCCAGAAAACCGTGGACTGCATGACTACAATGTCAGTGCCTTCCACACTTGTAAAATGTCTATATCTGTTTTTTGACCTTCCACATGTGCCTGAGGTAGTTGGGGGAGCACAGAACGAGCTACCTCTCGCAGAGCGCCGAGCGCTACTCCAGAAAGTCTTTGTACAGGTAAGAAACATAAAACGGGCTATAAAATTTCAAAAGAGAAGGCAAAGGCTTCGTGAGAGAAATCTCCAGAAACTTCTTCTCTGGGCTGTGTTTTACTCTTGATTGATTCCTCACAAACTGCTGTCTTCTGCTGAGATGGATTAAGTTAAATTCCTATCTCCTGTCCTATTAAGTTAAATTCCTATCTCTTCCCATTATTTTTTTTTTTCTCCTTTAAGTAGGAAATCAACCAGCTTAGCTTGCTGGCACTATTGCAATTTCCCCTCCAAGTAAATTACTTTAGTTAAAAAGCAATTGAAGGTGTTTCTGTATGTGCAGATTTGCCAGGGAGACCAGAGGCTCCATCTGAGCTGCCTCAGCTTTCTGAGGTTTTCAACAGAGCTCTTGTTATGAAGAATTTCCCACACATGTTTTTGATCAGCCTTGTTGGAAGGAGCTTGAAAGCTGCTGTTGGAAAGGGGTAGATGCCCCTCAAACATCTGGGTTTGAAAATACAACTTTGGTGAGGCGTTTYGGTACCAGCCCTATAAAAAAGATGATGAGAGTCATTCCCTCAATTACTAGCTAGAATATCTGCCCCGAAAGTGTCACCATATGAAAATGTCCCGATTTGCCTGTTGGCTGGTGTGTTTCTTGTTTAAATCTTAGTACTGTGGTCTCTCTCTCATTAGTACATAAGTATTAACTTACAACTAACATAAGTACTAACAAAGGGAGTGTTAATGTTAGATTTTTTTAATGACTTCTCCTTTCAGATCTTAGTGAAATTGTGCAGTTTTGTGTCTCCGGCGGAAGAACTGGCTCAGAAGGATGATCTCCAGCTTCTGTTCAGTGCAATAACCTCCTGGTGCCCTCCCTATAACCTGCCTTGGAGGAAGAGTGCGGGGGAAGTACTAATGACCATATCGCGTCACGGCCTTAGTGTCAACGTAGTCAAATACATTCATGGTACGTGTGTCTTCCTCAAATACTCTATATTGATCAWATCTCAATCTTCTTTCTTTCATAGTTTATTTATTTATTTATTTATAAAATAGGCGTGAATACATCCAAGAGGGATTAACGTGGTCTTTGTTTAGATATGTAGGTATTTCTCTCCTGGGGGAACTTCAGAGTGCTCATGGCATGTGAGGCGTCGGTAGTGAGCCTTGTCCTTCCATATATCCRTTCACCATCGTAGAACATGGTTTCCTGTAACATTTTGGCATGAGGCTTTTTCTATCCAAAAGGAAAGGCTTTCTACCTACTCCTTTCTTGGCAAYATTAATAACGGCCTGGATTGAAAAGCACTCATTGGAAAGGTGCACAAGATGTGATTTTTGCTGGTAGCCTGAATTCTTGAGGAGAATTTCTTATTTCCTGTCCTGCATTTGAGTCAGCAGCAGCCCCTGCCCAGGGGCAAAGCACCCCTCTGCACCTCACTTCCAGCTGCCTGTTTAGGCACCACTGTGATTGGCAACGTAAGTGTGGGGACATCTGTGGAAGCCACAGGAAAAGGAACCGGCTCCGCGTGTTCTGCTGACGCACTTGGAGCTATTAGAAGCTCATAAAAGCTGCTGCCCTGTAGTAAATACTGGTGCATTAAGCAAACCAGGGAGAGCTAATTCTGGTGTGCTCAGAGAACGCTCTTTTCCCAGACATTTTTCATTTTGGATGGAGAGACCAGATTAGACTGATGCAGCCACCCATGATTTGCAGTTTGATTGAAAATCTCATGGGCATTAGGTTTGAGATAGAAAATTTGGCAGAATCTGTTTCTATTGTTACATTGAAGGCTTTCAAATTGTAGGATGGTCTAAAAGCATATGCAATTTTAGCATCAGTTTAAATGAGCTAGCTTCATTATTGCAATTTTTGGCAATCTACAATGATTGAAAAAGGAAAAAATATATATATTTATAAGTACCTTATTTTATCACCTTCTATACTTCACTAATTGCTCCTATGCTCAATGTCAGTAAAATCTTACATTTCCTAATCACAATTCTTTTCAGAAAAAGAATGTTTGTCCACGTGCGTTCAGAACATGCAGCAGTCCGATGACCTTTCTCCCCTAGAAATAGTGGAAATGTTTGCTGGGCTTTCCTGTTTCCTCAAAGACTCCAGCGATGTGTCGCAAACGCTCCTGGATGATTTTAGAATATGGCAAGGATACAACTTCCTCTGTGACCTCTTGCTCAGGTAAGCAAAAGGGCTTCAAAAGCTGCTAACTTTTACTGAATGATTTACTTAATAAAGAAGAGGTGGATAGATTGGAAATAAATGAGTAATTAATTAATAAATGCCTATAGGTTGCTATGGACTGAAGATGGGATCAAAAAGTAAAATTACATCCTCTTCCCCATTTATGAAACTTCGTTTTCCTTCTTTTTTAAGAGTTGCTACTGTACCACGAAGTGCTTCTGCTAAGAAAGCAAATGTTTAAAAACATTTGCTGTTAGAAGCTGAATAAGGTGGTACCTCTACTGCTTTAAGTCTGTGCTCCCTCCGTTTGGATTCTTTGGATTTGAAATTCTGAGGAATTTCATGTGCTGCTGTTCAAATACAGAGCTTTTCAAAACTACGAGCCAAGCGTGGAAGTCAACTCCATGATTGTAGAGCTCATCCAGTGTCTTATACTGTTGTCTACTTTTAGAGCAAGGTGAAGTCCTAGGTTTTGGCACCCCAATATTTGGGGCTAAATTTTCCATTCCAGTTTTGTATAACATGACTTGGTTTTGGGCCTCCAGTTTTTTTTTGTTTTGTTTGTTTTGTTTTTCTTTCTTTCCTTGGTTTCTTTGCTTCAAAGGGAGCTCAAGCATAGCCGTTGCATTTGAGGTACTGAATTTCTGTATAACTGTGTGTGAGTTGTTCTTTTGAGCTAAAACTGCTGAAATATGCCCTTTATTTTTTACCTTCAAACCGACCCATAGTTTGTTTCCAAGAAGCAGCCTTTTGGACGAGCCCACATTATTGATCAGTAACTATCAACAGCCATGTCTTCTCTCCGGATASGTTTTGGAGTGAAAACAATGGACAAAGACTGTTTTTCAGATATTTAGTACCGTTGTAAGGATTATTCAGATTCTATATGGATATGAACTGTGGAGACTGGGAATAAAGTCAGAGAGGGGCTTTGGAGCTGGTAGTGCAGAATGACAAGTGAAGAATCTGTATTTGAGTGATCAGTTTTGTTGTTCTTTCTGATRCCATTTTGCTAGGAATTTCCAGCATCAATTAGTGCACTTCTAGGTCTTCCATTGCTACTGCGATACATTTTCATTAACACAGAGTATTAATTCTCAAGCTGGCAGCTGTAATCGGGCAAGTGAATTGTGGATTTATTTAATGACAGACCAKTGAGGCATTTTTCTCTCAGATAGCTTCTGTTTTTAAGAGGAGTTTTAAAGTGATTTTAAGATGTGTGCTGGTTYTGAGCAGTCTGTTGAGTTCATGGCAAGATTTATTAGGTGAATTTTTAATGGCATATAAAATTGTATGCTACCTTAAATCAAAGAGTGTTTGATTGATTTAATGGTAGGAATGTGAATGGAGAACACTYGAAATACTTCAAGTTTAGGGCACTCTGGTTCGCTTAATACATATTGTGTAAATTAGCAGAGCAAAGTGAATGTCTGCTTAGAGCAACATGAGTTGAACTTTGTGCTAACATGCCCTGCTGTATTTTCTTTAGGTTAGAACAGGCAAAAGAGGCTGAATCTAAGGATGCTCTGAAGGATTTGGTGAATCTGATAACTTCCTTGACCACATATGGCGTCAATGAGTTGAAACCAGCTGGCGTTACCACGGGGGTCCCTTTCCTGCTCCCTGGCTTTGCAGTCCCCCAGCCTACAGGCAAAGGTGAGTGCTCCTGGGTCTCCGTGGCCCTTTGCACTGCTCTCCCTCCTCACACCTTTTATTGGGAGTTTCAGTGGCTCCCGGCTTTGCTTTCRTGTTGTTTCCCTTACATGTCTCGGCTCTTGGAACCAGAGCTTCCTTTCCCTGGTATTTAGAGAGTTCAGAGTTCGTAGGAATTGTTTTCCCTTGTGCTAAATAGGGAAAGAGGGCGATGGTCATATCCAGAGTTTATTTTGTTCATGCTCTGATGAAAACACGTGTTACATTTTTTCCCAAGCTCATTGGCTTTGCTGATAAAATAGCATGAGAAAACTTAAGTCTGTTGGACTAGCCCAAAGACAATTTGGATTTAATTTTCTGGTGCTGGCCATGGCATCTGAGTTCCTTTTACCTAGGTGTCCATTCTGTTGACAAGCCACTTTTTTAAAGAGTGATGAAAAATGAAAACATTATCGTGTTTTCATTGATTTTACTTAAATCTTCCCTTTTCAATGCTGAAGAGCTGGTTCAGATTTGGTTTCTCCCGGGGCCCTTATAAGAATCAAAGATAATTTATTAATCTGCCTGGTTGCCTGAAACAACAGTTTATACATAATGAGAATGCAAATAGTTGTCTCTGACAATGCCTCTGTTCTCTGTCATGTTTAATAAGCTCTAAATTCACTTCTCAACACACTTCATTTTAAAACAAGTGTGCAAAACAACTGAGCTTAGGAACAAGTTAATGTGACTTGCAGTGTGACGCCGCTGTGCCCTGAGTGCATGAAATGTGTGCATGTTATTTTCCAAGGCAGTTTCTTGGAAAGAAATGCTGGAGTGGAAAGGAATGATGCTTAGCACTGAAATAATTGTAATTTGCTTTTAAGTCAGTTATCTTAGTTTACAGCAATTGAAGCAAGTGTCATTCCCCAGAGCGCAGGTCATAAATCAGGATTCTATGTTTATGAAACATTTTAAAATTGGGTCATTCAGTTGCTTTGGGCTTGTTTGAAAACAAGACCTCCCTCCTCCAGCATCTAAGGTATTCCTCTTATAACATCTTAATAAACGTTCACCCTCTCCCTAGCTCCTTGTTCTCAGACGTACATGTAGAAAAACTGCATAGAGCTTTCCCATTTGGGGGGCTCTTTGGCACAAAGCCCAGAGCACTTTGGTGTGATGGATTGCGCTGCGCAGCAAGTCCTGAAGCACCTATAACCTCACCTCGCTGATGCATCTTGCTGCATTAATGTGGCACAGATATTCCCTGGTCTTTCCTAAGAGCATTAGAGCAACAGCTAGTCTAAAAGGATATTGGCAGGAGAGAGCTCTGCAGGCCTTAGGGATATTAGGGGTGTGCAACAGAAAGGAGCTGCCTGCCTGAGTGAGCAACACCGCATCATGTGCACTCCTTTGGAGACGGAGAACTGGGAGGATTTATGGGCTTTCTCTCCTTTTATACCCTGGCACCTGCTCCTGTGCTGCATTGAAAGCCTTTCAGCTTGAAACAGAGCAGTCGCTAGGTCGGGTGTGTGAAAGCAACTTGCTCTCTGGCTGGCTCCAGCCCTGCAGAATTTCTTCTCTCCCTTCCATAGATGATTTCCTAAGAGGGGAAGGAAGAGGATAATCCAGAGCCTAAGCATTTTGTTTACCTTTAACTCAGCTCATGAGGCTTTTTCCTTGCTTATTGCTCTGTTAAATGAGGGGAACCGGAGGCGTGTTACTCTAAATGCAGCCTGTCTCCTCCATTAGGAAATACAGAGCACTCCACTGTTGCTGCAAGATGTTTTTTAATGGGCTAGCTAGATGGCATAGGCTCTGTGTTGTTTTTCAGCAGGGCTGCTGCTTGTTGCATGCCTTCAAAACACAGATGAGCTGGATTCTGATGTTGCTTCTGCTGCTTGCCAGCCCTTAGGCTGCGTTAGAGAGAGCATCGTCTTGCTGCTTATCTGAGCATTTGTTTTCAAAGGTGAAAATGTTGTATTAACGACACTAGGTCATAGAGCTTGCAGTATCATCGAAGGAGCAAAAGCTTCTTTGAAAAGGCTGTTTTAGTATGAAGGTGACATGTGCTGTTATTTATTCATGCTTATGAAAATGCATGAATCATTATTCAGGCATGTGCTCATTGTTTATGATTATTAAAAGTTTTCTCTTTTTTTTTTTTCTCACACCTCTGTTTCCTGATTTAGGTCACAGTGTGAGGAATATTCAAGCGTTCTCTGTCCTCCAGAATGCATTTTTGAAAGCAAAAACTAACTATCTAGCACAAATCATCCTCGATGCCATCACGAATATTTATATGGCGGACAATGCCAACTACTTCATTTTGGAATCGCAGCACACCTTGTCTCAGTTTGCAGAGAAAATCTCTAAACTTCCAGAAGTGCAGACCAAATACTTTGAGATGCTGGAATTCGTGGTCTTCAGCTTAAATTACATACCCTGTAAAGAACTGATCAGCGTGAGCATCCTTCTGAAATCCAGTACCTCTTACCAGTGTAGCATCATTGCAGTGAAGACGCTGCTGAAGTTCACCCGTCACGACTACATCTTCAAGGATGTCTTCAGGGAGGTGGGGCTTTTGGAGGTGATGGTAAATCTTCTCCACAAATACGCCGCCCTTCTGAAAGATCCCACGCAGGCTCTGAACGACCAAGGTATGGGGGCTTCTTCCCTTGATCTAATATGTGTCTTTTTGGCTGCAAGTGGGGAGGCTTGAAAGGAGGAACAGGGGAACTTGCATGTCTGCATAAAGGGCTCCGTTCTGCTAGGATTGGCTGTGGGATCTTATATGTCCTGGGAATTCCTCTTCTCCTTATGCTGTGTAAGAAGCCTGAGGCATTCTTTAACGAAAGATGCAATGGGAATGTGAAGTAGCTCATATTTTCTTTTAAAAATGATTGTTTTAATGCATTGTTTTAATATTGAAATTAGAAGAGAAAGTAAAGGAGTGATGCTATAGCAATCCATATTGCTATAGATAAATGTATGTCACTGAAAACACTTGGGTATTTCAGTGGGTTTAACCCCAGGCAGGAAAAGTGTCATTAAGTGCATACCTTTAATAGGAGCATGTGTGTATCCACACATACACCCTACCTGTTTTAATATTCTTTATTCAAAATGCAATATAATGAGTGTGTATCAGTGATATTTATATTTTAATAGTAATCTTTGACCRTTTCCCTCAGATTTACCATCTGAGGTTTGGTTAATGAGTGGTGGCAGTTGATTAGAGGTAGAAAGCTTCATTGCCAGCAAATACTGAAAAACATATGAGTTTTCCRGTGCTTCTTGGACTCATCTGTCATCTGATTAGACTGCTACCTGTAGACACATGCTCTTGTGTTAGGGCTTTTTTTCCTAGAAGGAGAGGAAATATTTAGGGAGAGACAACAGAAAAWGCTGGTGGGAAATATCACTGTCATCCTAAAAAAGAGTGATTTAAGCCATGTCTTGGGCTTCTAAAATTCTTTCTCAGGGGATTCAAGAAACAGTTCGTTTGAGGACCAAAAGCAGCTGGCTTTATTGGTTATGGAGACGTTGACAGTACTACTGCAAGGATCAAACACGAATGCAGGTAGGTGAAGAGGCTGCTGACAACACAGCTGTGAAATTGTAACTGTGAAGCACAGGCCCGAAGGGAGAGTAGTCTGGATTAATTGCCTGAAGACAGGAGTCAATATATCAAACACAATGAAGTGAGAACCCCCTATCACCACCTGCCAACATCTCTGTAATTTGTAGTAGGGCTTGTAACACTGCCTCTATTTTGGAAGACTGAGGTGCAAGATTAGGTAAGTAATTTGTTAACGTTGGCATGTCTGTCTAAATCTGATAAAAATCCATGTGATGCTTAGTGGAAGGCAGCTCTCAGTGTTTGAAGGCAAATTCCCAGGCAGGGTGTTACAAATTGGGCTCCGTTGTGCGGCTCGTTTTTTAAAATCAAGCAGATCCATATAATGTTACACACTCTCTTGCTATCCAACACATCTTAATGAAACGGACAATATGTGTATCTAACATAAATAAAAACTGTCTCTGCGAACTTAAAATAACAGATGGAGAGTGAGTGATACAACAGAAGCAATTGCTGAGGAGCCAGAAGGCTTCTGGCCTTGAAGGCCATGAAACATCTTAATTCTGGTACTTCGCCCCCAGCCCCCAACTCTGACTGTTTTTTCTTCCTCCGTTTTGTGTTTTGATTTTACGAGGAGAAATTAGAAACCTTGACAAATTCTTAAGAAAGCAGCTCTGAAAATTGTCCAGCTCAAGTTGGCAGCTTAATGTTAAAACATATTTTCTGGCCTGATTGATTAAAGCTTATATYTTTTTTTTTCCCCACCCTTTTGCTGGGCAAATTATTTCTTGCACTTTGCGCTRTGGGTTCTGTTATTGTTGCTTAACTTTTGTCCCATGATGTTCKTGCTTTTCTAGGGAAGTTAACTTATTCTTTCCGCAAGTTTCATGAGTGCAAACAGATTTGAAAACATTTGCTAATGAAAGGAAGAATAATTCTTGGGGTGAGGTGATTCCCCTCACCAGAGCTGTTCATGTTCGTGTTTCAGGGTCTCTGGTGCTACCAGTGATGCAATCRGAGCAAGAGATGAGGATTAAACAGGAGCACTAAAGCCTCCCTACCATTTTCTTCCATCTGCTCTCCCGCTTGCCTGTTATTTTCTATTTACAGCAACAGCATATGATGCTGCAGCAAAGTGACAAGAAAGCAGTTGCCATAACTCTGTTTTAGCTCTTAGGTTCAGATTAGTAGGTCACTGAGGAGGAGGMCACTTTCACAAGAATGTGATCAAAAGCAAGGTAGAACGTATGATTTTCAGTGAAGTATAGTAAGGAGTGTCCATCATTGGGGTGAAAAGGGCTTGGCAGAAGAAAATCCCTGTGTCCATTGGAGTCTCAGTGGAATATGTGCTATCAATACGTCTGTTCTGGATGGTGGCTAAGGGATTTCTAGCTCTGAAGGACTCCACCAAAAGTTACACATGTGAATCGGGGCTAGAATGACTGAAAAGTTCAGAATTAGCAACCACTGTTGGGGAATCTCAGCGTCACAGCCTTAGGAAAGGTGTGATGCCTTTCCTATGATGGAAACCATTGTAGGAAACCAGATGAGCCTGGTTTCACGTGCCGAGGCTGGATTACCTATGGGAAGGCCGTCCCGTCTGACGGGATTGGACTTTCCAGGAAGGGTTTTATACAGAGCTCTTATCTCCATRGCTTTAATGTTTTCTCGCTTAGCAGAGTTTTTCCTCATATGCCTCACGTATTCTCTGCTGCGAGTTAAGCTTCCATCGCCTTGGCACGTCTCCCATGCCCAGTGCTTTTGGAGAACAGCAGCAGCTCACTGTTATCTGTAGCGCAGCCAAGTGTATATTGGAGAACTTTTTATCCTCTTCTCTCTTTTGCATGYTTCTTGTGAGGATGCTGTGGGTAATAAGCCCGAAGCTTTGCTGGAGTTGAGAGCTGTTGCTTCTTTCCTTTTTTCCACCAAACGAGAGATCCTGTCAAAAGAGAGGAAGAACAACGTTACTGTTGATTTAGTAGATGAACTGTTCAGTGACGGGTGAAGAAGCGAGGCAGCCGTTCTGAAAAGAGGGGGTTTAAATAGAAATTAGCATACATTGCAGTGAGTTATATAGATCAGTTATTCAGTTCCACTTTTATTCCTCTGCTGTGGCAGTAAATTAGCCAAGATTTGGGAAAGAGTGACAAAAAGGTTCGAGCTGGATGTTTTCATATAAGGAGAGTTGAAGAACACCYAAGGCTGCCTGAGAGGAGACGGCGTGAGGATGTGATAGCAGCAGCTCCCGGCCACGGCAGCTGCCTCCTGTTGGCCCTGTCTCAGCCCCTTTGTGATGCACTAATGCAGTGTTGATGGTTCTTCTTGCTCTGCTTTCACATTTTTTACTGGTTATTATTTGTTGCCACTTGTATGACTCGCATTCCTCACGTTCTTGTCCTCTTCTCCCCCTTCTGCCCAGGGATTTTCAGGGAGTTTGGCGGCGCGAGGTGCGTGCACAACATAGTGAAGTACCCGCAGTGCCGCCAGCACGCGCTGATGATCATCCAGCAGCTGGTGTTGTCGCCCAGCGGGGAGGACGACATGGGCACTTTGCTGGGCCTCATGCACTCGGCTCCACTTGTGGAACTGCAGCTCAAGGCAGACATCCTTAGGGTAAATAAAACAGTGCTTAGGAGCCTTGCTCTGGAAGTATGTTGTAAATGGGATTTGCTTGGGTATGTAGCTGCCACAAATAGGTGGCTCGTAGAGCTCAAGGGAGGAAATTAGATGCTCCTTCCTTTCTTTCCTCCGTGAGTTTCAGAATCACAGATGTGACCAGCAGTGAGTTGGTGGCCCTTAGCATCATAATTTGTAATCATCGTTAATGGAGGAGAAATGAGGACCTATGGTTATGATAGGCTACCCTGGTAGGGTATTAGTCAGTTAAGAATATAGAAGATACACAGAAAAGCGAAYGTTTAACACACAAGTGTGTTTTCAATGCCTGATTTGAATTTTCCTATGGCAGACTTTCATTTTTGAGTTACAAGTGTTTAATTTGTTAACAGAAACATAAATAACAGTGATCATTGAAGATCAGTCTCGCCTGAGGAGAGCCGTGAGTAGAGGAGGAAAAAAGAAGCATGTCAGTAGTTCTGTGCTGCTAGTTCATTTAGCTGCTAATCTAGGGCCACCTCTTTTTCTCACAATAGCTAATGTTATTTGTTAGATGGATATACCACTGTTCTTTTTAGAAAAGAAGCTGAAGCAAGCCATGATAGGTAAAAAGGAATCTTAATGGAAAGAACTCGGGCACATCYGGGTTCACCTCTACTAAAAGGAGCCGTAATATTTCTCTTGTAGATGAGCAGTTCTTATATCATTCAAAAAGAAGAGAAGGAAAGCTAGTAAAAAGTGATTCATTCTAGATACTTTGTCTATCAGTATTATTAGTAATTTTTAGCTTTCTCCCATAGATTTAAGATATTTTAAATGCTGAGATTTTAAATGCTAAAGATGTCTTGTTTCTACAGTCATTTGCCCAGTTGGGATGTGAATTGTTTGTGAGGTAGGATGGCAGAGCAGTTTGCTCTCCAATCCCTGTATTCTTTGCCTTATCGCTAAGAGAATTATTTGGGGGATCCTTTCTTACAAGTCTACCTGTACTGTAGACTTTGCCCAGGTTTTCTGTTAGCAGGTCATTTATCAACTTGCTTTCCTGTTTCTTAATTACAGATATTGCTTCTCCACCCGTTGTTCGTTTTGTTAACTCTTGGGAATGTGGGCTCTTGAAGTCCTTGATATGTTGATCTTTGGAGACTTTAGGCATTACCAAATTCTGACAAATGTGAATAATCATTTTGCCAGCGTACCAAGCAGAGTTCCCGTTTTTCAAGGTATTGGTAATGCTGCTGAGTTTTTCTTTTTTTCCTTATTTCTTTTTCATTTCYTTCTCTTTTTGTCCCTAGGCCCTACTGGCAGTGTTGAGAGAAAGCCACCGCACCAGAACGGTTTTCAGGAAAGTCGGCGGCTTTGTGTATGTCACATCTTTGCTCGTCGCCATGGAGAGATCCTTGTGCTCGCCCCCGAAGAACGGCTGGGAGAAAGTGAACCAGAATCAAGTGTTCGAGCTGCTTCACACGGTGTTCTGCACGCTGACGGCGGCCATGCGCTACGAGCCGGCCAACTCGCACTTCTTCAAAACAGAGATCCAGTATGAGAAGCTGGCAGATGCCGTTCGYTTGCTTGGCTGCTTCTCCGACTCTCGGAAGATAAGTCCCTTGAATGTCTTCCCTTCAAACACGCAGCTGTTTCAAAGACTGTTGGAGGATGACCTAATATCCCTGGATTCGGTGTCACCCACGCTGCGACACTGCAGCAAACTTTTCATTTACCTCTACAAAGTAGCAACAGATTCCTTTGACAGGTATGGGCCTTTTTTTTCCCCACTAATGTTCTCCAGTATTTTCTTTGGAATGTGTTCATTGCAAGCTTTAGTATTTCCACCTTAATGTATTTCTTTGTTCCTTTCATTCACCCACAGAACTAAGGTGTCCGCATSTGACCAAATATTGTGCTAGGGTAGAGGTGCTCTCAGGGATATGCAATATTCCCTCTGCTCAGTGTTTTCAGCATGATATCAAGATAGAGGTGGCTATTTATGATTATATTTGATGTGTTTAGGCAACAGGTTGCTTGAGGGCCGGCCAGTCTGCTTGCCTTATCCTACAGAACTAGAGGTTTTTGTGCATCTTCAGTCAACTGAAAAAAAAAAAGAAATCAGCATCAGCTCATAATTTGTGTTGTTCTTTAATATGGAATTTTAAGACAAATCCTTAGGTAATGTCCAAGTAAACTGATTTTTTGTTTTTTAGGTTTTTTAAGTGGATAGGCCTCTTTAAATTCCCATTTAGCTTGTAAAATGCAAGTAGTCTTTTTTTTGTTAGAAATTATAGGTAAGCATATTGGAGTTTGGGCTTATGTTTGAAGGTAGCTCACACTCACAGGGAATTGATTTGCCTCGTCTCATTTAAAAATATCATTGGCATTCAATTTGAGGGAAGGAAAAAGGTATTAAGAATATGTTGTACATCTTATAAAATCAAAACCATAACAGTGTCTAGCAGTAGAGTATGAAGAAGCAAGAATGGGGTGAGTAAATGTCCTAGAGCTGCTGCATGAGCAACCTCATTCATTGCCCTTCTTTGCTGTCATCTTTAGTGACCATGTTCTCCCCTCTTTCCTAAGTCATGTTTTTTTGTGGACTTAACATTGATTTTATTTCTAACCTACGCTGGTCGAGCTGATTTGCTCGGGCTTTAATTTCTCGCCGTGATTTCTGCCATTTAGCAGCAAAACAGTGATTCTGTTGGGCTCTGGGCTCGTTAGCACCAGCCCTCCGCCGAGTGCGGAGCCGTGCGCGCGCCCGGCGCCCGCTTTGCATTGCTCAGCAGGGCTCCTCGTCGCCTGCCTTGTTTCTGAAACAGGGATCCTCTTACAAAAGAGGTTTGCTGGTGGTGGTTGGTGTAAAACTAACAAGCTTCTCGCCTCTGGTTTCTTCTCTAACCTCTCTGTCCCACCCCTGTCTGTTTTGTCTGTAGTCGTGCAGAGCAGATTCCTCCTTGCCTGACAAATGAGACTTCTCTCCCCTCTCCTTGGGGAACGCCAGCTTTGTCCAGGAAAAGGTACCGACCCTTTTAAGAGAAGCTCGTCTTGCTTCTGCTTTCTCTCTCTGTTGTGTCTCTTCATTCTTATTTTTTTTTCTCTCAAGTTGGTGTTTTGTTTTTCTTTTCAAGGTGTGCATGTTGCCTTGTGTCTTTATTGCATAAAATAAATACAAAGGGGTATTTGCTTTTAGTCTGAAGGTTAATGGCTTGTAAGGTGCTCAGTTGTTAATACTTGCACAGAATACAAAAATAAGGACGAACCTGTCGGTACTAGCAAATAGCATGGGGACACAYTAAATTAAGTGAAGGTTCCAAGCTCCTCTTCTCTCGCTTCCACTGAGCAAACTGGAAAGAAAGCGGCCCTTCCTGTGAAGGTTTTCTCCAGGTTTGGCAGAAATAACAACAGCCAACGTTATGCCTAGCCCTGCTCAGGCTCCCTGTGCTCCCCGAATGCAGAGATCTGCCAAACTTTACTGGCAGCAGAATGCATTTAATGCATTAATCAGCCAAGCACAGGCTGGTACAGGGCCACCGTGAGTGACAGAGCACCAGCCTATTAATTTAATGCATGTATACCTAAATATATGTGGATGCATATGTGTGTATAAATGCATTAGGCTTCCTCTTTTGGGCTGTTCTAATAGCGAAATGCAGTTTTTCTTTTAAAGAATGGGTAGTAGCAGGCTATGTACTTTAAAAAAAAATTGTTAAGACAGAATGGGTGCTATCCAAATTTAGTTTTGGGGTTTTTTTTCCCCTGTTTTTTAGCCTCATAAAGATGCCTCTTTGGAGAGCAGCGTTCCCACCTCTCTTTCTTTTCTGCCTCCTCCTCTTTCCTGGCCCCGAGTCTCCCCAGTTGCCCCTTGTGACTCAGATGATGGATCCCCAGGGGGAAGCTCTGTGGCATTTGCCTAAAACCGCAAGGCAACACGTGTGCCCACACGTTGCTTTTATAAACCAAAAGGGCCAGGTTCTGGTTTTCATACGTGTGCTTCAGAACAGCTCTGCATGAGCAGAGACCCTGAGATTTTTCTCGCTCTCTACCTCTCTCTGAACTTGTATTTTCCCAAGGAATATTGCACAGTAAATGTGTAAATAGGAGGAGTAAGAAAGACTTCTGCAGCACAGGTGGGGTTAGAGCATGCAGGTTTTTTCCTGGTGTTATACAGGATGCAATGTTCTCTCACCTCCCCGTGTCATTTAAGAACTGGAGCTCTGCCCCTGCTTTGGCTGCTGTTAATTCTAGAAGAAAATCTGCCTTGACAGAGCATCCTCATCTCTCTATTTTCCTCCAGAGGAGGCTTTGGGCCTAATAGGCTAAAAGGGAGACTAGAACATAACTGTCACTTTGGGTAAAAAAATAAAAGCTGAAAGTATTTTAAAGCTTGCATGGTGATCACTCTTGGAGAACGATACTTATAGGGGCTTATTTATTTCTCCCAGCTAAAGCCAGTGTCGTTTTTCACCTCCCGCTTTGGGCTTGATGATGCAATTTGGATTTGAAAGGTTTTCTGTTTTGTTTTGCTTTAAATTAGAATGATACATGGGTTGCCCCATGACATGTGGCCTTTTCCTGTTGTCTGCTACTTCCTTTCCTCTCCCCTAGAGAATACAAAAAAAAATAGAAACAGAAAAATATGTAAGTGTGTAAGTGAAATTTATGCAAGTTCTGCACTGCAGTACAAACCTATAACATGTGATGCATATTTCGGCAGRACTTTATAAGATCCAGATTCTTTTCCCAGACTAGCAAATATTTTTGAGCCGGTTGTTTTTGTGGCTTTGGCACAAGGACTGCTTATGTGAAGAAATAAATAGGGAAGTTGGGATATCTTGAAGGGATGTGCGAATCATCCAAACAGCATGCTTGCTCGTGGGACATTGCTTTTCTGTAGGAAAATAGTAGGAAATTTTCTGTAGGAAAATTTCGTAGTTTTTCTGTAGGAAAGAACCCCAAATTGCTTCAGCTGGAGTGTATTCCCTGGCAGCTCTGTGTGTGATGCTGCAGCGCAGGCCGTACAAGGCCGGGATCAGGCGCTYGCTGCTGAATCACGCGGAGAAATGGGTCTCATCAGGCTCCTTCTGCATAAGTGTGTTGCAACRGCAAGGTTTACTTGAGGAAGTGAATTTGATACCCCGGATTAGGACACGCAGATGTATAATTTGCACTTAAAAGTTGGTGCAAGTCAGTTCTTTAACAGTTTCTTCCAGCGTAGCATTTCATAAGATTGAAGAACTTGCTTAAATAAAAAAAGAATACTTAGAATCCTCTGCCTTAATACTTCATTCTTAAATCCTACACTTAAAACTTGCCTTGAGACTTTGATGCTGTAAAGAGGTAGCAGTTTTCTTAGAATATAGAGGAAAAAAATACTTGCTAGAGTGCTATTGCTGGGATGCATCCAAAAAAGATGCCCCTTTTTCAGTGTATATGTYAAGATAGAGGGATTGGGATAACTTCTGCTGCAGTCCTGCCAGTTGTTCTGCTCTTCTTAATTTTATTTAATTTAKAAAATAAAGCTGAGCTTTCCTCAAYGCATGAGGTATTTCAAGCATGAAGTCTGCTAGAAAAGTTTGGAAGATTGATGTTGTAGAGAGCATCCTGTTYTTCTTTCCTGATCAGATCACTTAATGTCAAAGCACAGAGGCTCTTTGACTCTTAGTGCTCTTGAAGGGAGGTCTTGGTGACTGAGAGTGGGAGAGGAAAAGTCTTGTTGGCCTGATCTGAAGAAAYCTCTTTTTAAAAGTATTCTTTTTTTTTTTTTTTTTGGTAAAATAGGACCAATATTTGACCTTCAGGAAAATTGTTTCATGAAATTCCTGTTTTTGTTCTTAAAGCCAGGCACGTATGGGAAATTAAATATTCTTTTTTGTGGTGAGCATGAACATTTGAGGTCTCTGAGGTATATTTGCTCTTAAACTGCTTTTAGGAAAGCTTACATTTGTGCTTATATTCAGCTTAACAAGTTGAATGTGTAGCTGAAAGACTTTTCTCGTCCAGCTGATGCTGCTGGGAGCTTTGCTAAAATGCGAGGCACTTTGAGGGCTGTTGGTGCAAGCGGCAGCCTCGATGCCAAAGCATCAGAGCCTCTTTCCCTAGCTCGGACTGAGGCAACTTAATGTGGATTTAAATTGCTGGCAGAGGCAGTGAAAGGCTGAGAGCACGTGGGCTGCTGGCATGAGTCCACACTGAGACAAACGCTGTATTCTCAAAGATTGTCCGTGGATTTGGGATAGGTGATGAAGGGCAAATGGAGAGAAACATATTTGAAGCGGAGTATGTCCCACATAACGGGAATGGTGGTAGGCTGCACTTCTATCACCTGTATGTTGCTACATTAGTGAAAAGGAAAAAGAGGAAGGGGGTAAAGGAGAATTTTAAGCTTTTTACACTGCGGATGTTTTTGCACTAAGCGTGTAAGGACCAGTGCAGGTCCTTTCAGCTTGTCTTAGAGCAAAGATACCCAAGAACAGATTTGAGAAGAGGAAAGCATGTGGTGTGTTTCAGGAGAGGAGAGGGGAATAATGTTGGTCCAACTTGCAGCAGCTGTTTGAAAAGTGCAAAGCTGATACTGGATGAGCTTTATAACTTGTTGATATTTTTTTTGCTTGTCTGTTTTGTTATCCTTTCTTTCTTGCAGGCATGCGTATCACTCTGTCTCAACACCTCCTGTTTACCCTCAGAAAAACATTGCTGACGTGAAACTCCAGACAGGAGCTGCATCCCTGCACAGCTCTGAGGCGGTTATTATCCACCCTGGTGCTATGCTTGCGATGCTCGATCTTCTCGCCTCCGTTGGATCAACCACCCAGCCAGAAGTAGGCAAAAAATCTTAAACTTGGAAAGTAACGGGGGAAAAGAATGGCTAGGAAGACACCCTGCACTTGGATTTTATAATGACCAGCTGATATGTTTCACAGAACAGAGTAACCAAGTGAATAACTGGTTGTATAGAGAAGCACCTGATATAAACCACTGTATTTCACAGGCTTTGGGGTCCTTATTATTTTTTGACTTGCTGGCAGCAATGTGTAAACTCAAAGAAGTGCCTGCAGTGGCTGTCAGAAGTGTTTGCCAAGCGTTGTGCTGAATTCTGGTGCTTGCTCACGTATCAGATCTTGCACACAGTACAAGGAGGACATTGGATTGCTTAGCACAGCTTGTTGTTGCTCCTTGTCGCGCGCGCGCACACACACACACACACACACACACACACACACACACCCACACACTCTGTTGGAAATAACTGCAATATGGCCAACTACCCTACCTGCTGTGTACTGTTCTGGGAGCAAAACCACTGCACTGGGTTGTTTTTTTATAAAGGATTGGATGTTTCCTTCACTGCTCCCAACACGATACCCTTCACTGCTCTCCTGCACACACGATAAAGCACAACACATTATGTGTATTTAATGCTAATGGCAACTCGTTTCACATCATTTTGCTTAAGGGTGATCTTTCTGTCTTGCCCACCCGCGAGTGACCGCTTGCCCTTTTCCCCCCGCGCCGTGTTTTCCAGCACGCGCTGGATCTCCAGCTGGCGGTGGCCAACGTCCTGCAGAGCCTGGTGCAYGCGGAGCGGAACCAGCAGGTGATGTGCGAGGCCGGGCTGCACGCGCGGCTCCTGCAGCGCTGCAGCGCCGCGCTCGCCGACGAGGACCACTCGCTGCACCCGCCGCTGCAGCGCATGTTCGAGCGGCTGGCGTCGCAGGCCCTGCAGCCCATGGTGCTCAGGTGAGGAACCCTGTGCCCGAACCCTGGCGCGCTCCCCACCCTCCTACCCTCTTTGTCAATAGCCTGTTAGAGAGCCAAAGTGACCTTTCGTGAGAGCATTTGCCCAGAATCCTGTCTTATTTCTCCCAAAATAGGCAGTCTTGCTTCTGCTCCTTGGCCTGTAACCTTGGAGGTGTTGGGAGGTTGAGGAGAAGCCGGGTGAGCGGTGGTTGTTTGCTTCCACAGAGGTTTTYCTCAAGCTGGATGCTCCCTTCCTTCCTGCGAGTCTTGCAAGGCTGGCGGAAGGGCAGCTCCTGGCTACGTTGTCAGGAAGAGCAAAAGTGACAGCTTTAAACGTTGTCATAGAACACAACAGATTCCTAGATGTTTCTGTGCAACAGCAAATACCTCCGATTGGGAAAAGTTCAGGCCGGCTGTTTTATCTAGTACTATAATTGTGTGCAGGAAATGGGAGGATGTTGCAAAGAACGTCTGAAAATTCAAACCTTTGGGGAGGAATTTGGGGTTGCCTGCCTTCCTCTTACACTTTGATAGTACCGTCTGGCCCAGTTAGAAGCAAGTTTTCTTGTAAGATAACTTTTCTGTGAATAGTTGAAAATCTTTTGTGGATTTTTGACAGGCTGATTTGCAGCCTTAGTGCTAGAGAGGACAGTTTGTCAGTTCCCTTCAGTACCAGAAATGATTCTGCAACCAGCAGATAGTCTCGACACTTCCTTGAGTGTAGACATTGGTGGGGCAGGAATCTCCAGATACAGATATTGGCAGCCATGAAACCATCCTTCTATTAAAGCTGGGCACTCTGACAAAACAATGTCGGGGCCACTTGCTCCCTTCAGGCTCTGTCCTGCCTTTCCAGGTGAGCTTAACTTGACGTGCATGCATGGGCAAGCTTCTCTGGATATTTTCCTGCAGAAAGTAACAATCTCACTGCAAAGCCTGATRTCCAGCCTAGCTCCCACTGGAACTTGGGTGTTTGATAGTTAAAAAGTCAAATTTCTATCGTGTGTCTTCAAAAACGAAATGGTTCTGAATGAATGAACTTTTTTCAAAGAGAGCTTTTTAAAATATAGTGTTAGTTTTGATGTCATTCTAGGGAATACAAATAGGTCATTTGATGTGTGGTGTGTTTTTTCTATTCTCTTACTTAGGGAATTTTTACGCCTGGGAAATCCCTTGAATTGCGGAGCTTGGGACAAGAAGCTATTGAAGCAGTATCGGGTGCACAAGCCCAGCTCGCTGAGCTTTGAACCAGAAATGCGAAGTAAGTGCTTAAGTGCTAAAATCCCATTTAAAAGTTTCACTGCCCACAATTGCGTATTTCATAAAAATGTGTAGATAAGCTCCCCGAAAGACCTAAATTCCTCCCCCAACTTTGTGTTTGTGTGAAATAATCAGAGCAGCCTGGCTTAGAAAGAAGTCTAAATGCAGAGGGCACATAATGCTTCTATTTRAGAGTACTCAACCAGTGAGATAGCTGGAATTTCTAATTTTCGGAAGAGTAGCAATTAAACACAATAATTAAATAGACTAATAGCTTTTGAGWCTTTAATAGAATATACAGCTATGTTTTTAGAAAGAATATTACTTTCAGATATTCCACGTGCACGTCAGATGGCATTGGATCTCTTTAGGTTTGATTCACAGGCTCTGTCATAGATTTAATAAAGTGGCCAATAAAATAACSCAGATTCCTACAATTTATCATAATTTCATGTGTTGTCACTAGAATAAGAATCCGTGCAGTTGTTAACATCCCTACTGATGAAATAAAAATAAGAACTTTATTGATAGGAGGAAAACTTTAAAAATTGGGAAAATATCTCAATGTAATAATTCTCTTACCCAAAAAGAGATAAAATTTGAAGCTAGTAGCTYCACTTCTAATTATGAAGTTCAGGAATTTGCTCTTCATTTATTAATTTGTCATGATAATTATTTGACAGTATTTTCCTCATTGCTTTCAATATGTTCTTGATATACTTTAAATCTTTAATACAATGTGAGAGGCCTGGATTTAACTATAATCACACTGTAACCTGAAAATTTTGAAGAAAAAGGACAGGGTTACGCATTGTTAGTTTAAAAAAAAAAAAAAAAAAAAAAAAAAGCCCCAAATCAGCTCTGCTGTATATAAACTTTAGTTTTAATTGTGTAATTAACACTGCTAGAAGGCATTCACAGTTTGCTTTGGCAGAATATTCACTATTTAAATTAGGGATATATGCACAGTGTGAAAATTTCTTTTGCCTCTTTGTGTGGTATCCTCTTGTGCAAGTTCATCCATGGATGTGCATGTCAGCCACATATACATTCCTCATACTGGAATTACTCATCAGCTAGGATTACCACCCTAGAAGAGGTGACTGTTCTCCAGGTCTTTAAGGAATCAATCTGATAAATTGGGCTCAACATCTGTCAGAGGATTCTTCTTGAGTTTAATATAAGTACATTCCTCCAGTCAGTGTTTTCCAGACTCGCTTTTTTTTCTGTTATTATCCCTTAATTGTAGAGCTTGAACAGCTGTTAATGTAGTGTAAGAAAGTAAATTATAATACAGCTACTAAATTTCCATATCTACAAATGATATTTGAAGATATAAACTCCTTGTCATCTGTCTAGTTGTAGCATACTGTTAAAAACATTTTAATTGAAACATTTGAAGTATTGGAAAGCTTTTTAGAAAGTGTCTTGGATGAGGTTAAATTACAGCCATCAAATCCCTTCACTCTAGTCCCAGTCTATACAGCTCTCATACTTGATCCTATATCTCTCATGTAGAAAGGATTGAATGTGTTGTGTCACCAGGTTCAATTTGCAATTTAGCACAAGGAATTTACTAAGCTGAGCTTACTGAGGCTTTCAGCTTGCTCTGCAGGTTTTAGTTCAGACTTAGTGCCTCTGAAAAAAAAGAATCAGAGTTTTTTCCTGTCTAATAGGGAAAATTAGCACACTGTTGTGCATTCCTGCACAACAGAAATGCACCCAAACAAGGGTTATGCAAAAAGGGGCCTTTTCCA
Source organism: Nothoprocta perdicaria (assembly GCF_003342845.1). NCBI lineage: Eukaryota > Metazoa > Chordata > Aves > Tinamiformes > Tinamidae > Nothoprocta > Nothoprocta perdicaria. Next base: position 425,029 of record NW_020455617.1, read on the forward strand.
TGTGTTAGGTGATGTTTCTTTGACTGAGTTTTTGGCTTTACCATGGCCTTTCGGTGAAATCTTGCCCAAGACATTAATTTTCCCCTGCCTAGCTGAACATCTTCAAAATCAGAGCAATGCTTCCCACCTCATCATCTCACTGAGAGGCTGAACTTGTTGATGCCTGTTTAACAATCTCCTCTAGCCCTTAAAAATCCAAGTGTGTGGCCTGCAAGGCCCTCCCTGCTTTAATGCTGCTGGTTTTTCTCGGTTCCTACCGTAGACAGCATGGTGACCTCCATGGAGGGCCTCGGTTCTGACAACGTGTTCAGCTTGCACGAAGACAACCACTACCGGATAAGCAAGAGCCTGCTGAAGCCGGCAGAAGGGAGCACCGTGCCCCTGACGAGAGTGAAGTGCCTGGTCTCCATGACTACCCCCCATGATATCAGGCTTCACGGATCATCGGTCACTCCTGCCTTCATCGAATTTGACACCTCTCTCGAAGGGTTCGGGTAAGGTCCCGCAGCGCTCTGCGAGAGCGCAGCGCTCCGCGCGACGCTTCGTGCCTCGCTTCTTTCACATGAGCGCCTGCAAGGAGAAGCTTTCGATCTGAAAATAGATTATTTGGTTTAGAGATGGAATGCTTGATGCCACGTGAATTTCYGTTCATTGTAATTAGGGACTTGAAACCGCTGGTGGCTTGTTAAGTGTGAAGATGTAAGTGCTTATGTGAGCAAATGTATTGCCCTCTCAGATCTGGTTGTCATGCACATGTTTAAGGCTGTTTCGGAATTGGGAGGACACTAATGTAGTCTTGCAGAAAAGTAACGGTTGCTGGGGTTCATGTTCAGCACTTGAATAGCACAAATGCACTGAAATTCACTTAAAACGTTTGGAGGAGGTGGGCAAAGCAGAAATGAGGTTAAAGCCAAACTCAAAAGAGGACTTTGGTGGAGTTCAATCCATCCTCCGTAGGGTGGTCACTGAAACCATCTGTGCCTTTTATATCACCTGATACCTGGCACTCCTTATATCSATTTTTGGGAGGTCAAAACCACCAATGGCTCTCGTAAGGACTTAGGACATCACTGTGAGAGTACACATACTTATCATAAAACCATTGTATCAAACCTTTTGAGTGTTTAACTCATCCAGGCTTCAGGATACTTTAGAACATCTCAAAGGCTTTAACCAATGATGGTGGTCCAAAAGGGAACATGTTTATGCTACAGAGCCAAAGAGATCTGCTGCCAAAGCTCTTTGCACTGAAGGCAACTTAACCAGGAAAACCAGGAAAGCTCCTGAGATTACATTTCCACTTTGCATCAACACATACAGTCAAGGAGAGTGGTGGCTTGCAAACAGGATATTCTTCGAGACTGTATCTTGTTTGCATCAGACTCTGGCTCTGTCAGCTTTCATGAACTCTGACGTATTCCTGGTGCTTTCTTTCTCAGCTGTCTGTTCTTGCCAAGTCTGGCTCCCCACAACGCACCTACAAATAATGCAGTCACAACAGGGCTTGTGGATGGCGCAGTTGTCAGCGGAATCGGGACCGGTAAGTGCTCAAGTGTGGCTCTTACCAGCACGRTGATGATTTCTGTTACATTTCTTTGTTAATGCAGAAGTGATAGGCTGGCACTGGATGCTCTGAACCCAGAGCTTTTTGCATCCTTGAGCACCCTGGGCTATCAGATGGATTTAGGTGTGTGGGGAGAGAGTCCTACTTCAGCAAAGGCTGGGACACTCTCTCGCTGCTCACTGTTGTTATGAAATACTTCAGTGGTCCCCATGGGGATGCAAATTGAGTTACACCCATGGAGGAAAAAACAGCTTGTCAGGATGTTAACCATTTCCATATCCATTTCTTGGGTTTTGTTTGAAGGATTGAAACTGAGGTGTTCTGAAAAAGTCCATCTTGAGGGCTATATTCTGGTTTTAATATAGGAGGGAATAGTGTGCAATTTTTGCTTTACTGAGTTTGGGAGGAAACCACTGTGAGCTCGCTTTATGTGATTGTATTTTAAATCCAAGCWTCACTCAGAGACGCAGGACTGAAAGCTCGAGCGCAAGCTGGTTGGAACACCAGCAACACACGGGTCTGCCCAGCGACAGCTCCTCGAACTAAAAGGGGCTTGAATTTTTGTTCTTAGGTGAAAGATTTTTCCCGCCACCGTCTGGCCTGAGCTACTCCACTTGGTTCTGCATCGAGCACTTCAGTGCAGCCCCCAGCAGCCACCCGGTGCGGCTGCTCACGGTCGTGCGCCGCGCCAACTCCTCGGAGCAGCATTACGTCTGCCTGGCCATCGTCCTCTCGGCCAAAGACCGCTCCCTGATTGTGTCCACTAAGGAGGAATTGCTGCAAAACTACGGTAAGGGACGTGCAGGGTCATCAGTTGCTGCTGGCGGCGTTACGGGGCCGTGACAGCAAGTTGAAAACAAACTTGGACGGCCAATTGATGGTGCCTTCTGAGGTGAAATGTGAGAAGGGCTTTTAGAGGAATTTCTCAAATCTTGCATTGCGGGCCGAGGTGGGTTTAAGCCTTCAAAAGAAGGGATTTGAGCACCTGGTGCTAGGGAGAGACCTGAAACCCATGTGAGAATATAGAATATGGGTGCAATATTGGGTGAGTGGGGACTCATTGCCAGCAGCATCTGATTTGCAGCCCTCGGGGCTGCTATTTCAGACATCAYGGATATTTCTACAGAAAAGCCTAGAGTGGCTACCTGAGGTAAAGATACTGAACGCTAGAACAAACAATTTTGCCCAACAGATGGGGCAAATATTTTTCATCACTAGGCTAGCCCTTTAGTAGCAGCACTTCAGAAACTGATTTTTCCTTAAAATTGCGAAAAGGGAAGAAGAAAAGCCAGTGTGCCAAGGTTGGAATTCTAGCTAGCCTGTTCTTGATGTGTTTCTCTCTAGCCAATTCATTTATTTGCAGCTTTTATTAAGGAAAAAAACCTAAGGCTTTTGACCCAATTCCTAATCCACTTAATGCTACTATGTAATTTAGCGTGATGATTCTTACACAGCGTTACTTGTGTTTTATATATTTGTGTGTGTCACCTAATTGCTTAAGGAAGATAATTGCAAGCTATACATGAAAACAGTGTTTAGCAACTATTTGATAAATGTGGCTTACAGAATTACAAATCTTTGGAGAATTTACAGGCTAGGGCAGAGCTCATCTGCAGAATATCYTCATTTCACTGTATTTTTTCCTTCTTTGAGCTTTACTGACTTAAACTTAACGTGGTGGCTTCCTTTCTCAGTTCATAGCTATAAAAATAGTATTACAGTGAATTTCTTACCAACTCCCACTGTGCAATTATGCCAATGTGTACTTGGTAATTAGCCCAGCTCTTATTAAATTTATAATGATGATAATTTCCTTTAAAAAAAAAAAAAGTGACATTAATCAAGAGGGATTTTCRTATCTTTTGTGCTGACTGTGTTTCCAAATATTAGTGAGTCAGCGCTGAACCTGGCAATTGATGTGCAAATAGAGCTGGGCCAGGTGTGCAGGTATCAAGTGATTTTTTTCTTTTTGTCATTTGATTTAATGCGGGTACAAAAAATTTTGGTCTCCACAGTAGAATTTCCTACTGTTGGCTGCATCCTTCTACAGTATGAGAAAGATGAAAAGTAGCTTTGTAGGTATAGAGGGACATATGTTGTCTCTTGCTGACTACTTTCTTGTATTGCTTTTAAAAACAGCCAGCAATATGTTGTGACTACATGGTGACACTTGGAAAAGAGGAAGAAGCTTCGCTAGTTTAAAAGTTTAAATGTTCAGTTGAACATTTAATGCAGTTTAAAAGTTCAGTTGAAATTTCGATAAGAAGGTAGAAGTGAAATATAATTGTCAAAATTTTGAAAGTATCCTGGGAATTTTTTGGGAGAATAATTAAGATAAAACAAGAGCAGGCCTATGGTTGATATTAATAAAAGCGCACTAGTTTGTTCATATGCAAGTAGGTCATTTGTGATAATACACTTAGAATACACTTCAAACAAAAAAACCCTCTGATTTCATTCTTTCAGTTTTTGCATTTGAAGAATTCAAGGAAAAAAAAATCAAAGTGTATCTCATTTCTATTCTATTCTTCTGTTTTTGGATTGGTCACATTATTGCACATGCTTAGGAAAATTTTGGCTTTCATGTGTCTCTTTAGAGAGCTGTCAAGTCTAATGAAATAAGATCCCTAAAACAGACTAACAACATCTTTRCCTGTTCCCACTAAGTGATCCTTTCCTTTCAGTTGATGACTTCAGCGAAGAATCATCATTTTACGAAATTCTTCCGTGCTGTGCCCGGTTTCGCTGCGGTGACCTTATAGTGGAAGGCCAGTGGCATCACCTAGTTCTGGTGATGAGTAAAGGCATGCTGAAGAACAGCACGGCTGCACTCTACCTTGATGGGCAGCTCGTTAACACTGTCAAGGTAAAAGAAACATTTAAATCCTCATTTTCACTGCGGGAGCCAGTTGCTTTCGGCGCGCACACGTATTTATGTGAATATAGCTTTTTGAATATGTTTAAAAACACATCGATAAAACAAATATATGCAGAAAAATACTTATAATAGAGGAATGTGTAGGGGATGTATAAAATAAAATGTGTAGAGCTTCATGATGTTTTCTTGCTTCCAGCTTCACTACATCCACAGCAGCCCCAGTGGCTCTGGGTCTGCCAACCCCCCCGTGGTGAGCACGGTTTATTCCTTCATCGGCACGCCGCCGGCGCAGCGCCAGCTCTCTGCCTTGGTCTGGCGCTTGGGACCTACACACTTCTTGGAGGAGGTTTTACCCGCTGCAAGCGTTAGCACCATTTATGACCTGGGACCAAATTACGTCGGGAGCTTTCAAGCAGTGAACTTGCCATGTGAGTACAAGTCAGGTGGCRGCAAGCCACGTGGCACAGGTGTAGCTGGGTCTTTTGGATATTTAGTTGTGGAAGAGCTGAGAAATATGATGATGCCATTGAGGAGAGGAAACAAATGTATGTTTAGGGACTGCACAGAAACTTGCCTTTCATATTAGATGCTTTTCCTAGAGCTGAGACAGAAGAAGGCACAAACGTAGATGTTGAAGACTGTGAAAGATCAAAGTACTGTGAAAAGTAAGTTAGTTCTCCTTGAACGTCTCGAGTCAGARCTTTAAGCAATTGAGGTTTTCTTTCAGGTACAGACCTCTCACRTGTGTTCTTGTCTCACAGCTAGGCAAACAAGCTGGTTAGTGGTAATTTCTTTCTTTCCACGGAGATTTATTACAAAATAAGCCAAAGCAAATTTTATGAATGGATTTGTTAATTCATTTCCAAGAAGCGAAAATCTTCCTGCCTTTGTGCTAAGGCCATGCTCACCAGGAAGCCCATGATAACTTAAATTAAGAGTTCTTCTTTTCTTAAAATGTTGAGGTTTCCCAGTGTGGCAGCATATACATATACAAGGAGCCTTTTTTTTTTTCGCTCCTTTCATTATATCTCAGGAATAGTCTACTACAGAGTAAAAGGAAATGTTTTTATTTGTAGCTAAACTTCTGTTCACATAACATGCACCAAACCAAACCTTAAGGAGTTTGACAGAGACTATCATGTTATGTTTCTAGTCTTTGCTTTTTATCTMAGCCTCTCTACCCAGAAAGTTTTCAATATACTCCAACATAATGATAATACAGGGGATTCTGAAGATAAGAGCAATTTTTAAGATGATTTTAGTAGCTTATGCTAAACAAGCCTTTATATAATGCCTAACATATATGTTAACACGGATCAAGACACAAGTGGACAAATTATTTTCCTATTTATAAGCTAATCTGTTTGCCCTGAAAAGGAAAGGGAACATCATGTAGGCTAGACACAAATTGAATTTTTTTTCTTGCAAAAATTCAGATGAGGAAGAATCTCATCTTGTACAGCGTGGCCAAGCCACAGGCTACCAGTTGCCACTAGGGGTAAATATAATAGACCTTTTAAGGGATCGTTTGCTATATACTAGTTAAAAATACAAAGGCAGTATATTTGTTGTGTAAGCTGTGTGCCATCAAGTTGTGCATGGATAAGGAGAGCAAATACACACAAAGACAATATTAAATCTCAGCTATCTGTAAAAGCTTTCTTCCACCACTGMTCTGCTGTGTAATTTACCTAATATGTTAAAAGTGGGCACAAAGCCAGTACTTTTGAAATGAGCTTTTTCTCATGTCTTTAAGGCAAGGATTCGAAGTCGGAAGGAATCAACCCCTCTCCAATATCTCTGGTGCCAGAAGAGAAGGTCTCTTTTGGTCTCTACGCGCTCTCCGTTTCTTCATTCACAGTGGCAAAAATAAGAAAAGTTTACAACAAGCTGGATAGTAAAGCCATTGCAAAACAGGTATGTTGCAAAATGAGTTTGTTGGGGTGCAATTCTTGTTCATATGAAGKCAGTTGTTTCAAGTATTTCTTCCGTTCCTTCTTACTAGTTTCAAGGGATTTTGCTCAAAGGAAGGATATGTTATAATAAAGGGCTTGTCAAAAGTATTTTCCATAATTATTTTCCTGTTTTTAAGTGTTTATTTGAGGGAGATTGTTCAGCTTATTCAATGGAAATTTTATTCCTATTTTTAAAATTAGCAAGAGCTAGTATATTGCATCAGACTTCGTTTTTTAGAAGTATTTTGGCTATTTAATACCGATAATTCTTGTTTAGAGAGTAAGTAAAGATCATACTGATGAGCAAAATCATTTATACTGTTGTAGGTGAACAAAGCTGATCATTTAGTCTTCTTCTCAGTTTGAAAACCCGAATACTAATTTTTTTTAAGATAGTTGGATTAATGAGTTTTAAATTTTGGAGACTTAAGATTCCTCTTCTCTAGAGGACATCCTAATGACCCCTGATAGAATTCTAGTGTCATTTTTCTCTTTCTTGCCCTTTTATCACAGGAGAAAAATATGCAGGCTGTTATGTTCAGGCTTATAAAAAGATATTCTTCTGATCAGAATTTTCCCTTGTTTTCCTTGTTTTGTTCAGCTGGCAGTTTCTTCTCATGAAAATGCCACACCTGTGAAGTTACTCCATAACTCAGCAGGACACCTGAATGGACCAGCTCGTACTATTGGTGCAGCTTTGATAGGATACCTGGGTGAGTATTTGGTAATCAGTATTGCTAAGCATTGCTACTCAGCCATATGTAAGAATTGAGAGCTCAAAGATAAATTTAACTGTGTGTCACACACAAAATAATCATGTAGCTAAAGTATTTCATGTACATAAAGTATTTTCTTTTTATTGGCATACAATTTCTGTCTTTTTATTGGCACCTGATAGTTGTTTTGGTTAAATGAGGACCATTATAAAAATGTACTTACCTGACTTGGAATTAACTCATGAACTATTTTGCGATGTAATATCTCCTCCTATRTTCAGGAGAGAACCTTCTCCTGAAGTTATCATAATTCATCTAGTGATATTCTCTTAATAAATAAAGAAGTGCTGGAATATGGGTTACCTTAGTTTTAATCTTAATGATTTTTTTTTTTCAAGAAAGGGAATTGGTTTTAATTATTTTAACTACCTATGCCCAGGAGTAAGAACATTTGTCCCCAAGCCTGTTGCCACTACACTGCAGTACATAGGTGGAGCTGCTGCTATTTTGGGGCTTGTAGCCATGGCATCAGATGTAGAAGGACTGTATGCAGCTGTGAAGGCCTTGGTCTGTGTGGTAAAGAGCAATCCACTGGCCAGCAAAGAAATGGAAAGAATCAGAGGTTATCAGGTATGTCAAAAATATCTTAAACCCTTCCTACTAGGTGGAATTTCACTGTCTAGTCTTATAATTCCCATGAGAATTATTTTTTTGGTGTCGTGGCAACCCAAATGCCTGTCCTAAGTTTAAYGTGCTCTTGGCTGAATAGCATAAACACAGTGTTTAGGATGGCCTTTAGCAGAGAGAATGGAAAGTTTTTCTGTTTGGTTGCGCTCATTTAGCAGCCCTGTCACTTTGTTAACAACAAGAAAGAGCACTGAAACAACCCACAGATGGATTTCTTTCCCRTTAATGTTACCCCTGCAAGCCCGGGAGTTCCTGTCTCACTTGTGTGCCAAAAGTAGAGGAGGACATGGACACATGAAGGAAAGCAAACAAGTGGACTACTGAAACTATCATTTTTAGGAGTCTGGTCCTAACAGTTAGTGACGCTGTTCACTTTCAAGCTGAAGTCTTTGTAATTCTTCCTTGGATGTGGGGAAAACATAATAAGTTATGCAAAAGGATCAGCTGACTGAGCTGAGAAGCTCCTTCTCTGACCAGTGGATTTTGCATTCCCATAAAGACAGCRTTGCTGAAATGAAAAACTCAGCTTGTGGTTTGGGCAGCATATTTACAAACCACTTTATGCTGTCTATTTTTGCAAAATCCTTTTATCCCATGCAGCCTGTTCCAGACATTGACGTGTTTTGACCAAACAGATCTAGACAGCGTCTTCCTTGCTTTACTGGCTGCATAGCCAGTGGCTCATTGCATCTTATTTTCTACCTCAGCATACCTGGTTTGGGAGAGATTCCCCAAATCTGCATTTCTTTAGTAGTGTTACAGAGCAAATAGTGAAGTTGAGGCTCGAAAAGTTTCTAAGAGACAAGAAATAGCAATTGTAAATCTGCCAATTCCTTTTCTTTCAACCCAAGTTAAACTAAGTTAGAGCAGAAATGAGGACAGGGGATAGCATCCGTGGTCATGGATGYTTCCAGCTCTGTGCGTGGCCTTTTTGTACCTTTTCCTAATCAACCTTAATATAATTTTCCTCAAAAGTAGCAGGTTTCAGAGGCACTTGATCAGTCGTCTCAAAAATCATCTGATACTCTAAGGGATGCGGACATTTAATCCATGCTTTATTTTGCTTAGATAACCTTGGTTGCAGTTTCATAGGCTGCTAATTTCTTATCTGTTCACTTGTTCAAGTTACTGGCGATGCTGTTAAAGAAGAAACGTTCCCTTCTGAACAGTCACATCCTTCATCTGACCTTTTCCTTGGTGGGAACCGTCGACAGCGGGCACGAGACCTCCATTATCCCAAATTCCACTGCCTTCCAGGACCTGCTCTGTGATTTTGAAGTATGTAAAGCTGCACAAAAAGCTCATGTTACTGGCCATTAACAATATACCTTAAATATTGAATGACAACAGCTTAGGTTGTTGCCTGTGAATGTAGCTTTTTAATATATGGCACATTAAAGTAGCTTGGCAGAAAGATTCTTGGTAAGTTTTCCTGCTACAATGACTTCTGTCACTGTAGAAATAAGTAATAGGTGCCAAAGATGCACCAGCTTTAGAAGATACGTTTTGTAGTTTCTTGTTCCACCTTTTCTTCTAACCCATATGTTGCAATAAATATATTGAGGCATGAAAGATGTGCTCGAAATGAGAGTAGGAGAACTTTTCATCACGCATCTCTTGCAAAGTTAACAGTATGGCAGTTAATATTCTGCCCTACAAGCTGCAGAATACTTGAGCATTGTCATTGTAAACAGAGAAATTCAGAATCATTTGCTAATATCACACAGTCTGAAAAGCAGTGGTATATAAYGGCCAGAACTGAGTGTGTACTGTCTGTCCTTTCTTTCCTGGTTTGTCCATTGGAGGTATTTAAAAGCCTGGAGACTATATTTAATGATTCTGTATATGAAAAGACTGCTGCCAATTAATATGACCTTTGTTTAAACAAAACCATGCTGACTTGTTAACTACTTTTTCCGGATCCTTAAATCTTTCTCACAGACAGCACAATCTTCATCAAGTCATGAATACTTTGTTGGAGATTCGTTTCTTTTTCCCCATAAAGGAGCCAGCTGACAAATTTCATCAAARTTAGGTATTCAGCCAGACAGCTATTACCATATGAAAGGTCCAACTTGAAATTCTTTAGTTCACGACTGGAGAGTGAGTAAGCTTAAGATACCAAAAATAAATGGAACTAATATGCTTGTGAGTCATTAAGAAAAAAAAAAAAAAGCCTAAAAAAGTCACTCTCTGCGTTTTGTTGTTGTTTCTTTTATTGATAGTATCTCTTCAGAAATAGTGACCCAAACATTTCTTCTACATTGGATAACTTAGATGTTCTGATTCTTATGCTAAGCAGGGAAAATGAAAGATTTTTTTCTTCAGGTTAGAAATAAAAGCAAGGAAACTTTTGTTTAAGCCAGCTTTGTATCCCAGAGCTCAGCTATTCATTATGCTTTGCTCAGTAGCAAGTCAGTTGTAAGATTTGCAGCTATAACTTTGAGCTTTCTGGCTTTTATATGTTTTATTGCTTCTATTGATTGGAACAGCTGGTTTATTGTAAGGGGTCTGACTCACTTAAAACTCTGTGCAGGAAGTGTTGGGTAAAGATAAAAACAATTATCATTGAAGACCTTGGGTTCAATCTTGGCAGAGGGTATTAAGTTAATTTTACAAAATGAAAATCTTCACTTGAGCTGAAGAAACTTGATCCTGCATCTCATTTCAACCCTGTAAATCCCAAGTAACTCCTTTGGAGTCACTGGTATTTAAACACTCATCTTTATATTAAAAATTTTTAAAAAGAAGTCTAGATAATGCAGACTTTTTTTTTCAATTACTCTAAGTTATCCTCATCATATGCTTGCAGAGAATCTCTTTGGTACCACTGTATATTTTGTGAGTCTTTTCATGAGTATTTAATATTAATCTGAAACTGAGGAGCAGTTGAGAACTTGTAAAGGAGCTTTGGGCGCAGCGGACAGGTGAATAATGATGTAGATGAACAGTCGCAGTCTCTTTGAGCCTTCAGCAACCAGTTTTTAATCTGCAAATGGATTTGTGTATAAAACCTACCACTGCTTGTTCTGTATTTCAGGTCTGGCTTCATGCCCCCTACGAGCTTCATCTGTCACTGTTTGAGCACTTCATCGAACTTCTCACGGAGTCGAGGTATAGTTGGTCCTGACTTAGTAGTGAGACTTATAGATAGTATGTAAAAGATGTTCCATGCTTAAACTGCCTCCTCTGCTTATTCCTTCTTTCAGTGAAGCAGCAAAGAATGCCAAATTAATGAGGGAATTCCAGCTCATCCCAAGACTGCTCTTGACTCTCCGAGATATGTCTCTGTCCCAGCCCACTATTGCTGCAATCAGTAACGTGCTGAGCTTTCTGCTTCAAGGCTTCCCCAGCAGCTATGACTTACTCAGGTAGCCCACACTTGTGTTAGTTCTGGCTTTTGTGGTTTTAGTGTGTTGGTGATATTGCATAAAAATGCTTAGGGCAATCCTGCTGTGAGTAGTTAACATGAGGCCCCTGGTTACTGAATTTCTTCCTATAATAAACAACTGCACTAGACATAGTCAATCATTTTATTAATGCCTAGATTGATATATTAAATTGAATTTATATCTAAACAGGTATGATTGCCTAGTCATGCTATCRTTAGTAAACTGGCTTTTCCTGGCAAATAGCAATGGGGCAGCATTCTCCCTTCACTGCTAATGTGAAACACTGAAAACACTTTGCTGAAATACCATTGAACATTCTGCTTAATACCAGCGGGGTGATGATGCATCCCCTTTAAATGCACCTTTGAATACACTTCTGTCCAACAGGTTTAGTTCAAGATATAAGTAAATCTGTGTAGAAAAATATTTAAGGATGTCAAGTATAGTACTGTTAGTTATGACTGATGTGAGTTGCAATTGATAATGTAACTTTCATATACAATTTAAGTACAATCAAAGGTGTCAGAAGCAGCAAACCAAGCTTCTTACCAGCCTTCATTTTGATATGCTGAACAAAAAATATTCAAGAAAAAATGCCATAGATTTTTATCCTTAATTTATTATGGGGGAAAAAAAAAGTATCCAAGTGCTCCAGGGTACCTTTGTATTCTTGTATTCTTGTTCTTCCTGGAAGCAAAAATGAGAAATACTGCATAACTTTGGTAAAGATAAACAAGCTAGGGACCTTTCAGATTAGCCCCGGRGGAGAGGGCAATATATTTCGTCTCCTTTCTTAAAGCAGCACATCCTTATTCTGTTTTGGCAAACCATGGACTTGTTGCTATAGCATCTCAAGCTAGAGGCATAAACTTTATATCACATTTGAGTAATCCTGTGAATGGATTTTTTTGGTAATATTTGTTCAAGTGTGATGGTTTGAGAATGTTTTTATACTTGACGTTGGAGATGCTTATACTTGATGAAGGTATCTTCCACTTCCCTTGCTGAATCTTAGCATGTTAAGGATCCCTTCCTTGCAGGATCCTCTGTTAATAGTCCAGTTTGTACGTTATTAATGTGGATTTTGTTTTGTAACTTTATTGAAGGCCATTTCCCTCGACCTTCAGGTGTTAGAAAGTTGACATTTTAAGGTACCTGCCTCTTCTTAGTCATGTATTAGAAGTGATTTATTGATAGATGAGAGTGCATCTGTCACATCAATACATGATGTTTTTTCTGTATCYGTCAAGGTTTGGACAGTTCATCTCTTCCACTTTACCTACATTTGCAGTCTGCGAGAAGTTTGTAGTCATGGAAATAAAAAATGAAGAGAAACTTGACAGTGGTAAGTGGTGGCATGACTTGGGAGCAGGAGAGGTGAAATAATCTGTTATACCTTCAGTGCTCAAGCACTTGAAGTGCAGAAGCCCTGTTGTTAACAACACTGCAATTGTGTTTTAACCTGGCTGCTGGTGTGGTACTTCAGTTTTGGATAYTGTGTGCTAAGCAGTGCAAAACTAACCTGCTCTTGTTTTGTTGTCCTTCATTTAACTCTGCATGTTTTGTTCCATTTCCTCCCCTCGCTCCTTCAAATCAGCTGTGCCTCTCTACTTTATGGGGAGGAAAAAAGAAAAAAGATAAAAAGATGGATGGCGAGGTACATCTGCCCTCTAGGCATAGAGGAATTGAAGGAATTAAGTTATCTGGGCTGTTGGTTTTCAGACCAAAAAAAAAATTGTTTCTTTGCCATCCTTCAGGAGTACTTAGTATGTAGAGAACATTCCTACCCTTGTTTTCTAAAGAAAAAGATTTWTGCAATTGTGTTCTCAGTTCATCAGTCTCCTCCAGTAATAATTTTTTAGCCCGCTGGTRGATTTCAACCAAATAACTAGGTTTGGGTGCCAAAAGACACTGTATTTCTACAGAGCTTGTGAATATGCCGGTTCCCTGGGACAGGAATAAAAAGCAAACAGCTGTGAATGAGCTTCAGTTAGTGCTTTTAGTCCAGTCCTGTGAAGAGCAAGGATTAGGTCCCCCATTCATCATTATCCCCAGTGCTTCTCCAGGTGTTTCTGAAACACTTTAGCTAATTGCAGCCTCAGAGATGATTTAAATTCCAGCTCACTTAGTGCAAGATGGTGAGTAAGTATGGGAGAGAGATCCAAATTGGTGTTCCCACTAAGGACAAGGCAGAAGTCGGTCACTGCATCCTCCCTTTTGGCAGCAGAGCTTGAAGCTGGCTTTATTTCTCCAGCCCAACCACAGCCTGCTCTGCTTTTTTGCCTRCTTGAGCCGTAGAGGAAAATGGGGAGAAATTCAGGCCGTGCTGGGAATGAAGAAGGGAARCTTGGGACAAAGGACCCAAGAGTTTTACCCGGCTGACTTTCACTGCATTTAGGAGAAATTTAGCACTTTAGCATGGCTTTCTACTGACTCAAGTGGAGGCAGTCTGATTTCTTATGTATAGAATTTACAAATAGTCTTTAAAACGCCCAAATTCTAAAAGCATGATTTTTTTTTCTTTTTTTTTTTTTTTCTTTTTCTTTTTTTTTCCCCGTCCTTTATTTAGGAACAGAGGATGATTTTGGAGGACTTGTTTCTGCTAATCTTATTCTACTGCGGAACAGGCTATTGGATATCCTTCTGAAACTTCTGTATACATCTAAAGAAAAGACAACTGTTAATTTGCAGTAAGTAAAAAGAAAAAAACCTTCAGACAGAAGAAGAAGATATAATTTTTAGTTTGAAGAGGGTGAATGACACTGGCCTAGTATTTGCTACCTATGTTATATAATGCTATAGGAACACTTGCGTTTATCTACATGGGTATTGCTGAATTAGCTCAGGGTATGCCTGTAGATATCAGGTGCATGATGGCTCGGTTGTGCACTCCCAACGGTAATAGTGAAAAGAACAAYGCTGAGGAGATGCAGGTGTAAGTAATAGCTACTTTTAATCTGTTGCATTAACTGACTTTGTTTCAAATCATTCAAAAACAGCTGGCCAAGCTTAACAGCATGAAGACAGAATTAATAGAAACTTACATTTCTAGACAGAAACAACACAAGCAAATAACAGCATGTGATTTACAAGAGTAGAATATATATTTTATGCTTGGGAGATTATTGTCTTGATRTCAGTTTTCAAAAGTTTGAGAGACAGAGGACCATTAGTAAGAAGGATACAATGAGAAGCTTAGGTGTCTGGCTCCTTTGATTTTTATTTCTTTTCATCTTGAGAGGTAGATTGGAATGCTCTGCTCTTCTYCCATACTTCTATGTAATCTTTTATCATAATTTCACACATGGTTGCAGAGAAAATACTYGGTCAAAAAAGGCAACTTCTACTTTTAAAGAAGAGGGATAGCTGAGAAATTTCATTTCAGTTAAGGTAATCAGGTAACCTCAGTATTGTGAAAACGCCGTACCTGCATGTGGCTTTCCAAAARTATTTGGAAAATACAATTTATTGACAAACTCTTCCAGTTCATCATTYTAGATTTCTTATCAAAAGCAGTAATTGGATTAATCTCATGCCAGTTCAAACAGTCACAAGAGCTCATCCATTTCCACTAAACAAACACTGACATCAGAGTTTGGGTTCCCTCTAGAAGGACTTGTCAAGCAGCATTTCCTGTTCTAAGGCATCCAAATGCTCAAAGGTACTTAGGTCTCAGCGAAGAATTCGATTTTCCTTTGRATTAACCTGAATTTTTTATGACCCTCTTTGTTTGCTGTGTAGTGGCAGTCATGAACTTTTGCTATCAGATAAGAGGGAAAAAATGCTGAAATAATATGCGACTTTTTTCTTTTTTTACTTAGGGCATGTGAAGAACTAGTGAAGACACTGGGTTTTGACTGGGTCATGATGTTTATGGAAGAACATCTCCATTCCACCACCGTCACGGCGGCCATGAGGATTCTTGTGGTCCTGCTGAGTAACCAGCCCATCCTGATGAAATTTAAGGAAGGCCTCAGTGGCGGAGGCTGGCTTGAGCAGACGGACTCTGTCTTGACCAATAAGATTGGCACTGTGCTAGGTATGACATCTCAGCGCTCGTGACTGCAGGGTGTGTGAGAGATTCTGGGAATTATTCTTTAAAAAATGTGTTTCGTGCATCCATTCTGGGCTGGTGTTGTCTGTGCTCTGATCAGCATCAAAATCAGATCAAAATGCCTCTGCATTTTTGATTTGCCTAGAATAAAGAATTAGCTTCTGTAAGCACAAGGGAGTGGTTTTACAAGCCTGCCCTTCAGCTGGCATTATACAGATTTCATTACCTTTCAGTCTTACCTCTTCCTCTGTGTGAAGCCTGTGTAACGAAAGTTTAATCAGTTGTCTATGATCTTTGTGGCAAGGTTAAGTAGGTCCCATGGGCAAGCACTTCTGCGCTGGATGAACATGCAGCGTAGCTGCATGTGTGAGGTGATGCTGCACGTAAGCTAATGAGTACTCAGGAAAATTCWTTAGATTATTTACTGCTATTAGCTACAGCATCATGCAACACTGGACCTGAGGAGCTTCGTATCTAGTCAGGTCTGGGCCAATTAGTTTTACTGGTTTGGATTTACACGACCCCAGGAATTTGTTTGMGGTGTCATCAGTCTTTCTTTTCTCTCCCTTGCTTGGTCTTTTGCTTGCCCTCTTGCTCTTTCTCATTMAAGACCTTTTGTGAGTTCTTAAAGCCTGATTTATCCAGATCATTAGCCCTTTCAGTTATCCTCCATAAWGCAGAATTGGTCCTATTAGGGTTTAATGCTGCACAACCCACTTTGAACATCTCCAAGCTGGCTGAAATCAATTCYGTGCAGACTGAGATAATGTAGAATTAGGGGATGATTTCATCTTGCCCTTCCAGTTCGCAGAGTGCTAATGTGTAGTTTGCAACATGTAGCTCSTTCTGACACTACAAGCCAAAATCTGGAGATAAGCTGTGCTTGGATGTGTGTGTGATGCCAGAGAAGAGGGCTCCTGAGGTGCATGGACAGGAAAACACAAGGCTGGTTAAGTAAGGACATTGTGTTGGCCAAAACATCAGCCTAATAGAAGCATCTGGTGAGGAGATGTGGCAGGAGAGACACGGGGAGACCCTGGAAGAGGCAGAGGCTGCAGAGGGACATGACTGGAGATGSCCTCCTGGAAAGCGTGGGGAGATGTGGCAGGAGACACACGGTGAGATGTCAGAGGAGACAGAGGCTGTTGAGGGGCAGGGCTGGAGTTGCCCTCCTGGAAAGTGGTGCCYRTGARCCAGAGAGTTGCACCTCGGAGTTCYCTTTAGCAACCGACACAGCCATTTGTGACAGAACTAGCAGGACACTAAAATTAGTTTTATTTGAGGCTGGCAAATCTTTAAGGACCTGTTAAACTAGTTAAATAGAAGCAAGAACCTCATTACCACCAGCACACCAGTCCCCCTGCAGTTTCCTTCAGTCACAGAACCTTTCTAGACTAAATTTTGGCATTTATAATGAGAAAATTTGGCAAGTCATGTTTTTTTTCCATATTTTAGTACCACTTTAATTGATTCCAAGTTAGATGAAGACCACAAAGATATTTTTAAAATTGTTTTTCATCAAATGGTAATGACCTATCCAATTCTCTTACCTAATTTTCATGCTATCTCTATTTTCTTTTTGATAAATTAAGAAATCAGCATCAAGTTTCCTGGTGAAACTAGATAGGAGCCTTTTTTTCTTTTTTGTCAAAGATTACTGGACTGGTGGGTTTCATGCAATTCTGTGACAAGGATTTCATTTCTGAAATATTCTGAAATTAAGAAATCAGCATCAAGTTTCCTGGTGAAACTAGATAGGAGCCTTTTTTTCTTTTTTGTCAAAGATTACTGGACTGGTGGGTTTCATGCAATTCTGTGACAAGGATTTCATTAGTCTGATCCCTAACAGATATTTGCTGTCTGAACAGCCAAGTTCTGATGGAAATAATGTCTATAGCTGAGCCTCAGAAAAACAGCATGAGCGACCTGGCTTCTGGCAGGGTCAGAAAAATCTCTTACTATCTATGTAGATAGATTGAACTATCTTTCTACCACTGTCCTCACTTGAAAATTGGTCCTTCTGCAACCCTAGTGCGTTTTTTTGAATAGGAAGATGAAATAACTTGGTGGAATAGGGTCAAAAAAGGTAGGTTTTGGTTTCTGGCAGCGCTTAATTGAAAAACATCTGCTTTTTCTTTCCATTTGCAATTCAGAAATGAAAAATAGGAGCATTTAATACTTCATACCAGTGTATTAATTGGTAGCACAACAGCTAAAACAAGAAGCCATTTAACAGCCCATCCACTCAAATGGGCAAATGGGATTGCTGCTTGGAAATGTAATGTGGCTAGTAAGTAGCTGAGCTCAGGGTGAGGCTTCCCTCTTAGTGCTGTGTGTGATTTTTCAGCTGTTCATCTTTGGGCTTTTAAACCTCTGGGTTGCTCGTCGCTGCAGGAAGGTAAGAGCACTGTTTATATGGAGCAATCCTTTCCTTTTCCGTGATTTAAAAATTCAGGTATCTGTAATAAATCGTGTAATACAAGCGGGATGGTCTGTGCATAATCTATGCCAAGAAAAACCTTACGTGCATTTCCCTTGTAACCCTTGCTGCCTTTTCTGCCCTCCTTTTAGGGTTCAATGTYGGCAGGAGCGCCGGTGGCAGATCCACGGTCCGGGAGATTAACCGGGACGCTTGCCATTTCCCCGGCTTCCCCGTCCTGCAGTCCCTTCTCCCCAAGCACACTAATGTGCCTGCCCTCTATTTCCTCCTCATGGCCCTTTTCCTGCAGCAGCCGGTCACTGAGCTGCCCGAAAACCTGCAGGTCAGTGCGCCTGTCATCAGCASCCGATGTAATCAGGGTGGCCAGGTAGGGATTATCTAGTAAGATATCAATGTCATTCTGTCTGTCTGCAAAGAGCGTAGCGAGTTTAACCACCCTCTTCCCTGACCTTCAAGTCAGGATGTTGTGTTCTGTGTTTAGCTTTGCTGGCTGAGAAGGGTGGGATAAGATGCATTGGGAATGCAAAGAAGCCAGCCCTTGTGTCTGTCATGGGATTGTTGCAGTTGGTTTCTTGCTGGGCAGGATGAGGTTGAATGAAAACCACATCCCTGGTTCGAGCCAGCATGGTAAGGGCATTGAGTTAATCCATGTTTGTGTGTGTGGATATGTTCATGGGGATGCAGGCAAAATAAGACAGCTTTTATTTTAAGAGGGCCTCTGAGATCTTGRTGGGAAAAGTTGGTAATATTTATATGCTGTCAAATGAGCGTATCATGGGTATAACACACACACACACACATACACACACAATCCAAATTATACTGGAGAAAAGGGTTATTTTGTGTCTTTTTTCTTTTCTCTCTCTTGCCTGGGATAGTTTGATTTAGACTCTGTTTGGACATACATATTCGGAGTTCCTGCCTCCTGTGGCACTGTTACCTCTTCAGTACACAATGTTTGCACAGAAGCTGCCTTCTTGTTGTTGGGAATGCTGAGGAGCATGCTGAATTCTGTAAGTATAACATTTTTGGATGTTTAACTATACAGAATTGCTTGAGTTTGCCCAGGTTTCAAAGGGCAAATTGGAAAATGTGGCGTTTTGTTAGTGTGATATGACAAACTCAGCTGAGAGTTGGGCTCTTACTACCTGTGTCATAATCATTGTTGTCTTTGATTTATTTTAGTTTTTGTGTAGAAATACTAGTGACCACAAAACCATTGCTGCCTTTTCACAAAAAGGCTAAGCTTTGCGTTTTGTTGCAATTGCAAGAAAACACAAAAGCAGAGTGATTAAGTGCCCTTGGCAGAGATTCCTGAGTTTCTTTCCTGGTTAACATAATGGGGGAATGATTTAGACTACATATTCCATCTGCTCAGAGCTCTGTGAGTTACAGATTTTGTGCTTGAACAACTTCCACATGCCGAGAAGTCCACTCACTATTAATAGCCTTATGCTGGAGGAAATCCACTGACTAGCAGAAAAAATGCGTGTTCTTCTGCTACTTGAATCAGAACTTATGAAGAGCAGGTGAAGTTTGACTTTCAGGGAGAGAATTCTGTATTTCCTATTTCCTTGGAGGCAGAGTATTTGTCTACAGAAAACGAGCTCTTGTGGTGTTTGAAGGGCAGCATGCATTTGTCTTTCATGTGTTTGGTCATCATGCTTTTGGTTGAGCCTGTCTCATGCGTGAGTGATGTGTTCAGGCACCTCTTCCAGGCATGCCCAGTGGTCCTGTGTTGGTGCCATTCATGTCATGCTTGGACATATGTGCTTCATGTCGTGCCATCTTCTGGTATGCCATCAGATGTACTCAGATTTGTTGTCGTGTGTCAAATCACATTGACCAACTTCTTATTGGATCTTCGTGTGTCAGGTCTCATGTTTGTGCTTGGTTGTCTGCTCGGGCACATCTTTATTTTATGTCATCATGTGCTCTTTTTATGTTATGTCTGTCACATATTCAGACATATTTGGTTATGTGCCTCATCACAGGTTTGCAAGTTGATCCAACCCATGTGCTGCCTTTGAGTCCTGTTGTCACCTTTGTCACATTCAGTTATGTGTTTCTCCTGCAGTGAAGACAGGGACCTGTTGTCAAGTGCGTGGTCTGGACGTGTTTTAAGTGTTTGTCACAAGTTAGCCGTGTGTTCAGTTGTTACATGCTCCAGACGTGTGCGCAGCCAGGTGTTTGGTAACATTTATCACAGGACCACACGCCGGTGACGTGCTCATGCGTGTGCTCCCTGACATGTTCAGTCAAGTATGATACCATGTGTTTGGGCATCGCATGCTCTCTTATGTTAAATATGCTCAGACATGCTCTTAAATGTGCTGTCACATGTTTAGGACACCTTTTTTTCCTGCACTTCTCATATGTGTGGTCAAAYGTTGGGGTTCACATCCCAGTATGTTCAGTGAGGCAATTGACCACGATATTGTACCCATGTGTTCAATCCTGTTTAATCCTGCAGCTCCATAGCCTCTCCTTTCTGAAACGAGCACTGTTCCCTTAGGACCATCCATGTTAACGTCCTGCTTGTAACTGTTTCTCAACGCAGCCCTGGCAGTCGGAGGAAGAAGGCTCCTGGCTTCGCGAGTACCCGGTCACCTTGATGCAGTTCTTCCGGTATCTGTATCACAACGTGCCGGACCTCGTTTCCTTGTGGATGAGCCCGGAGTTCCTGTGTGCCCTGGCAGCAACTGTGTTTCCTTTCAACATCCGACCTTACTCAGAGATGGTAGGCAATGGACAAGCTTGATTTTGAGTTCTGCTTGTAATGCTGATTTTTGAGGATTTATTAATTGGCAAATGTACCAAAAAAGAGCCTGATTTGCCCTACAGACATTGGTGAAGGCTGGGCTGGAGTTTTTGGGGTTCTGAAATTGAGGGACGAATGGCATGAAGGAATTGCTGTAGAAGGAAACTTCATTTTAGGGAGGAATATAGACATTGCAGGCAGGAAAGCAAACAGCTCTTGCTGATGAGTCGTTAATAAAGATTAATTTTTGGCTTCAGCATTATACTTGCTCTTGAAGAAGATGCAAGTGTACTCTCCAGAAAGAACAGTGCTCCTTGTAAACTATGCCACTTGTAACCTTATGTGTATGCTCATGTGGCTTTGACCTAAAGAGACTTTAGAGCATCCTTTGACCTCTGAGCAGCATTGAGCTCTATCGAGAAAATACCTTGACACCTTGTGTAGTTGCCTGACAACTTGAGCTGCTCAGGTTTTGAGAGGTCTCTTGACTGTATCTGATTGTTCCATGTCTGTCTGTTCCTCCAGCCTTTCCTGAGTGTTTTCCACTACCCGATCCCATTTGAAATAGGTAAAGCATAGCCATGTTGTTCCTGCAACAAAACTCTGTAGTCCAAATTCAGCCTTGAGAGAAAACTCTTCACTGAGTTTTTAACCTATCTGAAATGGCCATTAGAAGCAGAAGGCCTATGCACTCCTGCTCCTTTTCATTTCTTGGAAATACTCTCCTACTGGGAGAGCTCTAATGTTCATAACCTGTGCTTACTTCATTTGTAAGTTAACAATATGATAAGCTTGTCTAGAGAAGTACTGTTATATAAGGAGGAGATTATGTAAGGACACTTAGTTTATTTCTTTTTATTTTGGCTGCTTTCATTGCCGTTCGCATTTTGCTTACAGTGCGTGAGAGCTACCCGCTCAAAGGTTCTTGCTCTCCAGAAATAAGAACCCTGGAAAGGTAGTATTTCTGTAATAATATTAAGGTCAGGCTACAGCTCCCTAACACAAAACGGGAGRACCCCCCCAAATTCTGSTTTTTGCTTTGCAAGCAAAAAAAGCCATCAGTAAATTTGACATAGATAATACTTGAGTTACTTCCACATTTCATATGGAAGCCACTTAACAACAAGACCTTTCAGGAAATTTTTGGTTATTTTGCAAGAATTAGTATTTTCATCCTTTAAAAATACTGCAACTCCCTGCAAAACAATCTTTTTTGAACACAAAATGTTAAGTGGCTAAGCTTAGAAAAAATGAAATTAAAGAATAGAGTAGTGGAAGATATTTGTCAGTTTGCCGTTCTGTAGAGTTTTAACATATTGCTTTTCACAGGTCACTGATCTTGATGATGAAGTTGGGTCCCCAGCAGAAGAGTTCAAAGCCTTTGCAGCTGACTCTGGCATGAACAGGAGCCAGTCAGAATACTGCAATGTGGGCACCAAGACCTACCTAACCAACCATCCTGCCAAGAAGTTTGTCTTCGACTTCATGCGTGTGCTGATAATTGATAATTTATGCCTGACCCCAGCCAGCAAGCAGACTCCGCTAGTAGATCTTCTGTTAGAGGTAGAGTTCACATCTTATAATTTCAGTTTACTGGGGCACTTTTCTTATTAAATGTTTTTCTAGTGAATTCTTGATTTTTTTGCAGATCAGGTGCCTGGGATCCAAAGGAATCATTGAAATTGTCATTAAGTATGAGATCCAAAATGAATACCAAAATCTTGTAACTAACTTTGTGCCATCCAGCTTTTTTGGGCTTGCAACAGTAGGTGTTCAACGGTGTAGTAGCAGAAGTTGTAGCTTTCCCAAAATGTTGCTCTTTCAAAGAATAGTTCATCTGTTACTCGTTCATTAGACAGTGACAGCTGTACTTCATTTTGTACAAGATCACTGAATCACAGGATGATTGAGGTTGGAAGGAACCTTTGAAGATTGTTCAGTCCCAACCGTCCAGCACAAGCAGAGTCACCTAGAACAGTTGCCCAGGCAGATTTTGAACAGGGCTATCCCAGAGCTAATGTAGTAATGCACAGAATGACAGATAAATGCCAATAAATTAATATATTCATTCAAGCTGTCTCATTTACTTTCTGCTTAAACAAGTGTGTGATTATGTGACCTGAGGAGATAAGAGTTTACTACTTCATCATAAATCTGTGTTGCTGTTAGGAATGTGGTGTGGTTTGTTTGTTTGTTCTTGTTTTCCAGCTCCTATTACAGAGGAAGTACATTGGCAGGAAAAAAAGTTGCTTAATGTAAATTGGAGTAACATCTACACTGTAAGACAGTGTACAAGGCAATGCATCCTCAAAGCCCTTTGTTAGGCTTATACGTGGAGCAAAGACAATTTGCTTAAGACCACTTACTAAGGAWCAAAAACCAGATACTTCAGGAAGGAGTGGGTCTAGGTGAGCTTCTCTTTCTGCTTTTTCAATGAATTAATAATGTCCTTTTTTCTTTTAATCAGGCTTCCCCTGAAAGATCAACGCGAACACAGCAGAAGGAGTTTCAGACTTACGTATTGGATAGTGTGATGGACCACTTACTTGCAGCCGATGTTTTATTGGGTAATATAACAATATTTAATCCTCCAACTGCCTGATTTGAGGGAAGGATTTTTTTTTAATTGCAATTTTCTTTTCTAATGTCTTCATTTTCTACACCATGATTGTCTTTATCGCCTCTTTCTACCCCTTTTCTCCTTTTGAAGTATGAATGGGAATTCTGTGCTTGCACATTCCATTGAAAGCTCCCCTATGCCAAAGCTGTGAAGTAGAAGTCTTCAAAAAGTCTATATGGGAAGAAACTGTGATATGTAAGATATGTAAGCCAAAGAAATGGAAATAGGAGCAAAAAGTAAAGAAACTGGCTCTTGCTCTTCCTGCATCATCAATCCTGTCCTTCTAGGATACCCATTAATGATGTTGTTTAGGAAAACACTGACACTCTTCAGGCATCTCGTAGTACAAATGGACAGACAGATGTAAACATACAGAAACATGCAGCTGGYTTAAAATTTCTTTCCAAATCCTCTTGGAGAAACACAGTATCCYGGCTGGGGTGTTTTGTCCTTCCTACAGCACTGCTTGACTGCACACTTGGTCCAAATGAGATTAGGACAATGGTACTCCCATAAACACCATTACATTGGTACATAGGAAGAAGTTGGAATCGACAGAAGTTATAATCAGCTGCTAAGTGCATGTGACACAAGGATCTGGGATGTTTATTTAGACTTAGACCTGTTTATGTATCAGAATGTGGTTTTGTTTAACTTTTAAAGAGGATCTTTTAAGCATGATCTACAGTTTGCAGAGCTGTTTCTAGTGAGTAGCATATTCCTGCCAAAAATCCTGAGCCTCTTGGATGTGCATCTAATTCCTCTCTGAATTGTGTTCCTGTTCCGAAACTGTGTCAGCAGATTGTGGATACGTGTCCTGCTGAGATCATTAATTCACCTTAGACTGTTGGTGGTAGCAAGCTATGATGAGGAATTTCTATTCTTGTCCTAGAAAAAGAACCTACATAAACATTTATTTCTGACATTGTGACACTCAGGATGCCCTTTAATAAGGGCTGGGGTCTTGATGTAAAATAAACATGGCAGCCAAATTCACTTCCACTTAGCCCCTCACCTGTAAATTTAAGCTCCRCCTTTTTTGTTACTAAGTGGTATTTGAGATTCATTTATTTGCTGAAATGCAGCAAGAAGCTCAGGGTCCATTGGATTGTTTGYTCCAAGACAAAAATGTTGGGATAAACCAGCCCATCCTCTGTGAAAGCAGAGCAACCCAAGTGCTTGTTCTCGAAGGAAGTATTGAGAACAGGCTGTCTCCGGCAGGACCTCAGGCTATTGATTGGTCTAGTGTTAGACATTAACTCAGCAAGTGTTGAATATCACTAACAGTTCCCACAAGAATTTTCATATTTCAGCCTGATTTTTCACATAAAATCATCAGTTGCRCTGTAATTCCATGGCAGTTTCCTTTTAAATAGTTGGAGAAGGATGGAGAAGTATTTGTGTATATACATTTTGTTCAGCAAAGGAAGAAAAATTCCTTTTACTGTTTTCTAGGTGAAGATGCATCTCTGCCTATAACAAGTGGAGGAAGCTATCAAGTGCTGGTGAACAATGTGTTTTATTTCACACAGCGYGTGGTAGATAAGCTTTGGCAGGGCATGTTCAACAAAGAATCCAAACTTCTTGTGGACTTCATAATCCAGCTCATYGCACAGGTAACGCCGTTCTCCTGTTAACCTCCAAAAAAGAGTCATTAAARTCCACCAAATAATATCACTAAAGAAGCTGCATAATATTTGGGTGAGGCATTGCAATTCCCTTTACACAACAATTTTACACACTGGGAGTCAGTTAAACGTTTTAACTCCTAAAATGCAAGGGGCCCCACTTAGGCCTACATAGGAGAATGCTGTTCTTCCCCAGGCTGTTCCTCTTGCTTTTTTACTGAACTTTCCTAACATGTCTTTTTTGCAGTGTGTTAAAACTGCTTTCAGATTAAGTTAGTTTTGAGAAAACCCCAGAAATGAACAACCAAATTTGCCTCATGCGGCTTTCTGGGATGCTTACTCATCCTCTTCTGTGGGCAGCTGTTGCAGACTTTTGCTATTAGAAATAAAGGAAATGTTAATAAACCGACCTTTATAGAAGCTGCAATTTTAAGTATATCATATCACATATTAATAACTTTTCTGCCCCAGAAATTGGTAGAATTTTCACAGTCTGGGTAAAATAAAAATTGTGAAAAATCAGCATGAGTCAGTTCATGGGGAGAATATCTGCCATTACAACGATTTTCTGCCTTTATCTGATCGTATTTTGTACTTTTCCATCAGTCAAAAAGAAGATCTCAGGGATTATCGCTGGATGCCATTTACCACTGCCTGAATAGGACCATCTTGTATCAGTTCTCAAGGGCACACAAAACTGTGCCTCAGCAAGTTGCTCTCCTCGATTCCCTAAGAGTCCTCACTATGAACAGAAACTTGATTTTGGGGCCCGGGAATCATGATCAAGAGTTCATCAGCTGCCTAGCTCACTGCTTGATTAATCTGCAYGTGGGAAGGTAAATATCTCAGAAGGTCATTCCAGAAAAAAAGTAAATTACTGAAATGACCTGTTCCCTCTCAACTCCAACTCTTGCCTTGCAAATGGGTCAGTGGATTCTGGATAACTGTGTATAATTTTCAATCCGGTAAAGTAAAAGTGAGCTCAAATAGTTCATTTTGAAACAAATACAGGTTTGAAGAATGTGTCTCTAGCCAATAGAGGCCTTTTTACAGAGGTTTTTAAATCCTGGCATATGAGTGCTTATTAATCGGATCTGTTATTAAGCTTTTATTAATCAGTTGTGTTATTAAGCTTTCACAATGTAAAGCTTCTCAAAGTAGAAAGCAACATCAGGGCTAAGTCAATAATAACGAAAGGAGCCTGTCGTGATGCAAAACCCCTGGATTTGCTGTCTGTTGAATCATGGATATGTATATTTACAGCATTAGGGGTTTGTTTTTCTTCAAATGTTGCTGTCCTCCCTCAGCAAGAGCAGTGCCCACGACACGTCCTCTTTCGCATGCCTGCAGTTCAGTTTGTGCCTGCAGATCTCCAGGAGTCAAGCGGGCAGAAAGGAAGACCCGTTGCTGTAGCAGCATGCAGTAATCTTCATCGCATTGTCRCAGGAGATGAAATGATGCAGTCGATATTTGTTGTTAAAGCATTATGTGTTTGTAGCAATGTAGATGGCTTTGGATTGGAGGCAGAAGCCAGGATGACAACGTGGCACATAATGATCCCCTCTGATATCGAGCCAGATGGAGTTTACAATCAAGACATCAGTGAAGGTAATGTCATCTAAGGGTGGCAAAGCTACAGATATCTGCTAATGCCACTTATCTATTGTCACCACTGCTTTTTTACCCCAGTTATTCTTTGAGCTGGGATAGAGCAGTATAGAAGAAAAACTTTTGTGCATGTTTTATACATATATGTATATATAAATAACGAAAAAAGACATTTAGAAATACCAAAAAAGAAATATCCAGGATGAATTRTTATACTTTAAAAATAGCAAGAGGTCTTCATTCCTTCCAGGACACATACCAGAATTAGAAATATAAATTTATACATACAGAATTGAATGCAATATGTGTGGATCAAGTGCACCATGCTTCTGTATGAACTGGGTCTTGCATGAGCATAGGGAAAAGAATTTCCTTAAAATGTAAATTATTATTAAGTGAAAACATCGGGATCTTTCGCTCTCAGGAAAAATTATCAGTCTGACTGTGGAAGTAACTTATTTTTCACCTCTCTGCGTATATATTTAATATTTGTGCATATACATGCGTGCACACACACACACACATATATATATATATGTATATATATCTCTATATCTATATATATAAAATATCCAGGAAGAAYAGACACTTAGAGCTAGAGCTTCAGATTCATAAGGAAAATTTACTAAAATGAACTGCTAGATGTTTTCTAAAGYGCATAAATAGTGAAAAGGGTCAGCCGAGGCATATCAGAAGTCATGCAAAAATAAGTGTGCACAATGTAATTGTTCAAATTTTACAATTTACTACTGTAAAAATAGGAATTTTATAAGCACCAGATAGAACTTGCTGTTTCTGATC
Organism: Nothoprocta perdicaria; assembly: GCF_003342845.1. Taxonomy (NCBI): domain Eukaryota; kingdom Metazoa; phylum Chordata; class Aves; order Tinamiformes; family Tinamidae; genus Nothoprocta; species Nothoprocta perdicaria. Next base: position 452,133 of record NW_020455617.1, read on the forward strand.
TTGTTGCCATTGCAGGTCGCCAGCTTCTTTTAAAAGCCATAAACAGAGTGTGGACAGAACTGATTCATAGTAAGAAACAGGTTTTAGAAGAGGTTTTCAAAGTGACTCTACCTGTCAACGATCGTGGCCAAGTGGATATAACTGTCGCGAGACCTTTCATTGAGGAAGCAAGTTTAAAGTGTTGGCAAAATCATTTGGGTAGGTAGAACTGAAGATATATCTATCAGAAGGGGAGGTTTCCCTGAATTGAACCCCATGTGCTGGATATTTTAATAAGAGCTTCACTTTTTTTCTGTTCCTACTGTATTTGCAGATACTTTCAAAATGTTACCACATATCACCTCCCATTCGAAAACAAAGCCACGTACTTTATAAATCATATATATAATATCAGATTTATCACCTATATGTATCACATAAAATGTAATTTTATAATAATATTTATATATATCCAAACTTATATACAGTGTGATTCCTGGTTAGTATGATCCATAGAGAGAAGTTTAAGCTATAGAGAGATTTGAATTTACTTGCACAAGGATGTGTAGTGGGCCCAATCAAACTCAAAATAGAGCATTTTTTGCCAGCAGACTGGTAGTGGGGTTCTCTTGCAACAGTTTTTTTGTGGAAGAGAAAGGAAGAATCAGCTGAATCTCTTTTTTGCTGGTGCACATTATTTATAATGCAAATGAAATATGTTTTGTTATCTCTCTTTTGAGGGGRAAAAAAATATTTTTCAGACGCTGTCTCCCTTCTTTGAAATCCGTACTTTTTCTTTAGGAGATGTGATCCAGCAAAATTAACATTATTACATTTCCAGCCTATCTATCATCTGTTCAGATGAGGAAAGAATTCACAGTTCGTGGATCCTGTTTTTGATAACAAATCTGTTTCTCATGTTTAATCTCAAAACGCGTGAAATTCCCACATTTCATCTGCAAAGCTTTCCTCACTAAGGCAGGCACGGCTGTTGACATGAATGTGAATGCTGTTGGATGCTCTTAGAATTCTTACGAGTACGGAGAGGATTATTTAAAAAGCAATGCAAGGATGACAAACCCCCCGACTTCTCCTCTTTGCTTTTCAGCCCATGAGAAGAAATGCATCAGTAGAGGAGAGGCTTTGGTTCCTACCACCCAGTCGAAGCTCTCACGAGTTAGCAGCGGGTTTGGCCTCTCCAAACTAACCGGTTCCAGGAGAAACCGAAAGGAGAGTGGGCTCAACAAACACAATCTCTCTACACAGGTAATTTCTACCCATTAATAAAACATAAATGTCAAGAGGGTATGTTCAGAGTTACAGTATTTGCACCACTAAAAAGGGATGTGCAAGAAAGGTGCTTGTACCTTTTCTATTTCTCTTAAGGGCACATCCCTTAGGTATCATCCACAAACTATGATTTAAAAGGAAACAGGGAGAATTAGTAATATTTGTTCTTTGATGCTAATCTGTTTGGGATGCTCAGAACTATTAGTAATACACTTGAAATATTTTCCAAGCATTTGATGGTCTCTTTTAAAGCATATTCCTATACGTGATTTTATTACAATTAAAAATAAGTACTTAAAATAATATTACCGCGTGGATTTGGTTGTTTGGGGGTTTGTTTTTTTGTTTTGTTCCTTTTAAGAAACTGTTCTATGTAAGCAGGTGACCTACCTGATTTCTTTGTAGGTTCTTTGTAGGGTGTATTCAAATGAACTGTGCAATTATGAAGTGACATTCTGTTTGTCCTCTTCTGTTTGCTTTAGGAAATCTCCCAGTGGATGTTTACTCACATTGCAGTGGTTCGGGACCTCGTAGATATGCAGTATAAGGAATATCAAGAGGTATGCTTCAGTGACTTACCTAAAACGACTGTTTTGAAGTTGATATTTTAACTGTTAGGTTGTATATATCCTGTGTTTATGTGTGTATGTGTATCTAATTAAAAATAAAGCAAAAGCAGGGCTGCCATTCTTTTTCTTTAGAAAATTACGTTATGAGCCCTTCTTTTRTTGTAGTGGAGGGTAGAAATCCAATTGAAGGCTACTAGAAAATACTACTAGAACTTCAAAATATTGCATTATTGCATTGTAGKGAAAATCACTCTGTTCCCATCAGACGCGAGCTTAAAATGTCTTTCTTGACACCCGCACCCCAATGTCTTTGTGTTTAGCGCCAGCAGAACGCGTTAAAATACGTGACAGAGGAGTGGTCCCAAATTGAATACGAGCTACTGAGAGAGCGGGGCCTGTGGGGCCCTCCCATCGGCTCCCATCTTGACAAGTGGATGTTGGAGATGACCGAGGGTCCCTGCAGAATGAGGAAGAAGATGGTGCGGAACGACATGTTTTACACCCAGTATCCCTACATGCCCGAGGCTGAGCAAGAGACGAATTTGCTGGTAAGTATTCGCAGCTCTGCCATGAGTAATTGCATGCCCTGCTCTAAAATTTGCACTGCTTTTAGTTTTAATTTAAATGTAAGGACTAAACAGTGATAACTCACAACTCAGTGAGCTTGGAAACTCTTGTGATCTCCATGAGTAACTGTAAGCTGCAAAGTGCCATAATGATGGGAAGTTTCAGCCTGGGTTCTTGGCCTCGGGCTATGTAGCACTTTAAACAGTGATCTGAAAGAAAACTAAAAACAAACAGATCCTGGGTTTAGTCAACATAAACTCATATATATTGAGCAGCTCAGTTTTAGGTAATGACATGAATAGTTGAAAAATCTGGTTGCACTCAAAAAAACCTGGCAGCTAAATATTGATTCACCCATCCAATATGCAAACATGTAGCCCATATTTAAACAGTAAGAGACTTTATCCTGGAAGAAAAACAGCAGAGTGCTTGTGGAAAGGATTTAAGTGAAAAATGGCTCAAATGGACAATTAGCTGAGTGCGTGTTGGCGCTACGCTGCGTGGAGAGAGTGAGTGGATTTGGGACATGGGTGTGCAGGGAAGTGTCAAACAGTGGTGCCAGTGCAGCTGGTAGCATCCTGGAGCCAGTTCAAAAGAAACATTCCCAGATTGGTATGAGTTTAGTTGAAGTCAAAAATAGCAAGCAGGCTGGAAAACAAGCTTAAAAACGAGACTCCAAAATGTAAGTGTATTTAGCTTGTCAGAGAAGTAATGTAATCACAGACGTATTTGCACACGCACACGAGCAGGTGTGTGGGACCATGTGGCTGAAATCATTAAATGAATAAAATAATAAGAGTTGTTCCCAGAGCGTTACRCTGCACAGCAGTCCCTGGAACAAGCTACAAAGGCCTCTGGTTGATCCCTCATGGGCAGGAATATTTTAAGCCAGGGTTAAGTGTCTCACCCCAGCACTAACTCTATATAGTACTGTGGTTTTGAAGCCGTAGGTGAAAGTTTAGCCTGTAGTGTTGTCATTAGCCCTGAATTGCTGAGAGSTTGGGAGCATGAAAATGAAGCAAAATGGGTATCCTGATCTTTTCATGTCAAAACCACACGACCAGGTTAATACCATTAGGCATATTTTTKTACTTGCAATCTGACCTGCATTGGTTTTAATGACAATTAAACTCGCACCAAGTGGAGAGCATACCATACGTTCTTCTCAAACATGTTCTTTTTCTGATGTTTATACTTAATGCCCTGTTTTCAGTCTGACTTCCCAAGTAAACTTCCTGAGACACCTGATGATACCATTCCTCAAAAGGTAAAGAAACCAACACGCCGACCGAAAGAATGTAAACCGTAAAAACCGTGTTATTTTTTCCCCTCCTGCATGTTAGGCAATCCTAACAAGGCTTCTACGACTGGCTTTCAACTTGCTCTTTCAGTAAATATTCCCAGGACTAAAGGGCTTTTTTCAGTATTCACCCTAGAAGATGTCACTGTGTCCTCTTCGGTCCTCACCTAATAAAACTTTCTGTAGCTCTTACCGTCTTTGCTGCACACTAACAGGCTGTGTTGGGCTGTGCTGTCACTGTTCTCACTGTGCCAAGCGTGTTGGCTTGGGATCTCAACTCATGATCTGCAAACCATGTTTAGTAATGGGCAACGTGATCCTTGGGAGCACTTACTAGCAAAGGAAGTGTTTATTTCTAACGGAACATCTGGAGAACAGTTGGGGTTTTTTCTTGTTATACGGGCTATTATGGGCTGCAACAGGCCTGTTTTTGTTAGAGACAAATTTTCTCTCCTTGTTTTCATTATTAAGAAACAGAGAGGACCAACGTAGTAAACGTGTTTCCAGAAATGCCTCCTGCAAACCCCTTTTCCCACCTGGCAGTGCCTTAGGCCCTTGAGCATCCGTTTATTTCTGTATTAAATTACATTCAGCCTTGCCCATCACTAAGTACAGTGTGCAGTGTGTGCTCACTCATTTCTATTATGTATGATGGTAGAACAATATATAAAAATGAGTGGCTGTTGTGTGAAATATCCAGTGTAATTGTTACAGATTTCCTCGATTGGTGTTAGCAGTGCTAGCTTGGGTTCTTCTTTGTAGACTGGTGGTCAGTTGTTTCTACAAGTGAATTTAATAGTATTTAGGTAGCATTTGTGTGCTATTTAACTAGCATTTGCTGAGGGATGAAGACCCAGAATGGACCCTAAATCAGAAACCCAGATATGTCACCTCAYGTCTTCAGATMCTGGGCCAACCAATTTGGCCTGAARTAATAAATCTACATGTTACTAATATTAACCTCTTAATCTTCCAGTGCRTCCATTCGTAACAAAGCTAATATGCTTTTATGGGTCATTTAGTTTCCCAGTTCATAAAGATTAACCAAAAAAATGACATCTTTGGATATTTTCAGTAATTACTGCGGAATTGTGTAAGGGAATATCTTAATTAAAATGGGAGGTGACAGTCTGCTCTTCAGCATATTGTACAGCATTGGAAAAGACTGATAACTTTGCACTTCTTCTAATCTAATTACAAATTGGGAAATAGTACTACAAAATAATTTTGAGAGGGCTGAACACAAAAGCAGCCCGAGCTTTCTAGAGTGTTGGGGTTAAGCAGAAGGCAGTTTCCTTCCTACCTTTATCTTCAGATATTAGCCTGATGTATTTATTGCCCTCATTTAATTGTTCCTTTTTGGGTTTTTTTTTTCTTCAAATGTTACCTCCTTAATAAAGCGAGGAAGATAAGAATTAACGCACTAAAACATAATGAATTGCATCGTAATCCATTGCAGTTACTCAAAGGTACAAATGATGCTCAGGGAATTACTCTGGTCAAATAGACCCTCTTGTGTCATTCTGCTGCCAGCAAATGTAGTTAGAGGTTTTACTAAGRAAACAAAACCCTGAATTAAGAATTTCTGAGGCTTCAAGACAGGTCCCTGGCTCCTATTTGATTTCAGTTCATACCAGTTTCACRTAACTTTATCTGTCCTAGAGGCAACATTTTATTTAAACTATTTCCCAGCAAAATAATTCAGCAGGCTAATGAATATGCTGCATATGCTGAAGGGAGTGATGAAAGTTGATGAAATGGCCATCAATCGTAAGCCCTGGCCCTTTTGTGGCAGTTCATAACACACTGGCCGCGTTTATTTCCCATCTCGAAGGTTCATCTGCAGGCCTTGCCCCCATCCAGTCGTTACYTCAGGGGCTATATAGTTCCCTTGCAAATTAGATCATATATGGAGCCTTCTACTGGAGAGTCACTGCTTCTGTCTGTCTTGGCACGCACTGCGCACACGCAGAACACGGGGCGGGCAGGCACGTTGCTGCACACAGCAGCCTCGAAACGCCTCGAGGGAAGGAAACAAGGGGCTGCCTGACTAATCACCGTGTCCACTTATTCCCAAGAAACCCGCTCGCTACCGAAGGGCCATAAGCTACGACAGCAAGGAGTACTACATGCGCCTGGCCTCGGGAAACCCTGCCGTCTTCCAGGACGCCATAGAGGAGAACACAGTGGGTGAAACTGCTCAGCAGGAGCCTGAGCACGGCGAGGACACTATTGCCAGAGTCAAAGGTTAGGCGCTGGCCTGTCTCACGTGCTTCATTTAAATTTGTATGTGTTGACATCTTACATGTTTGACATTAGTGGTAAGGTGAACGTGAAGCTCCTCTAGGAGTCTGTTTTTCCTATGTGAGCATTGGATCAGTAATTTTGAAGTTTAAAGGCTTTTGCAAGCTGAATCCTTATTCATTAGTTTTTTTTTTTTAATGTGATAAATGTCCTTTTTTTATTTCATTTTATTTGCTTTATATCTCTTTTCTTCTTTTCCAGGCCTAGTMAAACCTCCTCTAAAAAGATCCCGCTCTACTCCTGATGGAGGAGATGAGGAGAACCAGGAGCAGCTGCAGGATCAAATTGTTGAGGGGAGCTCAATTGATGAGGAAGAGAAAACGGACAATACCACTTTGCTTCGACTCCTTGAGGAAGGAGAGAAGGTAATGTGTACTTCAGACGCACTGAACACTTACTGTATTGTCATTTCCATACAAAATATGGCAAGCACAGATACATGTCCTAAAGATTTGCCCTGTGTTACAGCTGAATCTTTTCAATATTCCATCGACTTCTCCCTGCAGCGTCCTCAAAAGCAAATATGTTCAAAGAGACTCCGTGCTGAAAACCTTGTACTGAAAGCAATTTTTTTTCCTTCCTTCTGTCTGCTAGAGAAAGAAAAAAAATCTATCCTGGAACCAAAGYTGTCTCATAAGTGGATTATTATACTGTCAAMAAAAWWTATATATTAAAAATAGAGGTACTGAATTCAGCAGGTGTCATTGGACTAAATATGCTCAAGGAGCGGGGAGGACTGTGCACTTCAGCAGAGATACATACATACCCAAAGAAAAAAAAAACATTTTAGTGTGAGAGGAAATGTATTTAGATGACATTATGTGATTTTACATATTGCAGCTAGTTCATATAATATGAAAATTTAAAAAAAAGATAGTGATTGCAAGACAGAAATTTGGGCATATTTGGAATTTTTGGGTTTTGTAATTAAATAGCTTGTCTGTATGCTTAGGAATTGAGTGAGTTTTGCAGTTGGCAAATTAGTTTTAATACTGCAACAAAAATATATTCAGACTGACCTCTCTAATAGTGTTTTCTTCCACTTGGGTTGTATTCTCTTGTGCTGGAGCCCAGCCTGCAGGAGAAATGCAGCGTAAGGGATTGTGCTTGCAGTTTCTGACTGTCATTAGTTTTAACCAATTTGGACATAAGGCCTAGAGGTCTCATATACATCCATGTAAATTTGGTGGAAATCAGCATTTGGAGGGAGACATAAACCACTGTCCCGTTGAAGGAAAGGCTAACACGGGAGTTTGGCTGTTGTCAGGACTGTAGACATATGGCATAGACAATCAGCACATCTTCGTTTTGTAATTCAGAGAGTTGTGTGTCAACCTGAATGTCAGAGGTTTGCTCGAAAGTCGAGCGTTTGTCTGGAATATAAATTATCTTTTTTTTAAAGATGGGGTAACGTAAGTTAGCGCAAAACCCTCTGTGTGATTTCAGCATATCTCCTCCTTAGTGTTGGGCCTGAAAAGGGGAAGGTCACACCRAAATACTTAGGACTTATGTGTAACAGGCTGTTGTTGTGTTGTGGACTTCTTTCAGCTGAAGTCCATGGCACAGCATTATATATCTCTCTGATGAGGGAGAAAATAACACAGAAATGCTGTGTCTGCAAGAAATTGAGGAGACCTTCCAAAGAGGCAACAGTCTGTGTTCGTTAAGCTTCTGTCAACGAGCCTGTTCAAGTGCCTGCTTTTATTTCAGATTCAGCATATGTACCGCTGTGCTCGAGTCCAGGGCCTTGACACCAGCGAAGGGCTGCTGCTCTTTGGGAAAGAGCACTTCTACGTGATTGATGGATTTACAATGACAGCCACCAGGGAAATACGGGATATCGAGACGTTGCCTCCAAAGTGAGTGGAATAGTAAAGAGTTTGGGCAGCCTTTAGCAGCTGGAYGAGGAGAATTTAACAGAAAGTTTGAAGGATAAACTTCAAAATAATGCCATATTCAGAAAGATCWCAGGCAGAGTTTCCTCTGTAGTCCTGATTTGCAAAATGTACTATGGTATCCTGTGAAAATATGCTGTTTCTATAACTGCAGTCTCATCCAGATGAAAAAGATGCTATTTTTGGTATGTCCTTTAGCAGTCACTTTTCTCTTTCCTGTCTATGCTCGTTTGCAGGATGCACGAGCCAATCATACCCAGGGGAGCAAGGCAAGGTCCGAGTCAACTCAAAAGAACATGTAGCATTTTTGCTTATGAGGATATCAAGGAAGTACACAAAAGGAGATACCTGTTGCAGGTAACAGATCACTGTTGGGCTTGAGGGGCCGCCTTTGGGATTTGGTGGATAAAGCCATAAATTATGAAAAATGAAATGAATTTATTGACTGTGGTGCTTCAGACAAGTGTCTGTCTTTGAACATTTGGCTCACCATGGTTCAGTTTATTGGGTAAATCAGTGAATTTTCTTGTCCTGAGGGTAAAACAGCTGGCAGCACGAAGGAGAGGCTGCTTCACAGTAATTTGGTGTCATACACTGTTGGGTATGACTAAACTGGTCTCATTCTGAGCTCCAGAGGTGACAAGCAAGTGCATGAGTACTGACAGCTGTTTGTCTTCTTCGTTTTCAGCCGATTGCAATTGAAGTATTCTCAGGAGACGGACGGAACTATCTTCTAGCTTTCCAAAAGGGGGTTAGAAATAAAGTTTATCAAAGGTATGGTAAAATAAGTCAAATTTCAACAACGTAGTCTGAGCGTTTGTTAACACTAATGTTGGGCCATATCTGACTCTATGATGTTCTGACAGCAGCGTGCAGAGTGCGAGTGTGATTGGTGCTGGATCGTGGATAATAGGAAGTCATAGAACCTTTTTGCTGCATGAAAGAAACACTAGGGAATGCTGCTGCATGCACACAAAACCTGCTCTGTGCACAGCGTGAGACACAGCAGCCTGAGTGTGGGTTTCGTGAGAAAGGGCCATTGCAATTTTGTGGAGGATTTTAGATACTTGCTCAAAAAAAAAAAGCCTTAATTGCATTAAATGTAGCATTTTTCTTCCAAGCAGAAGACATGCCTAGGACAGAAACACTAATCTTACTCTCCTTTTAACTGCTGACACAGGTTTTTGGCTGTAGTACCATCTTTAACTGACAGTTCAGAGTCAGTGTCTGGACAGAGACCAAACACGAGTGTAGAACAAGGGTAAGTGGTTCCATTCCCACCAATCCCTAGAGCTCATTGGTTTCAATTAGAAATAGRTTTATTGACTTTCCATTTCACTGGAAAGCATTGCACCTTCATTTCAAATATATTAATTTTTTTGCTCTCTAAAGTAAGAACTGCTAAAGCAACAAAGAAACAAACCTGTGGTATTCTAATTGTTATGATTTATAAGTTTCATTCTAAAACTTTGAATTGTGTTGAAAAGTTCATGCAACCCAGATCTTAATGGTAAGTCAAAAACTGCTCTTTCTCCTTCCCACTAGGTCTGGCTTGCTTAGCACTTTAGTTGGAGAAAAATCTGTTACTCAGAGATGGGAAGTAAGTATGACAATTTATTTTGTATTAAATGTTTCATATTATCATGATGCATAATTAATACATGATAGTTGCATCCTCTTAGTCAAGGAGGTGGAATGCATTGCTGTGGAAGAGTCTATCTCAGCTTTATAGTTYGTAATGTTACCTGTTGCTATAATTTGATGAGAAATAGAAAATTGTTCCACCATTAAAAATGCAGGACGAGTGGGATTGCAGAAGGAAGGAAAGAGAGAGCATTTGAAGCGAACATTTTGTGTTTAGGGAGGGCTGAACTGCCTGGAACACTCGAGTGCCCTAAAGTGAACACAAACACTGTTATCTGTCTTCTTTAAGAGAGGAGAAATCAGTAATTTCCAGTACCTGATGCACTTGAACACCCTGGCGGGCAGATCCTATAATGATCTCATGCAGTATCCTGTCTTTCCTTGGATCCTTGCAGATTATGATTCGGAGGTAAATAAAATATCTTGTCACCCTAATTGTAATATTTTACGCGTTCAAGATTTGCTAACGTTAGACCTGGTTTATACTGCTGTAGTAGAACCAAGTTTGGTTTTGTTTGGGTTTTTTTTTTGCCAATTGTTTGGTGTCATCTGATTTGTAATGTTCAATCCGCCCTCTCGCTGGGTAGGGTATTAGAGGGTCCTGGCAGACTCTTTGCAGGCAGGTCCTTTCTGTGCTGATTTTCCTGGTGTTATTGGACTCTGCACAGGGAAGGGCATGTGTGCAAATCCTTACACAATCTAACCTGGAGGATGTTATGCCACAGAGAAAGCACACGTCTCTGCAGGGAAGGCTCTGCAAGGGGCCACTGTGAAATCTGGCTCCAAAGATGAATTTGGTTTTCAGAAAGGGGAAGCATCCTCTTGATGCTTTCGTGGACAGCCATACCATAAAATGAAACATTGTTAGGCTACCCAAAGAGTATTCAAGGTCAGAATTAGGGAAGTGGGAAACCAGATGAAGGGAACAGAGCAAAAATTATCCAGATCCCAGATATGGTTTACAATAAAAACAGTGGCTCTCTTAGATCAGACGGAAGGATTTTTTTAAAGCATATCCGGGAGGATCTGAATGATTTTACCTGCTGAGAACACAGAAACCAAAGATAACAGTCTTAGGAGGTACATGGTGTTTAATAGCGATGAGCAATGTTGAATTTATTTTGAAAGGAATTGGATCTTACGAATCCCAAGACATTCAGAAACCTGGCCAAGCCCATGGGTGCTCAAACAGAAGACAGGCTAGCCCAGTACAAGAAACGATACAAAGACTGGGAAGATCCCAATGGTAAGTAATGATGCACCCTGCAGGAAAAGGAGACAGAGACACTGACAGTGACCCCCCCCACACACACAAAAAAGAACCCTAATAGGTCCTTCTGAAGTACATGACACCTCAACATGAGATACAGTCAAATTATTGCATCTCCGTTTCAGAGTTTCTTTAATAATGAAAGAAAAATGTGTATTTGTCAAGGCTGTTGTCATGTAGGATTCCTTTTTGTCTGCTTTTCTAGAATAAAAGCCTAAATAACTACTGCGGTGTTGTTCTGTATCCAATACCAACAAGCAGCAAAGACTCTCACTTTTAAAAATGAAGCAATATATTCTGTGTGTATTTATGCTTGCGTTTTGCCAGGAAATTAAGGAAATAAAAGCTGTACAAAATCTGTAGCCAACAATCCTGAGATACATTTGTGCTCAGGTTCTGAAGTCCACAATACCAGAGACTAAAAGTAAAAATGCCCTTTCAGCAGAAAAGAGCTGTATTGGAACATATCAATTATTTAAACTATAAAATGACTAACCACGCAGTATTGCTGGGCAGAAGCCTGTTGAATTACAGCTGCTGGACTGCAGCCAAAATTTAAGTGTTAGCCGTGAGAAGACAAGGCTTGCAGACACTCCCTTTACAAGAAGGAAAACCAAATTTTAAATGTGTTCAGGGTCATAGAGATACTGCAATGAAGCACTATTTTATTTATGTATTTATTTATTCATTTAGTGCTCATTTTATCATTGAACTGCTTTATTTCCTCTCTGTCTGTGATTTTTAACCTTCTGTAGGGGAAACTCCAGCTTACCATTATGGGACCCACTATTCATCTGCCATGATAGTGGCTTCCTACCTTGTCCGGATGGAACCTTTTACTCAAATATTCTTACGCCTGCAGGTAAAAACTGTGAGATTTCCCTTTGTTTCCTTCCTGCTCTGTATTTGAAACCTCTTGAAAAAATTTCATCAGCCTGCTTGCTCTCTTCTGATAAGAGAAGCTGAGTGATTGTTGCCATGGGGTGTCCAATATTTCTTTGGAAAGCTGAACCATCCCTTGAAAGAACCAGTGCAGTACTGAGTGTTAAATTAAGCAAATGTGTACAGGCACCTTTAGGCAGCTTGAAAATCGATTGGATTTGTAACATTACATTTTAAAAATGTTCCTAATTGGAAGCCATCAGACAGGAATACTTAGACTCTTCAGTGGAATTGCTGTTCCAAAGAAAAATAAAATTTGAAATAGGATGAGATGCATCTCTCTTGGAAGGCCTATAGATTTGCACTGTGATGCTTTATGTTTACTATTATTGCACGTTAAAAAAAAATATGCAAAAGCTTAAATGCTTTTTGCTAGAGGAAGGTGGCTCGTGGCCAGACGTGCTGTGCTGAGGGCTGCCCTGATGTTGGTGCCTCTCCCTTCACGCCGCAGGGCGGGCACTTCGACCTGGCCGACCGAATGTTCCACAGCGTGCGGGAGGCTTGGTACTCGGCCTCCAAGCACAACATGGCAGACGTCAAGGAGCTCATCCCGGAATTCTTCTACCTCCCCGAGTTCCTGCTCAACTCCAACAACTTTGACCTAGGTGGGCGGAAGCGGCTGAGAGCTCTGCTCTGAGTCTGGTGTGAGAAAAGGGGGTTGTGATGCGCGTGGAAAAGCGGGTGCTTCAACTGCCTGGCAGAAGGATGGGTGGCTTGAACATTCCCACATTACAAGGACTACTGCTAGCGTTCCTTAAAACACCATGTTCAGGGCTTTATTTGAAAGCCTGAATTGTTCACAGCTCGTTCACTGTCAATAGTCCAGTCGGAATTCTGGACTAGTTCATTCTAGTTTCAACTAGAAATTCTAGTTTCAACTAGAGTGCCTCAGATTTTCCTTTCATTTAGATTTATCAGATTGAAAATATTTTCTAACAGTGAGTGTAAATTATAAGTGGTGAAGGGAAAGTTGAAGAATTATTAACGAGGACATTTAAACTGATCGTAAACCTTCAGATCTTCATGTTTTATTTGGGAGTTTCCTTGGATTGTGTTCTCCTGGAGGTAACATTTAGCTCCATGTTAGCATTCAGAATCTTTATCGCGCTTTGCTTTAGGTTTAGCAAAGACTTTTTACACCTGCCTCTTAAAATATTTCTGTTGAAGTATTTTTGATGAAATGCAGCAGTTATTTTTTACTCTAACAACTGCTTGAAAGCAGTAAAATTTACTCACAGGTTAGTCATATGAGTTGAAGATGCATTACTATGTATATCACYATTTCTAGAATCTCTGGAGCTCTGTGCTGTAAATCAAATTTTAATAATAAGGCTTAATTAAGCCATAAATTTTAACAAGTCTAAGATCCTTTATTTTAAATGTATTATAAGTTAAAACTACAACCTTACAAAAAATAAAATAAGTGTGAGTTTGTTACCGTAAAAATATTGCAGTCCATCTAGTTCCATATTAGATAACTTTGGATTGTGATCATCAGACAAAGTCCTAGAAATCCTTTATTGACCTTTTGGAAMGACAGTAGGAAAAATTTCTTCTGACTCCCCCTCCTACGAATATATTCACAGTCTGGTCATGCAAAAAATGTTTCTCTTGGAGCAAAGTACTGCGCCTACACTCCTGTGAACTTGGAGATTTGATGGTGCTCAGAATTAATAAGAGGTGTGGAAGTGGCTCTCAGCAACAAAAAATCAATGCAGGAATGCACCTGGGGTATCTCTTAAAAAATGTATTTTTAGTAATTGGAATATGCCCCCTTTTAATGGTCACAGCAGGAGAGCTCTGTTTGATGTTATCCCCTTTCATGCCAGCATTTATTTTCCTTCCAAACATACCCAGTTGCCATGTCCCTGGCTAYGTGCACGCTAAAGAGATCTGCCCAATGCAGACATTGCAGAGTCTCTCAAGTTAGAGCTGCTGTGTTTATTCAGTTTGCCCCGTGGGAGGACAGCTGAAAATAGGAGTCCAGAAGAGAGCAGGGGATGAACCTCCCTGCGGAGATTCCTCTGCCTGCAAAGTGGACGGCTTCTCTTGCTGGCAGGGCTGGCTGCTTCACTGCAGGCTAAGTAGGTAAAATGAGATGCCAGCCTTGCAGGAGCTGCAAAAGGCTGTTCTGCTGCCCGTTTCCCTCGTTCACTGCAGCAGGAAGGGAGAGAAAAGTGTAAATGCAATGAAATAGAAATAGTAAGACACAAATCCATGTTGCAAGGAGCATTTATTAGGGAAGGGAAGGACCTGGAGCTCAGACTGCATGCCGTGAAACTCTTAAACAAACCACAAAGAAGTAATGCTAATCTAAKTAACTTCCCTAGCTAGAAAAAATAGTTGTTTTGATACTTGGAACCATTATCATCATACCAGGACGTTTTGAATCCTTGTATTCAAGTTGTTTTTATTTTGTTTTTTTGTAGGCTGCAAACAAAATGGCACCAAGCTTGGGGATGTCATACTCCCCCCATGGGCCAAGGGAGATCCTCGTGAATTCATCAGAGTTCATCGGGAGGTAACACCTGTTTTGATGACCCTAAATAGACGATGTCGGGGTGAGGTGGTCCATTTTAATGCCTCTCCTTGGTCTTCCAGGCTCTGGAATGTGACTTTGTGAGTGCACATCTGCATGAGTGGATCGACCTGATCTTTGGCTATAAGCAGCAAGGCCCCGCTGCGGTCGAAGCCGTGAACGTCTTTCACCACCTCTTCTACGAGGGGCAAGTGGACATATATAACATCAATGATCCGTTAAAGGAGACAGCTACCATAGGATTCATTAATAACTTTGGGCAGATMCCAAAGCAGGTACCCTGGTCTTAATTCTTACTTGCCAGATGGCATGCTGGTTGAACTGTATAATGCATGAATAAGGAAGAGGCAAGTGCTTGAGGAATGAAATATCCTGAGAGTGAGAGTTTGTTTGCAAATATATTTCCAGTGATGTGCAATTATTTATATTTCAGTCATAAATGTGATAAAAGGGACATTTTGCTCATGAGATTGGAAATGTCTTTTGAATCTGAAAGTGTCTGTTAAGGACAAACGTAGGATTGAGACTTGCCRGAGAGCACGTGATGCTTTACTAGAGGAAACAACAGACTGCAGTAAATGGAGGGGCACCTCAGGGTTTTGTTATGTCACTGCAACTGTTTTGGACTGTTATCCATTAGAAATTTGAGAGTTTGAAAAAAAAAATATCGTTTTGGGGTCCAAGAATGGTGCCCTGAATGCCCTTGGTTCAGCTGCCCCCGTTCTGCAGGAAGATCATTGCAGCCTGTTGATGCTCCCTGTCAAAATGTCCTATCCCCAGGGGGCTGCTAGAGCCTTGTTTCCTAACAAGGAACTAACTAACTAGTGGTGCTGAGTGGGTGCTCTGCACCGARAGAAGCAGCATCCCTGGTGGCATGACCAAGGGCCCGAGCCTCGTGAGAAATGCCCCGGTTCCTCTCAGTCACTTTTGGTGGCAAGGGCTCTAGAAGCCCATTTTTCATGAGGCCTTAGAGCTTTTGTTATTGCCCTCTGTGATCTTCCCCAGGGAGATGTACAGCAAGGTAGTGACTGGGGTGCGAGGACCACATCCCCCTCATCATTCCTCTTCCCTCCAGGCGTGTTCAAGGTAGTTTAACTTGCTATTTTAAGGCCAGGATGCAGAAACTTCAGGAGCTGGTGCTGCATTTCGAAGGGTGGCTTCACAGGCCCTACCAGCGTTGGAGATCCCACTTGCTGGTGAAGCCAAGGGGAGAAGCCAAGAGGAACAGTAACTCAGAGGAGAAAGGAATTATTTTTCTTGCTGAAACTGCAGTACTTTGAGATTAGTCAAGATGTCAGGAATTAGCACCAAAGCAGTATGAAGGAAACTCACTGATTCACTATCATGAGATAGGCATGAAACAACTAAGGGTTAAAGCATGTTTCTTGATCATAATTGTTATACGTGGTTCAGTGCCTTGACCACACGTGCAGTTGCTCTGTTATTTGGTAGTTCCACACTCTGCAAGTGTCCAGCTGTTTGTGGGACAAGGTTCCTTTCAAAGCTGGGTTAGAACTGTTCACCACGCTGTGTGTCACCCTCAGGGTTTCTGCTCACTTTCCTTCAACTGTTTTTGCAACTGGGTGTGGTTTGAAAAACGTTTTACTCGCTATAGCCAGTTGGATTTTATATTACTTATGGCAGTGCTTTTAAAACGATTGTCATAAATAAGTGAAGTCATGAATACTAAAAGCTTTGAGGTAACTTTTGCTGATCTGCCTGTTTTCGGAAGCTGTATCAGTCACCATTAATGTTTTGTCATGCTTACAGCCTTGCAAATATTTAGATGATTATTTAGATATCATTTACTATTTAGAAATCCTTTCTTGCTCGTTTCTTCAGCTCTTTAAAAAGCCGCACCCGCCCAAACGGGTTAGAAGCCGAATGAATGGAGAGGCTGTGGGAACCTCTGTGCCCCCTGGTTCTGCGAGTGACAAGATTTTTTTCCATCATTTAGACAACCTGCGGCCATCCCTTGCACCAGTGAAAGGTAAAACTTAAAAGCAGCCTGTTTACTCCTGTTCCTTTCCCATAGCATTTGTAGTTCCAGCCAAATAAAGCCCCTTTTCATATTTTGCTTTGTTTTCTTTCCTGTCGTTTCTGAAGTTTATGCTTTTGTTACAAAGGCAGTTAAAATACCCCAATGCTATAATATTGCATTCATGCTTATCTTAAAAATACACAAAATTTGTACCTATTCAACATAACTTTTAAAATTAAAAAAGATAAAATTTGGTCCACATATATCCTTAAAGTCTTAAGTTGGGCGGATTGTGTGTGAAGCCAGTTCCAGAGGTGTGTAGACAATATTCAGGGCCCTTGGCTTCTGGGGCTTGAGTGAACTCAATTTTTGTGCTTTGCTGTAGCAGAAGAATTCCTTCCCAACAGCACCAAGAAGTGCTTGGACTGTTGGCAGGAAAGCAGTCACACTGACACCAAAAAGGGTATTTTTTGGTTAGACAAAATACAACAGGAGTAGTGCTTTCTAAGACAAGAAACGTGGATGTGTTCATCTTTATTTGCAGAGCTTGACAAAAATAGGTAGGAAACCACAGGCTGTGGTTAGAAATGCAGCTGGTTGAAAGGCTTGGCCAAGATGTTGTAATTAGGACCAAAAAAATGCATGTTTCTAACTGCACCAAAAATGGTAGGGTTGGTTCTAATGGCCATGAGGGTTGGAGAGATGACTTCTGGTCATCTTGGGCTTGAAAGGCRGCTCGTGCAGTGACTCGGGTGGGAGCAGAGCTCCAAGCTGCAGTCTCCGTTAGCTCTTTRCACGTTAGGAATACCCCGTAAAGCACCACCGCTGTGGCCATGAACCTGAACCACCCAGATCCTGTCCCTGTTGAGTGTTTGGGGCATTTAAATGGATTGGGAAGGGGCTGCTGGAGATGGGCACTGAGGCTTGTCCATGTGAACCTGTCACCAGTGACACTCTCCTCTCTTGCAGAGCTCAAGGAGCCCGTGGGACAGATCGTGTGCACCGACAAGGGCATTCTGGCCGTGGAGCAAAACAAGGTTCTCATCCCACCCACGTGGAATAAAACGTTCGCTTGGGGCTATGCAGATCTCAGCTGTAGACTGGGGACCTACGAGTCGGACAAGGTTTGTGCCCTGCAACTGGGTTGAGTGCTGAGTGGAGCAAAAGAAAGTGGTTTGTTGTAGGGAAATTCCACGCATGAACTGAACAATCTTTCCATGTTACATGCTTGTTTTATTGCTCACTGTCCAGTGGTCGACATTAGAACGCTAGAAGAATTACATTAAACATGTTACATTACATTGATGATACATTAAATTACATTAATACATTACATTAATAATATCTTTAAAAATGTTCCCAGTTAATTTGTGAATTAAATCCACGCGGTAAAAGCTCCTCTCTGATGCTCTGGCAGGACCCATCTTGTGGCAGAGATCGGAATTGGTTCTGTTTGAGGAAAACCTGCATCCGGGCTTACAGTATCTTTATATCTTCATTTTATAAAGGGCCAGCGTGCAGGGTGGCACTCAGGGTTTTATTTTTATCTTGCACAAATAAATTATCCACACCGTTAACAGCTGTGAAACGGATGTTAAACCAGAGCAGCCCGAGCTGCCCTTTTGAAAGGAGCAGGCACCAGTTTTGCAAGTCACCTCTTCCTGTCCCTTGTTTCCAGGCGGTGATCGTGTACGAAGGTTTGTCGGAATGGGGGCAGATCCTGTGCGCCATCTGCCCGAACCCCAAGCTGGTTATCACGGGAGGAACGAGCACGGTGGTGTGCGTGTGGGAAATGGGCAGCTCCAAAGAAAAGGCCAAAGCCCTGACACTGAAACAGGTAAAATCCAGTAAAACTCTGTTCTGTATGCGGATTCTGCGCTGCACATAAAATATACTTGTAAACAAGTATATTTTATATAAACAAGGAAGGGTGACTGTCTTAACTGTGCAAGTTATATACTGATCCTATAGGTGAGCTTGTAATGCAGCTGGAGGAAGCAGGAAGGGTCAGATTCTCTTATTTATTTATTTATTATTTTGGGTTACTCCAGCCATATCTTCCAACCCCTAAAGTCTGGACTACTAAGATTACTTGTCAAATGGAAAAAAAAAAAAAATAAATAAATCCGTACCAAAAATTTGATTATGGTAATTCTTGCTATTTAAATACTTTACTTATCAGTCCATGTGATCCTTTTGGTGGGATCATTCATGTCTACATTCTCTGCATCCCTTTAAGTAAAGGGGTTCCATGTAATACTTTTTGTGCTCTCTCCTGACCGCCGTGTATTGTCCTTGATTTTTGTTTTGCAGGCRCTTCTTGGCCATACTGACACTGTCACGTGTTTAACAGCATCGCTAGCTTATCACATAATTGTGAGTGGGTCCCGGGATCGCACCTGCATCATCTGGGATTTGAATAAACTTTCCTTCCTGACGCAGCTTCGAGGTCACAGGGCTCCCGTTTCAGCTCTCTGTATAAATGAATTAACGGTAAGAACCCAGTGCCACTCACAGTGACCCTGAGATTGCTAAAGCAAAATGAAAACAACTGAGCTCTTCTGTGGGTTTGAGAGAACTTGTGTAATTCCCCTTAAACCTGTATTACCTGCTTTAGGGAGTAAATTGTGCCTTTGATCTAAAGATTCACCTGAGCCTGTTCCATGCAGGGCCAGCAGCAGGATATTTAGTGCAGCGCTCAGAGCCAGTTGTCACACCTGCTACAGCAGCTAAGGGAACGTTTTCATATGTAACCTTGGTTGGCTTCTCTTAAAATTTCAAGCAGAAGGTATATTAGATAAAGCTGCACCAGCTTTAAGTTTAAAAGGTGCAGCTCTTAACTTAAGAGGTGCAACTCTTACGTTTACAAGCTACCATGCATATGGAAGCATATTTAGGAATTTTGGAAGCAAATTCAAAAGGAAATTATGGAAGCAAATTTAGGAATAATTTTTAAAATGCGAATTATCCTCTTTATTTAGATAGTTAAACTCAGCTTGTATAGAACTTCAGAAAAAAAATCTGTTTGGGCTGAACTATGCAAATAAATTTAGCCTCTATTTTATTTGTGGCAAGAAGATCAAGACTGCTCTTGTCTTTTCAGGGGGACATCGTGTCGTGTGCTGGCACTTACATCCACGTGTGGAGCATTAACGGCAACCCGACGGCGAGCGTGAACACGTTCACCGGCCGAAGCCAGCAAATCATGTGCTGCTTTGTGTCGGAGATGAACGAGTGGGATACCCAGAATGTCATCGTGACGGGACATTCGGATGGAGTTGTCCGGGTAGGTCCCTTAGCAGCAGGTAGAGAGGTCCTGGCCGTGCAGCATAGAGCCCTGGCAGGACCCAAAGCAGCTCTGCTGTGCTCCTCTCAGACCAATGAGCCCTGGGGGAAGAGGGAGCTCCAGATCAGATAGGCAATGCAGCTTGCTTTTSGTGCTGCAACCAAACTGTGCCATTAGCCCAGTCACTTTTTATTTTGGTCACCAGCTTTTCTGCCTGTAGATGGTGGCTTTTGTTTGCCAATTTTTGTCCTGCGCACCTTTGGAGAAGTAATTTGCCAGGGACTAGATCGGAAACTTTAGCAGCATGCAGCCTGATTTTCAGTGCTTGATGTGCAGTCCTGGGTCTACTGGCCAGATTGCAGTATGGAGTGGATTTTTGCTTTGAACAGTCTAAAATGTTAAATAATATCATGTGCCCTGGTCACTTGTGACTCGGGCATGAACATACATGCCTGCTATAGTATCTACAGTCCAAAAAAAACCAAAATACTCAGAATGGAGATGTGGCCTTTCACGCTCTCAGTGCAGATTTACAGTTTTGATGAGCCACCTTAGCCCTAGGGAGAGCGAGGAAGACAGCTAAGACTTCAATATGTGCTTTCCTTCCGTCCCTCCAGTTCTGGCGGATGGAGTTTTTGCAGGTACCAGAAACACCAGCTCCAGAGCCTGTGGAAATGCTGGAAATGCAAGAGGATTGTCAGGAAGCCCAGATAGGTATGTCTCTATGACCATTGTTTTCTATTTGCCTTTTATCTGACCTTTTCTATCCTGTGCAGTGCAGAATGGATGTTACGGATTTTGTCTTGACATAGAATAGACATCCCACATGGAATTAAAATAGGAATCTTCATTCATTACTTTCCTTGTGCTGGTTTTACACTGCTACAAATAGAAAGAAATCAYGTCCATGCCACACAGCTTGTGTTTGGAGTAAACTTTTCTCTGCGTGACTGCTTCTGTTGCCAATAAACCCAGTGAACGCCACCACTGTCAAAAAGCTAAATATTTCTTTAAATAAAATCAYGGCATGATATTAGACTTTAAAACCTAGTAATGGAGTTGTGTGTTTTCAGACAAGCAATATTGGCTACATGATTTTTCTTTTCAGGAAGAATTTGGTCCATCCTTAATGGGGCATTTGTTTACCTCATTTATCTTTCCCCCTTCATGTTGTAGGTATGATCTGGATTTGGATCTGAAACTTATGATACTAATATATCTCCTTTTTYCAGTAGGAAAGTAAACATTTGGCAGTCGCTACTTTTATATTAACAAAACCTTTTATTAACAAATCTCTATTGGGTTTCTCAGCCTGCCTTTCACCGTTGCTTAGCGTTTGGTGGTTTGAGCTTTGCAGAAAGGCAGCAGAGCTGCTGAAAAGGCAAAGAGCTCAGGCAGCGCACGGGTCTTGCTAACATCATCCGCTCTCCCTGCACCATCCAGGGCAGGAAGCCCCGGAGGAGGAGAGCAGCGACTCCGAGGCAGATGATCCGTGCGTGAGCCACGAGGCGAAGCCCCAAGAGAGTCAGAGTCAGCCAAGCAGCACCAGCCACCGGCCGAGGTCGTCGTCGAGCAGAGCGGCAGCGACGTGGTCGGCAGACAGCGGCTCCGATGACTCCAGGCGCTGGTCGGACCAGCTCAGCCTGGATGAGAAAGATGGCTTCATCTTTGTGAATTACTCGGAGGGACAAGGGAAGGTGCATCCCCACGCTCAGGTTAACCACTCACACGCCAGCTGTGCTGAAGCCCGGCACTACAGCAAGCTCAAACCAGGTGAGCCGGGGTCGCTGCCTCTGGGAGATCCAAGCACTGTCAGCCCCGAGCCCTAAGGGTTCCCTCTCTGGCCCTGCTGCTCGGAGCTGCGTTGTATTCTAGAAAAAAAATGACTTCAAACGATGTTTTTTCCCCGGTCAGTTGAGCTTCATGTGTGGCTGATAAATGGCAAAGAGAAAAAAAAATGGCTTGCAGAAGGCTGTGCATTGTTCTTCAGTTTGAAATCAGCCTCTGACTTCTAAGAAATGAAGCAATCCTACCTTAGTCCTGTTGTGCTTTGGAACAAGGTTCACCTTTGTGTTTTAGCATCCCCTGCAACTCTCAGCTACACTTGAGCACTCAGAAGTCTCTTTGCCTTGTATTCCGGCCTCTCCTTTCTTAGGTGCATTGAGGAGCAGTTGAAAATGTGTTATCAGCAGGTGAAGTGTGAGTTGCAGAGAGCTGTCTGCCTCTGGGGAGACCATGATTCTTCCTTTTTATCAAATTATGCATGCGTGCAGATGAGAAATAACAAAAAGGCRCCAAGTAAACTTGCTTTTTCTCCTCCTGTTTCCTTTCCAGGATACAGGTGGGAGCGTCAGTTAGTGTTCCGGAGCAAGCTAACTATGCACACAGCATTTGACCGCAAGGACAACGCACATCCAGCAGAAATCACGGCGCTGGGCATCTCTAAGTGAGTGCCTCACAACTGCTTGCCTGAAACATTTTCTCTGCGCTGATGGGGGCTGCAATAGGAACCAGCACGCACCCTTTCGATAATGCCCTTTTGTGCTGCTTCTATTAAGATAATAAAATATTAAAATAATTTGATTTATTTCGGATAATGTATGTTTCTGCGTCCTACCAGGCAAACTTCAATGTTASTCACTGCCCCCGGAGTTTAACATGAGTCAAGTCTGACAGGTCCAGTCTGTCACCGTTGTGGCAACGCTCTTGCTTTTGTGTTCTCCTGCAGGGATCACAGCAGAATCCTGRTTGGGGACGGCCGGGGCCGCGTGTTCAGCTGGTCCGTGAGCGACCAGCCTGGCCGCTCGGCGGCCGACCACTGGGTGAAGGACGAGGGCGGCGACAGCTGCTCGGGCTGCACGGTGAGGTTCTCCCTCACCGAGAGGCGGCACCACTGCAGGAACTGCGGGCAGCTCTTCTGCCAGAAGTGAGTCGCTCGGCACGTTCCTTCGGGCTCTTCCGCACGGAGTTTTTGGCTAGGGGAAGCTGTGGGATGCCACTGGGATCTGTTAAGAGGCTGAGGTTTTTCCACTTCTTTAGCAAAGCAGAAGTGGTAAAGAAAACATTGTCAAAACCTCCAGGGAAAGGCAGTCTTCTCTCTGGAAGACACAGACTAGGCCCTTTGTTAAAGCACTTAAGCACCAACTATCAAWGGGGAAATGAAAGCTGCTTGTGTTGTGGAAACCTCCCTGTTGCCCAGCTGAGGGAGCGAAGTCTCCAGACAACTTTGAGAAAAAGAGAAATTACTTGTTTTTCAGCAAATGGTTCTTCTTGTCTTTCCTTAAGCAGCACAGTTGTGTTTGGAACTGCGTGCGTTGCTCAGGGTGCTGATTTGGGAGGCAGGAGCATAAACCTCAGATACAAAACCATATGACACAGGATGAGCATGAGCTCCCCTTAGTCAGGAGCTGAAGCGGAGACTCGTCTCGGGTCCGTTGCGCTGGGGGCCTGTGCTACGTTTGTCCCTCAAGATATATTTGAACAGACTGCTAGTGTTTAAGTCCTCGTTTTGACCCATATTTTGGCCCCAGGACCAAAAGCCAGCCAGCTGGGCAGGGGCTCTGTGCTCACCACGTTGTTTTTCCCTACAGGTGCAGTCGGTTTCAGTCGGAAATCAAGCGCCTGAAGATTTCCTCGCCGGTCAGGGTCTGCCAGAACTGCTACTACAACCTGCAGCACGAGCGGGGTGCCGAGGAAGGGCCCAGGAATTGAGGGGGCAGCGGCCACCGCGGAGCGGAGCCCCAGGGGACCCTGTCCAGCCCCGCCGTTGCTCCGGGCACCGGCATCGTGCAGGGAGCAGAAGGGATTCCAATATTGCCTGTTTACACTTAAGCTTCTCCTGCGTTTCAAGCACTGCAAGGCAAAGGGAACATTGAACTAGGTTTGTGTTGGTTGAAGGTGTGTGAGGCCAACAGCATTATTTAAATGAAGAGCAAGGCCCAGGAARACAGGAGTGATGACTCCAAAATGGTGAAACTGTCAACCTCTAGAGCTCTCTGTTGCCGTGGCTATGGAGAGAATCCTCACTTATCCTAACTACCGGTTCTTGTCTTGGTTTTGTAGAGTTAGTCATCTTTCTTGGGGGGCGGGGGGCAAGGGGAAGGCTTTTTAGAAGATAGTTGTAAATCTGCCTTCTTCGCAAGCAACTTGTGTATATTGTAAATAGGTATAATGGCCTTTTTATCTAATTATGAACTTAACTGCCTGTTACATGGGACTTCAGATTAACCACTATACTTTGTGTGTCATTTTTATCTCATCTATCAGCTGAAATATGAATGTTTAAAAAAACAAACTAACAAAAAGAGAACTCGAAGGCATTATGTGTATTTTTTTGTTAAAAAGCCGTTCTGTGCATGTTTGTTCTTTCAGTTGCCCACAGTATCTTAATTTAAATAAGACTCTTCGTAGAATTACCTGGATTTTTTCCAAAGGAGAACTTTTTTTGAGAATAGGACTCGGAGTATTTTATTCTAACTGTAAGATAGCCAGGAACTAAACTGTACACTTTTGTTGCATTTTATACCAAACTATTTACCACCTCAGTGTTGTTCATATTCAAGGAGGCCTCTTTTATACATATGTCAGAGCTGGAGTTTTGTTCGTTGTGTCGTGTTTGCTAGCAGCTGATTCATGCAGCACAAGAACCAGCTTTTACCCTCTTTAGCAATCGGCCTGCAGATAGAATTAATTTCCCGGGCGTAAAATTTGCCACTGTTGTCCTGTAGCTTGTTTTCAAAATATATAGAGAGAACAACGTCACTGCTGCTCTGTAACTGGGTAGTATTAATAACAATAATGTCRGAAATGCTTCTAAAGCCTGTCTTCACGTGCCAGCGCATGGCATCAGGTCTCAGCTTCAGGACAGCAGTTGATCTCCCTCAAAACATTTTAAAGTTTTAATGAATAAAATTTATTGGCTTTTTTTTTTTTTTTTTTTAACTACTCGGTCGTTAATTTTGCACTACACGTGGGATGAAGTAGAGTGACACTGACATCCACTGAGATTGGGACACAGGCCTCGGGCCCGTGGACTCACTTTTCTGAACGAGGTCTGGAGAGTGGKTTTTTTTTTTKTTKGKKKGKKTTTTTTKTTTKTTTTTTTTTCATTTTAATTGTACGTGTATATATTTTGTAAATGGGTGACAAACTGATATAGATTTAGGTATATTCACCRTGGATTCTTTTAAATAACGGTAAGGATGTGTCCCAAAGCAACAGAAGACAGACCACAGCTCAGCTTTGCTATTACTGGCCTTTCTGGGAGTTTTGCCACCCCGAGCAATGAGATTTATCCCTCTCTGGCACCATCCGAGCAGGGTCTGGTCCTGAGGCAGGGAGTAGCTCTGGATCCAGAGCTCAAAACTCTGGATTCCTCCTGTGCTGCTGTGAGCTTCTCCCGGAGGGTCCCCGGCACTGCCTGGGCAYGTCTGTCTTCTCTTGATTTGAGGCTCGAGCAGGGAGTAATTTGTTAATCCTGACCACTTACTACTTACCCTGATATCACATGTTTATGCACTGAAGGTTTACTATGTATTTGGATACATGTTGGTTTCTTATGGATGTGCTGGTCTGTAAAATGAGATGAATTCCTGTTTCGGTRTGTGTACGAGGTCCCCAAACGAGCAGAAAGGCTTCTTGAGAGCCCTTGCACACTGTTGAGTAAATGCAGGTTGATTTAGCTTAGCGGACCCAAACAGATCCCTTTGGAATCCAAAAACAACTGAAACTTCTCCAGCGGCGCAGTTCAGCCCCTTAGGAGAGCAGGGCTGCCGGCAGCGGCGCCGGTGTCATCCCGACACGCACAGCCCAGCAGTGGCGTTCGGCACGCGCGCGAGGTCTTCCAGCTCGTGAGGGTGCAGCTGGCCACGTCCAGCTCCACGSGCACCTCGTCCCCGCGTTGTTCTCCACTTTCCCCATTTGGCAGCGGAGGAAAAAGCCCCGCTCCTTGTCCTTTGCACGTTCGCTAGGGAGAGGTGAGTTATTAACCCACAGAAATCAGCATTTTGGGAGCGCTAACCGCAGCCCTGTGACTTAGTCTCTGCTTTTGGGAGGTGAGGGGGGCTAGAAACCCCACGTGCTCGGCCGTCCTCCGGCAGCCCGTGCTGCGGGCAACTGCTTTGTTCCCTGGCGAGTGGCTTGGCTTTCTTTTCATCCTTCCGTTTCTCCTCTTTGCAGCTTCTAATGCAACTCCTTGCTTTGTTTTCCATGTGAAAAAAAAAAWTTWAAAAACCCAAAAAAATGTGTTGGGCAAAAAACTATACTCACGTACACTAACATTGGTAGCCGGTATCCTCTGCGAGTACCTCACGTGTCTTCTCCTGCCTTGTTCTTCGTGGTGTATTTCCCCCCGTGCTCTAACATTGTGTGTAGTGTGCAAGCTGTGCCCCCGGCCCACAGGCATCCGCTCGAGAGCAGAACACTTTAGCTAAGTTATTTTGCACTTTCTTATGTATAAACTCGGTAGAAACTTCTCTTTGCTTTGTACCATTTAAAGACTCCTTTGGTTTGGGTAAATGAACTGTGTATAAAATATTTATGCAGTTAAGACTGTTTTTAGAAAGTATTTTTAATTTCAGCAAGTTTGGTTACTTGTTGCATGACTATTAACACAGCTGACTTTTTGTGTCAGTGCAATGTATATTTTTTTTGTCCTATTATTAACTTGTAAGCCCTAGTTAAATGGCCATTTATTTGTACAGCATCAGGAGTAAATTGAAGATAACTGGCTAAGACTGGAGTGTGGAATTTTGTACTATATTGCAGAATCCAATATCTGTTTTTTGGTGGTTATGTAAAAGGCCTGAAGATTTACTATCTAGTGTGCAATCTGTGATATCTGAATGTTCATTGTATATTTGTCTCCAATGCAAAAAGGTAGAGTAACACAATTACAATACATGATTAAATGCAATAGTTCAGGTACTTAAGTATTTTTTTCATTTCAAATAAATACCTGCTATTTACCACCAAAAAGCTGTTTTGCATTTGTCGGGAGAATTTGAACGAGAAGCAATATTTGCAGCTAAATAAACATTTTTAAAATAGGAACGGTAACGAATGAGTAGCTTGTTTCTATGTCATGGCAAGGGCTATTTTATCGCTTGTGGAAATGTTGTGTTCTGGGCATGAGCGCAGCCGTCCACGTGCTGCAGCGTGAAACCTTYTTCTAACCTCGTTTTGCTTCACACGTGTCATTGTAACCCTTGAAGGCAACAGAATTTGCTGCTATTTAGAAGAACAGGTTCTCCCAACGTACAGAAAATAGACAGCATAGAAAGATTTAAGTTGTGCTCCATAAGGCAAAGGGAAGAGAAAGAAATGTCAAAAGCTGAATCACCTTCCACGAGGAGAGAGCAAYGTCTAAAGCAGAACCTGCCCTGAGCTGGGGAGATGTAGCTTAAGACCCAGAAATGTTGGAATGCTCCATTCAGTTGCTCTTTTGCTCMTTTTTAAGCTGGTAATGCTGGAGAATGTGATTTTCAGTTCGGCAGTTACTCAGTTGTCAACACTGATGCTGCCATCGGTTGGACTCTAGTTAAAAACCAGGCYTTGCAGTTGGGGCTGCTGCCTCCTTGGCTGTTCGGCATTCCCAGGATTTGGYGATAAGTGATTTCCTTAGCTGAAAAGAAAAAAAAAAGCAACTTATCCTGATGAACTTCACTCTAATTTGGTGTCCCTGAGTCTGGGGAGGCACCAGCTCAGGAGGTGTTTTCTGCGCAGACTTTGCTGGGCACCTGCTTTGGCGTAAACATTGGCATTTAAGTAAAAGTAATTGCAAGAAAAAGGTATTTTATGAGCTATTTGCTAACTTCACGGTTCTGCTCACAGAGCAGACAAAAGTCTCCTGCTGCCCGGCACGGTGAGTACATTTATGCCTTGTAAATGGGTGCTCTGGAGAAGCTGGAAGGTCCCTTCCAACCTCAGCCACGCGGTGCTCCTGTGGTGTTTGGTGGGTAGCAGTGAGGCAGAGAAGGCTGAAGGCGAGGAAACGCTCCCGGACGCGGGCTCGTTTTCCATGAGCTCGTGCCGTGTCTCGTTGCAGGTCCAGGACACGCTCGGGTGATGCCCCGTTGCCTCAGGCAAATGCAGCCCCTGGGCACCGCGCACGCCGGATCCCTGGAGAACATCTTCGAGAGCATTTACAGCCAGGTAACTTAGCTGGCAAGCAGTTAAAAGAGAAAATTAAACCCTAGCTTAGACATAGTCAGAATTAGAAGTAGTGGCAGAGGGCAAAGCCTCCACGTCCCGCTGTCCCCTGGCCAAGGTCTGTTCCCCATCAGGGCCGGACAGAGGGCTGGGGCACCAACAGGAGCTGCTCCAGGAGGTATTGCCAGGGCTCCTTTCTTTACTCACACGCTGCTAAGCAGGGCCAGAGCCCTCAACGAGGACCCACGCGTCCCAACTTCGCTGCTGCCAAGTCCTCTAGCAAGAGGCCACTTCTCTTTTGCTGCAAGAAGCTCATAGGGACAGCCGTGTCTCTAATAGATGTGCCTCTCCCACAGGAGGAAATGCTTTTATTGGGTTTTTTTTTTCCTTATTATTAGTCAATAGCTACTAGTGTGGGTATAAGAGGTGTAGTCATCCTCTTTCTACATTTTTTCAGTGTTTTAAATTAATATTGAAAACCCTCATGCCACTGGATTTGAGTTGCATGAACCTAAATATACTTTTCCCTGTACTTGTGCTCAGTCCCTTCACCCCTCTCCTCACTTATCCCCAGCATGAAGCATGTTGGAAATTCCCCTGCTCCAGGCTGTTACATTGCAGCTTGTGATGATGTTTAGCTTGCTTGTTGCTGGATTACAGGAATTCGAGTTGCTGAGAAGATGTATTTCATTAAGAACCAAATGGCCTTTTGCAGAATCTTTGTATTATGCAGCCATAGTAACTGGTATTTTTTTATTCTTAATATTCAAGGAGCAGGTGTCTTTCATCTTTTCTAATTGGAATTTGCTACATTTTCTGGAATAGCTAATACCGTGCTTTTGAAATAAAAGAGGGTAGACATGGGGAAGACTTGGAGCAGGAAAACTGATGCTGCCCAGGGAGCAAGATTTGCAGAGGAAATCTGTGGGTGGAAAGTGGCACTGGTGCTAAATCACAGGGAGTTTTTTAATATGTTCAAGGATGTCTGGAGTGTATGGTTGCTGCTCCTTACTCGCTGTCATTCCCAGCTGGAGACCAGCAGCGCTGTCGGCTCCAGTCCAACCCAGACCACAGGGCAGCCGTTGTCTCGCTTGAGCCTTYACTGGGGGGAGTGATGAAGAGCGGGGGGGATCCATGAACTTGATCTCCACCTTCCTCTTCTCCACTGTAGGGATTTTTGCGCTTTACGTGGTCCGGGATGAGGATCCCAAGGACTCTCCCATCCCAGGCAGCCCAAGCGGCAGCCTGGAGCAAGGCCAGGTGTATTAATACCACGAGAGGGGGCTCCAAGCTAGACAGAGAAACACATCATGGTGGCACCCGGCTTGTGACTCGCACGGTCAACCACATGAGGCCAGGACAGCAGTGACTGCAGTAGGTATCCAGACCTTGCTTGCTGGTTAGGTATAATCTGTTCCAGCTCCTGTCCGAGAGTTATATTATCTATAAATCTCCCAGCTATTTAATCCAGCTAGCCTGGGAGAGGGAGAGGTAAAAGAAGCCTGCTAGTAAAATATGACAAATATTTCAAATATGGCATGATGTTTAAAAAAGCCCCGTGTTTCATTTAAGGAAGAATGTTGCTGTGCAAAGAGTCACATGCTGCTGCTGTTTTTGCATTAGAAATGCTGCTGGTGGTTGCTCTTCACCTTGTGACAGTAACTAGAGGAATCCAGAGATGAGCAGAGAATGATGAAAATGCTGAAGTTGTTCTGAGACCTTTGGAATTAATTTCTCTTGAGTTTATTCTGTGATGCAGTAATAGAAGTTTTCTTTAGGTGCCAGGRACAACAGCATCAGTTAAGATTTCTCTTTGCATAGGGTAGGTTTCATTACATAGGTTGGGTTTCACTGAAAGCTGCTCTTTTGCTGCTTTTCTGCTACTGCAGAGTGTTGCTRTGTTCATAAAATGCTTGCAGTAGGAATATCTGAGGGCATTGAAGATGGTTGCGACCAGAGAGCAAGGAGGGACAGTAATTAGCTGTTCTGGCAAGAAGGKCAGGTATCAAAATGGCGCAGCTTAGGCTTCGCAGCTAAAGTAAAAGGCCTGGCCTTCAAAAATGTTGTTTGTTGGGGAYCTGCAGCAAGTCTGTAGCTGCCTGGCACTGGGGAGGAGGTTTTATAGACTGAAAAAAACGCAGGTTTTGTTCTGTGCAAAGGCCAGGGCCCACTGTGCTGTTACCGAGCTTGGGGCCAGTCTGCTCTGACTATAATTTCTTCAGCTGCAGTTATGCTGAACAGTTCGGATGGGTTTGGAAGCTGCTTTCTACACTCAGAGTGTTTGGTGCTCTACCTCGCTGTAAAAAAATGTGCATTTTTAAGGGTAAAGAGCAGCTGAACAGGTGCCTGGCTCACGTGAGYGCGCAGTGAGTCACTGCTGCTCGCAGTGCTGTAGAGAGGAGGAGGATGGAAATGAGCCTGGAATCAGCACTGAGCTGCCAGGAGCTGAATCCTGCCAGCTGGGCAGTTGGGAGTGTCGTGACACGGCGCTGAGCACACGCCTGGCGCGCAGAGCTCGGGAGAAGGGAGCCCCAGGCGCTGGCCGGGCCCGCAGCCCTGCTGAGGCCCTCGGTGCTGACAGCAAGGGCAGCCGGCAGGGAATGCAGGGAGTCTTCCATGTGCCGATCCACGTGGGAAGCCAAGAAGTTGTTGCCGCCTGGAGAGCAGTTTGAAAAGAAGGGAAAGGGGAAAACCAGGCTGGCTGAGAGACGGAGGCTGACCAAATCCGGCCGATTTGCAGCCCAGGGGCTTCAGTTGAGGGAGATGAAGTCGGGCAGGGAAACACCGGGGCACTCCTGGGCCGCGGCCGCCCTCCTCCTGCTATAAATTAACCAGCAGGTCACAGGGACGCTCATTAATGGACAAATGCTCCGGTTAGAGCGTAACCTGGCAGCCCTGTCGCGGCTACCGCGGCAAAAGCCGGCGGGCTTCTCTGCACGGTCATCTCAAAAAACGCACCGAGCTGAGCGCTGCCTTCTGCGGCCTCGTCTGCATAGTGCTCAGCAAGGTGCTCATTGCTTGGTATTGTAATAAATCAAAATATAAAAAAGGCGGCAAAAATAGCAAGTCAGGCAGCACCTGTGGCCCTGATGCCAAAGCCCATGTGGGCACAGGGACAGGTACATTGCACTGGCTGTCACTGGGTGAATCACATTGTAAGCTAAACCTTGGTCATCGAAAGCTTTTTAGGGCAGAGCCTATGGCTGCAGCCAATGGGGCACCTGTGCTAGCTCTTGGGAAAGAAACTGTCCTGGTGATAGGAGATTAGGTAGGAGAAGAGAAACAGATCCGCAGTGGCAGAAGTCTGGGAGCCAAAWCTTTATTCAAAGATCTTTTAAGGTTTCCAGCACAGCCCCATCTGCTCAAATGAGGATTTAAAACTATAAAGACAAACATTAAAAAAAAAAAAAGCAAAATGGATATTTCTATAAAATTAAGTAGATTAATTATGAACACTGATAACATGAAACCACAGAAATTCCACACAGTCCTAAGGCAAACTATGCAAYGAGTGTACACAATTGCACTTTAGTCTGTATAAAGTTGGGATGTGCAGAGCTTCCCAAGTACTTGATATACCAGGTAAAGAGGACACCCCACGGGGTATCTCTGCACTGAGAAGAGCAGCTTCACAACCAGGAGAGTTGCAATCTGATACATTCGGCTTGTTCGGGAGGTGACCAAAGGACCAAAGAGTCCCCAAATGATTTGAGTTTAACACGAGTTAATTGTAAGTGAGTTTCACTGGTGCCTCTTGTTTCCTGCTTCTCGCTCAGCTAGAAACCCCAAGGCCTTGGACCACTGCACATCTGAGCCAGAATGGGTGACCTGATGTCTGTGGATGTCCTACGGTGAGTCTAACTTTCCACCCATTTTCATTTCCTAAAAAAAAATCCCAAGCAAGAACTATTGCTGCTTTCCTTCTGCACTCCTGTTTTCAACCACTGCTCCGGGATTGTTCACAGAGATTTTCAGACCAAAAGGAACTGACTGTAAGTGGATGTCTGTATAAAACAGACTACCCCTCRCCCCTCTATGAGTGCTGGGCCCGGTGCTTGTGCACCTTCCTGGGAGACACCTCGCCCAGCTCAAGGCTGCCAGGTTTCTACCACGTTCCCTCTATAACGCACACAACCCTACTTTCTGAGGGGAGAAGGCAAGCTGAAACTCCCTTTACAATCTCAGCACCTCCCCTAGTATGTCCTCCAAAACTATGAGGCCATAAAGATGCCTTCCGTGTCACAGTAAAAGGGAATAACTAGCTGGGCAAGATTCTTTGCCTTTCTTGGCCTCTAGGCCAGTCTCCTGCAGCGCCTGTACCGAGTATTTCCTTTGCTGAGCGTTCCCCACTGCTCCAGAGCGAGTGCTCAGGACAGAAAATACTTCTTGCCAGATCTGGTGGCGTTCAGAACCTAGCCCTAAAAAGGTAGGAAAAATCAAACATTTGTTCCTGTTTGCTCAGCAGGTCACCCTTAATGTTCAGGTTGGTCTGTAATAAAAAATAATATATTAATTTTGTTGATGTACGTGAAAGAGAGCTAGAGAGTGAATTCTACTTAATTTGATTCAAAACGGAAGACATATATAGTGATCCTGTAATAGTAAAGCTCCTCTGGTGGGCAACTGTCATTAGAAAGGCAGTTTGCTTTTGTTCCTCAGTTTAAAAGGATCTGTTAGGCAAGACTCAGCCCCCAAAGTGAATTGCAAAAAACAGTAGTTTGTTCTAATAGCTCCGTCACCAAAGAAAACAAGGGTTTTTCCTGACACCTTGGAGAAGAAGGTTTGTTGCAGTTGCCATTGAATCCCAGGGGAGTTCACACTGGCCTTTGCTTCATAAAGCAGAACTGCGGTTCAGGAGAACAGCCCTCTTGTCGGAGGTCTGTGCAGAACAGTTTTACAGCACGTTTTGCASTGTTATTCATTACCTTGGCATTCATTAGCTTGGCAAGTATCCAGCACTGCTCTAACACACACACTTAAAAAGCAGAACGTGTTTATGAGCAACACCCCCAGCGCCCGTGGTACCTTCTGTCTTGATAGATGGCTCGCTGGCCGAGCAAGAAATGAGCAGCATTTGGAAGGAAACAGCAGCACTGGAGCCTGTCCAAATCCCAACACCACTCATGCCTGGCTGCCATCTGATAGCAAATCCACCCCCACAGCAAATCCCACCCCAGAGCTTGCCTYCAGCTCCGCACTGTGCGCAGAGCCGGGCTGGTGCCTGCTGCAGTTAACCCCTTCCTGGGAACTCTGGGGATTGCTGTTGAGCAAATAGGTTTTTCTGCAGGAGAGACTCCCAGCTGTTGACACCGCAGCACAGGCTGGCCATAAGACAGGCCCAGTTCTCTGAACCTCTCTGTTAAGGAGTAGCTCTCCTTGAGCGCTCAGGGAAGTCATGCTTGGCCAAACTCAGGATCACCGCAGTCATTCTGGCTTCGGGTGACAACCCAAACCCAGAAAAACTGAGGAGAGAGAAGGGATCACAGCTGTAAACCAGTAATACGCTCAGTACAGAGGCCTCGGTAATAGCATCATGTACAACAGAGTTTTACAAATACTGTTTCACAAACTCTTCATACATATAAACCAAATATACACATTATAGACACCATATAATACAGCAAGCGATGGGACAAAGCCGGCCTATTCTCCACACACCAAGTACTCACTGCTCTCAGCACAACACTGTGCTCTGTGGGGTGCTCCCAAGCCTTCAGAGGGAGGCAAAGAAAACACATGGAATGGTTGCATAACGTGTAACCCTGGGCCCAGAAAGGGCTGAAGAAACAAAGACGCATCCTTCCTGCTGGAAAACAAGAATCAGACGAGGCATCGCAGAAATACTTTTTTCTTCCTTAAAGGTGACTCTATATGAGGCAATTTCCCTTATTTCTTGGTTTGCTTTTACAATTGTTCTGTTGGAAACATTCCCAGGCTGGAAAGGACTGTTGCAAAGGAGAAAAGAGCCCTCTTTTTCTCTACCCCCATGTCCTTACAGCAGGGTGAGTCAGAGGCCAAGGGAGCTGTACCCTGCTTTGGAGCGGAGGAAGACCAAGGTCCGCCGGCGCAGACCTTCAGCCGCTGCCTACGTTCGACCCACGGTCCCTCCCTCAGCAGCAGCCCGAGCTGGCCCGGGGCTCTGGCTCCTTGTGCCTCAGTGGACACGGACTCCCTCCAAAAAGGGAAGAGGAAATGGACATTCTTTCTGTAAGCACAAAAATACCCTTTTGCTGGCCGAGGATCTGGCATCTGCTATCTGGCACCACCCAGAGCTCAGCAAAATTATGCTGCCAGAATCCTCTCCTTTCCCTAGCTTATTTGCTCCGTGCATTTTACAGCTCCCTGTACACCGTGAGGATACACAGGGGGTCACAACAAACTAAAAACTTTCCGTGGAGGGCAGGGTGTTTTACTTATGAAGAAAAACATCCAAAGAATCTTGAGGTGAAAATTCCTTCAAATTAGCTTAAAAAAAAAAGAAACAAAAAAGAAAATCAGGCTGATGGAGTCTCTGGATTTCAAAAATGTGCAGTTTCCCTCCTATGTGCTTGTATCAAGCACTAGCACACCAAAGAGAACAGAGAAAGGGGGCTGCTACGTGGTCCACAGAGACTGCATAGGCTTCAGATCCAAGGGAGATATTCCCTTTCCGCAGTGCACTCCATGCCCTGGGAGCCAGAGGACCCCAACTCCCAGAAGCAAAAGCCCTGCAAAGCGACACTTTCTTAGGAAAAATGTCAGCTGCACCCAGGGCCATCGGCCTCAGGATTGAAGCCCAGGCTGACGACGTCCTTAAACTTCCCCCTTACTTTTCACCTGCTTCTCCTGAAGCACAGAGGAATTTTGGGTGGCTGTGTAGCAGAGGAAGACAACTAATCTGCCTTCTGTCTTGCTACGAAAACTGTGCGTTTGTTCCCCTCTGTTACTGTACAAAGAAACTGGCGGATGGCTCAGAGTCTCAGACTTTCACAGCTGCTAAATAATTAAGGGTCCTAGGTAAGATATGTTGCCATGAAACTACTGTGCAAAACCTCCAGCCTAGAGTGAAAGCCCGGAAGCTTGTCTACATGAACAAAGTGGTGTGAAGAGCTGCTAGGACCAGAACTACGAAGACATAATAGCTGCCTCAACGCTGATTCGAATAAATAAGTGGTGAAACACGGTCAGCCATAAGCAACTACAAGGCGTTGCCCATGATGGGAGCAGCAGCATCTTCTATAACACTGAGAAGAGATGGACAAGACAGTGAGTGAACCTATGAGCAGACGGATGTGTTCTGCTGCAGCACTCCGTGTCCAGAGTAGGACAAGACGGTCGTGTCCTCATGCCCATCTCCCGCTGGAGGCGAAGCTGCGGCTGAAGGAGAAGTTGATCTCGCCACTTTTGTATTTACCCCACGCTCCAAAGGGCACTATGACAATGGTGCTGTTGTCCTCGGTGCCATACTGGATTGCCTGAGGGGAGAAAGCAACCATCAGCATTGGAACCCTGTGGTTTCTGTGACGGGGAAACAAGGACCAGGCTCCAGACGGGACAACGGGCCACAAGGCCCTACGCTCCCTTGCGTCCTGTCAGCTCTGGCACTGTGGGCTCCTGTAGGCCATTGAGCTTTCTATATGACATGTCACTGTGAGAAACTCTAGTAAGTATTTCCCACTGCCATCTMTGCTCATAACTGGAATAAACTGCAGTTACAGTCCCTGTGTAGTTCAGTGGATCACGACCTACCAGTATAAACTGATGTCCTAGCAAGGCTGTGGCAAGGTCCAGGGAAAGAAAAGGACAGGCACTCRGAGCTGTGACCGTCTCAGCCAGCACAGTTAAATCATGAGCCTAAGCTCCAGTTCAGCTGCAGGAGCAGCCGTGCTTGGGTGCCGCGAGAGCCCTGCCTTTACCTGCTCCGTCACCACGTGGGCTGCCTCGGCAGGGTCGTGGCACTGGTTAATGAAGTCACAGATCTCCTGGCTGTTCACCATGAAGTTAATGCCGTCCGTGGTAAGGACCAGGAAGCTGTCGTCTGCGTGGTGCAACTGCAACAAAGACACACAGGTTGGGTGAATATTAACGGAGCAGGGCAAGGTAAAATGTCTTTGTTTTTTTCCCCCCCTCTGTTGCAAAGTGCTTTTTCTGAGGTTGCTGCATGTTCCTCTGCTTTCTGCACAAGCACTAACAGGCACCCTTCCACTCCTCGTAGCCTAGGGCTGCTCTTTGAATTCTCCAGCATGTGCATCAGAAACAGACTGTGTTACAGCTGCTGCAGGAAAACATTTTAAAGGGCTTTCGGTTCTAGAAAATAACCCTCTGACTATTCGGAGGCCAAAAGCCCAGATGCATACCCTGCCTTCCTTAAAAGGAGGATTTCAAGGCAGACATGGTCATCTCACTAAACTCTGGTCTAGTGGGCAGGTTTTGTGTTTCCTTCCTTCCTTCCCTTCCTTCCCCCATGTCTGATAATATGATWAGTTGCATTTAAAAGTTAGTTTGGCTGACTTTATTATCAGGAATATTTATTTATGCCTTCTATCCCAGTAGTGCCAATCTGAAAGGACTTTGGAATTAGTCTCTRGTTTCTTTGCCACAGTTGAAAGTCAAAGCTTGGCCATGGGGTTCCCACTGGATACCTCCTGCATCAGATACCTGCGTGGCCCCTTAATCCAGATGTTGCTGTTCCTGTTTAACCAGGCCTTCTTTTACCTGAACCCGTTTTGTTTCTGGCTGGGCTATCACACCACTGTTTTTAAGATCCAAATCTCCTATGCTCCGTGTCATTGCTAGTCTACCATTCACATGGGGTTGTCCCAAGCTGTTCCAGGCAACGAAGCCACCGCACTTCCTAATCCTGTCCAGGGGAAAGAGAGAAAGGAAACTGGAATTAGTGATTCTGATTATCATCCCTAGCTGCAATTTCTACCACTATCTGCAGAGGCAGAATGGGGTAGGGAGGACCTGAACTGGGAACTGAGAGTTGGCTTTTGCTGTCTGAAGTGCTCCAAGGAAGGGATGTGGATTTGCAGGCTAAAACCCAATCTGGCAGCCCTAGTACATGGCTTCAAATCTTAGCTCAAACTTGGCAGTTTTGGACAAGGCCTTGAGCCCAGTCCTGCACAGATTTCATTACCATAACAATTTATGCTCACGTATTTTTCCCCAGATGCTCAATCCTCTAAACTGACATRAGCAAAGTAGAGTTGTGCCACCTTTTGCTAGATGTCATTTCCAGACATTTTGTTCAATTATGGTTTGTTCGGTTTTTTTTCCAGGCCCAACCCAGCTGCAGAACAGGAACAAAAGCACAGCCTGACCAAGGCCAGGCCCAGGAAAGCCACAGAATCAGCTGCCAGGTACCTTTCCTTCTCCTCCTTCCTTTCTGGAGTATGGTCAATGGTGAGTTTCATGGCTTTTCCCTTTCGACACAGCAGTGCCCGGCTGTCTCCCACACTTGCCACCACCAGCTCAATCCCATCCCGGAGCAGAGCCACTGTTGCAGTGGTCCCAGCATTCATCACAGTCGCTATAAACATCACACCAAAAAAAAGAGGAAGGTTTAAAACCGCCCCGACGCATAATACCATGTATAACAAAGCAAGAGTACCAACTGATAAAACAAAGACAACCTGTGCTCTATGTTATCAGAAAGTAAATGCTTTAAGGTTTAAATTAAAGTTATATTCCAAAAGTACAGCAAAAAAACATGCATGTAGGGGTAGGCAGAAGAGATGGAGTGGAAAGGGTGAGTATTTCTCTGCAACAACATGGCTCCATGCAAGAGGGCGAGTGGAATAAAAGCACTATCAAGGAAGGTAGTTTCTTTCCAGGTTGTAGCAAACATGTTTTCTGTTCCAATAGCGCATCTGAAGATACCGGGCTATCATTTTCATGCCTGAGCACAGKGACTACAGTGTTCAGTGCTCTTATGGTGTTGCCCACCATAAACCTGATGAATTTTCCCCTCTGTTTGGAGGTGAAGTAGGCAATTCACTAACACTGGATGTAGCTGCAYGTAGTTTCTCTAGAGGAGAGCCTCCCCTGCCCCAGTCCCTGGGATACTCCGGTTGCTCTCCCAGCTGTTACAGTCTCCCTTTGCAGAGATTCCCCCAGACTTGCCAAAAGGCCGAGGGTTCAGCCAGAAGTCACTGGCCTTTTYCAGAAGGGGCCTCTGCTCTTTTCAAACCCTGTCAATCTGCTGGAGGTCCCAGTCTGGAGGTGAAGCTGGATCCTGCCTGGCCTTGCACCTGCAAACTSAGCCGCTCGCCTGGCCCCGGTCCTCCGGGCAATCTGCCATGGGCACTGGTAGGATCGCTTGAAGGAGATATAARTCCCCTGTCTAAAGGGCAAGACAGTCTCCCAGCTGCTGCCCTCTTGTCTTGCCAGGCGCACGAGTAATCTGAGCTGCCTAGCTGTGTTTAGGGTCCTGGCTGGATTAGAACTCATCTAAGGCCTTCTGGTTTCAATTTCATCCTCTTGCTGGAAAGATCTTCCCTCCACACTTTTTCTAGAGCTCAGCTACAACTCCGGGCGCTGCCTCCTGGGGCCCTGCAGCTCTGAGCCAGGGCCTTGGTGAGCCTGGGATCTCGCTGTCTTCCCCCCAGCCCCGTGAGCGCTCAGCAGCCCTGGCAAACTGGGCTCGAAGGAAATTCAAGATGCACAAAGCCCTGAGAGATGCATTGAGCCTTGTTGTAACGTGAAAGCAGTGAGCTGATGAATCAAAAAAAAAAAAAAAAAAAAGCTCGCGAAATAGTCTAAACTAGGCTTGTGGTATTCTTTTAAACAGGTATTATTACGGCTGTGAAGACTTGGTTTAGCTGTACACTTAGCCAAAATGTTGATCGTGAGCATCAGCCATCTCCACGTGCCATCTTGGGCTACGATATGGCTGCTGTGAAGACCACAACGTCCAACACCACGAATTCAGGTAAGCACTAGTACCCCGTTTCTAATCCGAAGCAAGGACTACTCTGGTGCAGGCTCACTTTGAGGTATGTTACAAAAGTAAGAACACTATGATTAGGAATTTTAGTAGAGCCAGTAAAATACCTSTTTTAGCTAAATAATTCAAGTTAAATGAAAATCCTATAAGAAACTACTTTTTATTTCACAGAAAATACATTTTATTTAGAAATTAAAATGCATAAGGGACTGCTATATTCACCGTAATGAACAGTGTCCCATATCATTCCTTGTTTTTGGAACAATGCTGATAAATAAATGCTACCCTTGTAAAAGGCGAGATTGGTAGGGTTTAAACCATGAATAACCTTAAGCATTTGGTCACTCAGGTGAATATACATCTTTAAAGAGCAAATTTACAAAACCAAAAGAGCTGCTACCACCACGTCAAGCAGTGTTATCAAAGAACCAGTCACAGATACTGTGCAGGCAATTTATATTAATTTATGCTTTACAGATGTTTATTAGTTAAATGCTATTGCTTAGAAAAAGGAATTCCACTCATGTTCTCTTCCCTGGATCTAGTTCATGGCCTGGGGAAAGGAGCAATATGGATTTAGCTAGCGTAGAGGAATTACCTGATTTTTAGGACAGTTCCAAAACACAGGAATGATGATGGGATACAAGGTCTAATGTTTTACTGCTACTGCTTCTAGATTATTTAATAATATCTTGCATCAACACATACATTGTTTTAACAACTRAAGAGTTTATTTGCTCTTACTAACAATATCACTATGTAACTAAGATCTTTCAATAGGTTCTTAACACTCACTGGACAATTTTTACTGCAAGTCATCTCAACTAATGTGACAAAGAGGATGTGGGAACCTTCCAGTAGTCCAGGCTAGGAACCGCCGGACTCCTTCACCTGGGACAAAATTAAGCAGATCTCTCTTTCCACTGAAGCCCAGCATATAGTGTCCAGGGCCTCCAGTTCTAGAGCTGCTCACCAGGTACAGTGTCTGCCACAAATAACATGTACACAGAGGCAAAGAGGAAATTCACCCAGGGACTTTGTTCAAACACAATGAACCTGCAACACTGGAGATGAGAGAACAAGGGCTGCAAAACCGCAGTGTTCGCTTTGGGTTTGCCTGCACTGTCTTTTGCAGGTGGTAGAGGAAGTCCTGGCGAGTTGTGCAGCGTTCAGTTTGGCCACACTCCAGTATGGCCCAATCTGTTTCTCGTGCAGATTTATATATAAATCAAAATTTAGGGGTGGCAGGGAAGGGCACTTGAGAAAAGTGCCAACGTGAGGTCATTTTAAATGCACTGAACAGAAACATATGGCTTCACCCGAGCCATGGGAAAACATGCAAAATAAACACTCCCATACTACTGTAATCAGTATCTTCTAACTTGATTAGATAATAACCAGGACCTGCAGATAAAAGGCTGTCTTTTTAATGATGGCTTAATGCAATATKTAAGTATAGTTTCTGCAGCTCTCTCTTTTCCTCAGTGTTGCAGGTTAACATATTCAAAGAAAGAATCATCACATTTTTGAACGGTAGCTTTAAAACTTTTTCTTTCAATTATTTTCACAAGACTATTGCTATTTGCTCAGCCTGCCARTGCCTTTTCTGCATTCAGAGTCAACACTTGGCTGCATTTTAATAAGGTGGCTATTCCAGAAGTGAGTGGCCAGTGCAATTAGAATTGAATGCACTGAACATGGGGGCTGATGGAAAGATGCTCTGTTGCTGTCTTCCGTTACTAGCTTGTGCCCAGCACTGAATGCAATGAATAGCAGCAGAAGGACACATTAGGCCATGACAGCTGCTCTTCCTTTAGACTAGACTAGTTTTCCAAATACAGCCTTTGTCAGTGTCCTGTTTCTCCGGTGCAATGCTCTAACTTCCAGCTTCCCTTGTTTATTTCTGTTCCTGCTCAGCCTTTACATATAGATTTTTTGTGCTATTCAGAAATACCAGAAAATTTTGTCCATCTGTGGTAATAGTTGTCTCGTGAATAACGAGCATCCTCTGCTGCATCCATACCTAACTTCAGCAGTGATTTAAAAGTGACTGGATGTATTTAAATGTGCGAAGGTGAATGGAAATGCAGGTCTGAAGAGATAGCAGACACCATGCTTCAAGGCTCAGGCAGATCTCCGACCTGTTAACAACTAGAAAGGATAGATGTGGAAGACACATTATCCCAGATCTGCTTACAGCACGTTTCTTATGCGTTTGCGTGAAGCCTCTTGTACTGACCACTATCAGAGGGGATACTGGAGGGGACCACAGGCCAGGACAGCAGTCCAGCGGCACTAGTCATCCTGCACACAAGACACAAGGAGCGATATCGCAACATGCATCTGTAATTTGTCCTGGAAGCTCAAAGAAAGCATGACGTTAGGGATCTTTCAAGTATCCATTCAAATGTTCTGGCACAAGGAAGAGACTGGCAGAAGGCAGTGACCTCAAAGAAAGGGCTAGATGCTCTGAGAATGCCCACCTCTTAGGCTGTTATATTTGTGCTACTTTGTAATACTGTTTAGAGGGAAAAAAAAAAGAATCATAAGCATAATGCTGTCCAAAATACCTGTCATTTTGGCTACTGGAACTTGTCCCAGGAGTCATGCTCCTTCAAACACTTTCGAACACTTTCCAAGTTGGGCATGTGTTGGAAAGGAGAAAATCTGGAGTTCCAGACACAGGGAAAGGAGTGGGCGCTGGCAGAGTGAACTACCAGAGCAACACTAACAATTTTCCACCTTGTCACCTAGAGAAGGGTTTCAAAAGGGAGTCAGTCCTGGGATCCAAGCAGTGTGTTCTGGACACCCAGAGTCCCACCGTCACCACAATTTTGAAGGAGCTCGAGCAATGCTCTTCACAGTCACATCTAGAATAGCCACAATTAATCAGAAATTTTGCTGCCAAACCGAATCTATTTGGAATTAGGCTTCTAACCAGGACACAAGCAAAGCAACTGACTTTTATGCAACTTTC
The DNA here is from genome assembly GCF_003342845.1 of Nothoprocta perdicaria. Taxonomy (NCBI): domain Eukaryota; kingdom Metazoa; phylum Chordata; class Aves; order Tinamiformes; family Tinamidae; genus Nothoprocta; species Nothoprocta perdicaria. Next base: position 493,751 of record NW_020455617.1, read on the forward strand.
AAAACAACAACAACAAAAATAAGTCAACAAAGTCAACACTAGTCAACAAAGAATTGAGAATTTCAACAGCAGATACATGAGTTCACTTTGTTCATACATCTCTATTTGTCTTTATGTCTTATTACTCCACTTTTTTCCCCTACAGCTTGATTTTCAGCTGGGCACATTCTCATCAACAGGTTAGTGGGACAGGTTGTATAAAATCTACCTAAAGAAGCTCTGGGTACTTGGCAAAACGTGAGGCCTGTGGTTTAAACAGCGTCTTAGACCAATATTTTGTTTGACCTTGGGGTTTTTCAGKGAAGGGAGTTTGTCCAGGTTCTTGTCCCTCTGCTGTCTAGCTGAGAGGTAAATTTGTTGGCMTTGCCACGAGGTAGCCCAGTTCTCATCCAGTTAAACAGTATGGTAATACCCTAGAAGCAGTTCTAAGTATTCACCTTGCTGCAGAACTTGTCTGTGAAATACTCTTGTTATCAGGTTTAGTGAGATTCATGTACAAAATGCTGCATCAGAAACTGTATTTATAATAATCGAAACTAAGTAGGATTTCCAGTTCTGCTTTCAGTTCTGCTTTCTACTTTATTAAGAAATAAAGGTCTTTTAGATGAGCAAAAGCAAGACCTGTCTTGTTAAGAAAGTTTAAAGATTTAATTCTGATTTTTTTTTTTTTTTTTTTTTAAAGATTGATTTTATGGTTTTTTTTTTTTTTTTTTTTTTTTTTTTTTTTTTTTTTTTTTTATGAGTTTTATTTAAGGATTTATGACTTTTTTTTTTTTTCCAGTTCTCAGCTTGTACCAGGTAAGAGAAAGGGTTTACATTAACCACCATGCTGCAGCAGCCAGACTACCTGTCCTGCCAGGAAACATTTCCTAGGAGACTAACCAGGTTTGTGGGGCCGTTTATTAAGCAGAGGAAACAGTTCTAGTAATTTATTGTTTTCATTCAGAAGGAAGGTAACCCAGGAGCACAGTATAATTTCAGTCCTGRGAGGACTTGTTGGGTTTCACTTCTTTCTTAGAGGGAAGACCTTTAAAAATTCTCCTCTTATAAAACAACCTCAGTTGTGTTGCAGCCACCTGCACTGACATGGAAGCAATTTTTTTAAGATGCGTGCAGCTGACTCTTAAAATAGTACCTTAATGCTGAGGAAACTCTAGTGACGAGAACCCGGACCRTAACCTGTCACCTCCCACTTTCCCAAATTTCTCCTTCTAAGCCCTGGCTGCTGTAACTGGCACGTAAGCTGTGTTTAGCCTCTAGACAYATAGACAAGACCCTGATTCACAGCCAAGAGTAAAGAGGCTGCAAGGGCTCATGCCAGCCCTGCCACAGCCAACCTCCTTCTCCAGCTGCCGCCTTATCCTGTGCTATCAGAGCTACTCTTGTCACTCTGTTGTCACATGTTGTTTGCATAGAGGCAACATTCATTGTATTAATTTTGGCCTGCATTCCTCCTGCCGAGTCAGAAAGGGGAACTGCAGGCACTTTCCTTAGAGCACACAAAAACAGCAGCTTTATGTTAAGCTTGAGGTTAATAACTCTCCAATAAATTGCATTTAGAATTTTCCTAGCGTTCTCATCTTAAAAAGGTTCAACATGATTGTTTCATCTGCAGTAAGTGATCAGAGCAAAAGTCGTAGTAAGTAATCTTAAGTAAGATTGCTTTTAAGCACTTTTCAGAAAATCTTAATACAAAACAAGTTGAGCAAATAAAAAGAGACATTTTCCCGTGCCRAAAGCAGAGTGGTTTTTACTTACCGTCAGCAGACAGATGAGCGTGGCTTTCATATGCCTTGTTTATTTCTAGAAAAGCTTTGTTCAAAACACTTTCCAAGTTTTCCTCCTGAGTAAGAAATTCTCTGGAAACAAAATTTAAATATATATATATATATAATAATAATTTATTTCTTGGAAATATTCATCCTTACAAATCTCTTCAGAAGAATTATTTCCTCGCTGCATGCATTCAGTCACAGTTTATTAAATTCAAGTAATATGATGTCATTACTGATTTGCACTGTAAGCAAACCTTAGAGCTTTGCAAATAGATATAAGAGCTTATCACCTTGCTTCTGATCTGCAAAGCTCCAGGAGCACCCTTTCTTGCCCTTGCGYGCATGGTGCAAGAACCACGCAGGGAGGCAGGTTCGTACCCTGTCCAGCACAACAGGGACTGTTCCAGTCCCAAGTTCCCAGAGGATGGGGACAACTAGGGGCAGTCTGTGAGCCTCAGGTTCCTTTTCAGTTCTAAGGCAGGAGGCTCTGCGACTCCGTGCTGCAGACTCAATGCTGCAACTCAATTGCTGCGACTCARATGCCGCGCGTTTGTGCGACGCACACTTACTTAATGTATTTTTCCATATAYTTATCACAGAAGTCAGCTGCCGCTGCGCCACCGTGTCCGTCATACACTGCAAAGTACAGGATGTCGTCCGTGAGCTGAGCGTATTCGAAGCGGTCTTCGTTTTCCTTGCGCTTCCCGATGTGGCTGGCGGAGCCCACGTTGCTCAGGCTCACCTTGGGGATGGGCTTCCCGTACTTGATGCTGGGCGGCAGGAGAATGGGCTCGTCAATGCGGTTGTCCCAGATGCCAAAGGTGTCCCACGTGGCGGGGCGCCCGCTGCCGTCCGCATCGAAGCGGGACGCGCGCCGCTCGGACGTGGAGCCGTAGCCCGCCGCCGGCGGACGCTTCTCGTCTTGCAAGAGGAGGGATGTCAGCAGGGCTCTCCTCCTCGCTTGATATCCTCCGTTTCTAACCAAATTAATTAAGGCAGCTGTTGACATCACTTGTCTTCCCCGAGAGTTGTAGGAATAAAAGAGCAGGACTACAAGATACGCAGCTGCTGGAATGTCTTCAAGAACGCCGAGAGAACTGAGCAGGAAACGAGAAGCACAGGAAGGGGAATTTTGGGTTACCTCATTCAGGAAGCATTTTCACGGCCAGAGCCCGCTGCTCGCACATAGCACAGGCCGCCCCTGAGAAGCTCTCTGCGTGACTCACCACAGAACAATCCTGCACGGCCCAGCCCCCAGCGGAAAGTGCAGATGGGCAGTACTGCAGATAGACCAAGGGAAGGCGTTTCTGCTGAGCACCCACATAACCATACCCCGCGTTTGCAGAGGTCGCAATGGGGCGAACCGTAGCAGTAGTGACTTGGCTCCGTGTCAGCCAAAACGTGAAACCTCTGCCAGGTGAGGGGCAGGATTAGAGTATAACACGTATTTTTCAACATGCAATTGCTAAGCATGTGCACCCTTGCTCCCAGGAGGGACAAATCTATTTGCCTAGATTTTCAAGATTTGACTTCTCAAGCTACGCAAGAAACGTGGCGTTCAAATCTGCCACATTTCTTCAGGACTTCAGCAATGCTTTAAAAGGCAGACTGTAGAGGGATCGGTACGTTTGAGGCTACTCTTAATTGCCCGTTAGGAGCGTGTCCATGGATGTACACTAGTGCACACACAAACTTCCCAAAATCCAACTCCTCTGTTTTGCCTGGCCTCTATTGCACAACCCCAAAATGTATGGCCTTGGCCAGCACAGGCAAGACTGTCTTCCAGCTTCCCTGAGCATTCCTCTAGCCCAAATAGAGGAAAAAAACACCTCCTGGATCTGCACAGATAGAACTGCACCGATGCTGATTCACCTCGCATGCTGAAAGATGCAGAAAGATTTGATTATTTTACTGTTTGTGGAGTAACAGTCAGCCTGATGAAAGTCAAGCATGCCCGGAGGCAATCTGTAATAATCAATGCTGTAGTATCAGATTCATTTGAACTAGACCACGAGGTCACTGTAAATGACTGATTTAAATATTAAATGAGTGATTTCTCATTGCATGGCCAGATGTTTACCAGGGATAGATATTTGCTGACAGCAAAATTATGAGTGAAAGCTGACAGCAACCGTATGCCTCGTTCCCTTATAAAAAGGTGCACTTAAATTCTATGCCATTATAAAGGGATTGAAATATGCAGGCTTAAGGTGAATGCCAATAAATAAGACAGAGTGCTCTGACATAATCCAGAAGCAAAGGCAATAAATAGATCCCAGAGATGCTGCCATTCTTGGCTTGTGGCCCCTCATAGTTGTAATTTCTAGATCCTAATTTTACATCTTAATATGTACTTGTGAAATAATTGTTAAAATTAATTTAAAAAATTCCTACCCAGAAGACATGTGCTTGCAAAAACAATCAAAGGCAGCTTAAGGAGTAGTTATTTCTATTAGAAAACAGCTGTGAACTGAGCATTCTATAAACTCATATTAAACTTGCCATTCACAGCTCAAAACAGTGTTTGAGAAGTTTGTATTTATCTTTCATGCAATCCTTAGAGGAAGAAGGACTTGTTCTTTTAGCATTTGTAGAGTAACAGTCAACCTGATGAAAGTCAAACACGTGGCGGGGGTCAATATTGTTGCACCGGAGTAATGCAGTCTMCCCTACAAGATCACTTAACTAAAACGGATTTAAGCTTTAAATTTGTAATTTTCCATTTGATTGCTGGATATCTGCAACATGTTAATCATTGTGTTTCCCCTTTGCCCTTGAGTCAACGTCCTTACAGGTATTAAAGACTTGCTCACTTTTTTGTCTTGCTCTCTTTTGTCTTGCTCTCTGTCCACACACAAAACAGGAGCATGTTAACTTCCCCCTGGGAAATACAGCACCACACAAGTTGCCAATTTACCAGACCTACCCTTGGTTTCACTTCTGTCACCCCGACAGAAGTGTCAGCTTCCGCTTTATTCACAGTACGAATCATAAGATAATTCAAAAATCCAGAGTTAATTAATATTTCTTTCCTATCATATTCACCTCTCCAAAGCYCACGGCTTCCAGGCACGTATAAATACCGACAAGGCTTTGGCTCTTCAAGTGTCTCTGCAAGCCAGGAATAGGAACCCAGCTGGACATAGAACAAACAGTCTGTGCCTTCATAGCTGATATGAAAGCAAACAGAGAGCAAAGATATGCAGGGAAGGGGGAAAAAAAAGAGAGTATCATAACAATGGWACTGCTGTTAAAGGCAAAATCCATGAGAGAAAGCTATATGGAAATCTTTCTAGAGGTGCTTGATCTGATGTGTACATGTTCAATTTAAAAAACCCATTCCTRTAGGCAAACACAGAAATCTATAGTGGTTAAGGTGAATGATTAAACTATAGCTCAAGTTATGCAGTGCCCTTTCTGCAGGAGGCTGCTTCCTGGCAGATGGAAAATTTCCAGACTGCTAGCCAGAAAGGAAGAAAGGAAGAGAAAATAAATTTACAATTATGAACACATACATATAGCTTGCTTTCCAAACCCTAGAGCTGTAGTCAGTCCTATATGATATTTTTCTAGATTAAGATCTTGTTTTAATAGGCTTTTTAATCCACAGCAACATATTTTTAYCCCCTCACCTGAATAATAAACTGCACTGACGGTGTGGATTTACTGAGAGAGGTTTCTCCTGCTGCTTAGTAATTGCAAATGGGTGCACGATCACCTGAAATACAGACACTCAGTCTATGCTCTGCACCCCAAAAATGTGCTGTTATCTTAGTGTCACTGCAGCCAGTCGGGAAAGCCACTCACTTAACCAGGAAAAGCTTTATTTTTATTATTATTATTATTATATTTTTTGTAATGCAAGCATCTCTTCATGATGGAAGAGATGTCTTCGCTGCAGCCTTTCCCTCCCAGTTCCTATGGAGGGTGATGTAAATCAGGTATCAGAGAGAGGCGCAGATAGGACGCAGGACAGTCCTCACTTCTCCGCTGAGGTCTTTGGTGCGCRAAGGAGTGCGACCTAATGGCTAAATCAGTGGCTTGGGACCAAAGCCTGGATGCTGCTTCTGAAACACCTCCCAGGGCAGCCTTAAGGCAGCGGATAAGATCATTCCAGAATACAAGAAACAGAAGAATAAYAGGGGATATTGCTGCAGGACTTAGATCGGGAAAAGCATTTCCTGGGCTGCCGCCACAGCCCTGTTAATGAAGAAGATCGCGGCGGCAGCACTGCTGTCACTTAGACCGACCCCGGCCCCCTTGAGCCCGGCCTAGCGACAGGTGGGACGGGCAAGGAGCCCCACGGAGGCGCCGCTCGCGCCCTGCCCGGGGCCGCCGCAGCGGCCGGGGCCTCCTCCGGGCGCTGCCGCCGCCGG
>NW_020455617.1:500676-515614 GCF_003342845.1 Nothoprocta perdicaria
TATATATATATATATATATAAATTAAAGCCCCCCACAACATTCTTAGATGTTAAGATTAGGTATGTATGAGAGTTTCTATCCTCAGTATTATAAATCTGCGGTTAACATAGCGGATATTTTCCAGGACAGCTCTTTCTGCAGACGGAAAAGAGAAAAATAAAAACAAACASCTAGAGCTACAACAAAACCCCTGACTCCTCTGTTGGCACATATCCAAATGGCAGTTTAAAGAGCTCATTTGGGTGGTGTAGTGCCACACACCCCACACTTTGATCTTGGACAAAATCTGATTACTCCCATTATAAAAACATTTGGAAAGTGCTCTCCTGTTGACCTCCTGCTGTGTGAGAGTGAGACCTTGGAAATCGAAACCCGGTGGGTTTCAAATCTATCACTCCAAAAAGCAGTCACTGAGCACCGACAAGAACGCTCTGCTCTCCAGATGCATGGGGTCCAACTCGCCATTTAGAACTGAATTTGACCCTGTGAGTCTGCTGAGGATAGCAAACCTATCTGCTGTTCTTAAAGATTATTCCGGTTTTCCCTTGGAAAACAACACGCCATGGAAAGCAGTTTCCGTGGCACCGTGAAAAGRGCTGGCAGCTTTCCTGGGAAGAAGAGGTCTGTGCAGAAATGTACCCAACCCAGCACAGGGATATTTATAGAGGATGAAAACAGGACATGAAGTTATAGAACTTGCATCACTATTGGTACAGTGACAGAGACCATAGGTTAGAGACCTATGGGGGAGAACCCTCAGAAACCAAAGGAGAGAGATTTGCCTTATGCTACATTTGTTTTCAGTAGCAGACTGCTATTTTCACCTTTCTCTCTCTTTTTTTTTCCTCCCTAGAACATGAGTTATTTTTTCTAGATTCCATTTCTCTTACCCAGGAATTTCTGCTCCTACAAGATTATATTTCTCACTCTTTCCTGGCGTACCACATCTGGTTTTGTTTCTCCATCACATTCCTGACCACTTGCCCTCCCATTCTGCTTTATTTATTTTTTTTTTCCTTCACAGTTTGCATGCAGTAATCTATAGCCTCACTATTTTCTCTCTGTACTCTCTAGGTTTACTAGCAGACCAGCAGAGACCAAAAATCATCCCGTGCTTTGGGAGAATAGGAGTCACAAACATTGTGCAAGCTCACAGCGCTGACCTTCAAACAACTGGCACGAGCTGTTGCTTTTCTTGTCTGTTTTCCAAAGCTGCTCCTCCAAACTAGGTGAGGTGACGTGGGGGAGGCGTGCAGAGCTGCCATCCAACCCTGGACAGCTCTGCTACTGCCCCACTCTTTGGTGCTTTGCTTATCCTGAAGCCAAAAGGCTTTGGATACTCAGGCAAATAGGCAATTCCCCTGGGGAGAAAAAAAAAAAAAAAAAAAAAAAAGAGGCTTTTTCTGTTTGTGCACCTTGCAAACCATCTGTTCTTTTAAACAGAGAGGGAAAAAAACATGTTGGAGTGGAATATTTCTAGCCCTTCACATTGTGCCTTTGGTATCCTCTGTTTATAGCACTTTGGCTGTGCAACTTGAATTTGTCCTTGGGATCGAATCGGTGTGAAGCACCGAATTAGAAGTGCTGCTTACCAGAAGCACTAGGATGTCGGTAATTATAGCTTTGCATTTTAAATRCGCATTTGAAAAATCTGATCTCTGCAATGGTTGTGCAATGGAAAAATGGTTGTGCATTAATTTCAGTGACATTTCAAAGCTGATACCCCAGGTACAAATTCGGTCCTTTGTCTGCTGTGAGGAACTACTAACATAATTTAAGGATTAAAGAACATTTTTAAAGGCCTTGGAAGAGCAGTTCTGATTTGGCAGCAGGAAATTAGCCTGGCTTTTGATTACACGGCAAATATTATAAAACAGGCTTTTAAGTGGTTTCCTTAGCAACTTCTATTAGCCAGAGAGTGGTGCCTGCTTGTACGTGCTGTGCTGTGGTTGGGTGAGCTCTGCAGTATTAATAGACACTTGTTTCAGGCCCTGTGCTGTGGTACACAGCTCTACGCTGAGCCCAGCTCATGCTCCATTCTTGTCATCTAGCCCCTGTATCTGGGACATCAGGTAATCCAGGCTTCAGTCCCATATGGAATGCTTAGGAGCAATAGGAACATTAACTCGTGATAGSGTTAATGATGAAGTCTGCTGAGGTGCCGTTAGTATGTAGAATCACACTTTTCCCCTCCTTCAAAGCTTTACATTTATTGATTTATTACATTTCTCTGTTCACTYGTTCATTCTGACTTACACTGCCTTCCCCCGATACCATGGCCAGCTGAGGGTTAAGTCAGCTGTAGCAYCTTAAAGGGAAGTGCTTGCCAGGTGAGGAACGTTATCCTAGCTGAGGACATTCCCCTGGCATTTGTCTCAGTTTGAGCACTGCAGTGGATGCCTAGTAACTGCTAGGAGCTTCTCTGTATTTCTAGATAGATGGTAAGATATTTTTTGTTACTTCTCCAGAGTAATAAAAAGTAGGAATAAAAGTGGGAATCAAAGTAGGAATAATCCTTCCTTTGTGGTCTAGTTGCTTTAGGTTTTGGTTGCTGCAAAGAGCTCTGCTTGGGGCTTTCTCTAAAACGATGGAGGCGAATCTAGCCTAGTCCAGGAAAGGTGCGTGCCCTGCTCCCAGAGGATGCCCTTGCCACATTTACAATAGAATCCCTTGATGCTTTAATCATTGTGTTGCTTTGAGAGCCAGGCTGCTCCTCTGGCTTCTGTGCCAGGGCTGAAACTGGAGGAGGATTTCAAGAGCAAAAGAGAAAGAATGTGAGTGCCCTTGGCTCTGCAAGTCGCTGCAGCGTAGGTCTAAAATAGCCCGTGTTTATTGACCTTCAGAGCCAGATTGCAGCCATCTTTTTTAAGGAGATTTGAAAAACAAAGTGAGTTAATCTCTGTCAGGAATCTTTAAATGCAAGGACGTGCTGATACTTTATTTCTGTAGGCATGCCTAATTGTATTGCTCTATGTATCTACAGGGAGAGMTTCTTGTCAGTCTTAAGAAAGCTGCTTTTTTCTAGGACTTGCAGAGAAAAGGAGTGTGAGGCTGCACAAATCCAGCTTTCTAACTGGTACTTCTTCTCTGCCTTCCTGGTTTTGAAGAGGAGCTTATGTAGAAATTAGGTTACCCAGTCTGCATTATCTTAATAACAATTTTTACGTACAGCTGAYGCTGTTCTCACCCTTGCTTGGCAAGGATACGAGGTCCTTGGAATTACAGCCACTGGCTGCCATTGTGGAAAATATGATTTCAACCCATGAACATATAGGAAGAAGAGCATAATAGGTTTTCAGTGTTAGAAATCTATGCCTCTTCAATAAGACAAACCCTTGAAGTTAAAAATGGATGTGTGCAAAACAGTAAGCCTARGTCCCAAATGCAAAAGGAAACATAGTATTCTGTTATAATGTAAATTATTACATTGAATTTTGTATCTATACGTRAACCTAACGGGTCTTACTAAGTTGTCTGATTTTGTTTAGTTGAGTCTAATTGTTTGAGTCTGACTCAAAGTAGGYGGAGCTTTCTGAAATCCTCATGTCAACTTAGCATTGGGCCCCCAGAAGAGATGAATGYAGTAAAAATAATGCCCAGCACTGAACAAAAGCCTCATCAGGTTTTGGTTTTGTTGTTTTTTTTTTTTTTGCTTTTTATTATTTTTCAGTGTGTTTTCAGCATGAGTGCACAATATAATATATATTAATACTAATAATATTAGTATATAATTACTTAATGTGTGGAAAAGCACATGTGAGCTGGTTCATCTGCATTTAACATACACCATGGTTGCCTTCTTTACCCTTTTTCTTCTTTGTAGGCTTATTAAAATTAGTGGGAACCTGAGGTACATAGCAGGGACTTYGGACTTGCAGACTATTTGTGATAGTCTTTCCTTTTCCAATATTTTCCTGCACAGAAATGTTGGGTTATGCCTCACCCTAAAGCTGAGTGCTGAGTTTTTAGATGATTGTTACTGGATTAGGTTTCTGTTCTGTTTTCCTTGATAATAAAAAAGAACAGAAGGTGAGCAGTTACTGAAAGCCAGGGGCTTGACAGTGTGTTTGAAAGCAAAGTACTGTAATGACCAGGATTTTTTTTTTTCCATTTTTCTTTACAGCAAATTTTATTCCCTATCCCTTCCTCTGGACTGCTATATTTCAGGTAGGAGAAAAACACTTTATTCATTTCAACATGTGCATTTTATGAGTTAAGTAGCCTGAGAAGCATTTGCTTTAATGTACCTTTGGATCATGGCAAAGGGAGCTCAAAGCCAAAATAGTTTTCACCTGCAATTTTCAGAAGGAAGGGTGCTCTGGTATCTGAATTATTAGCCTAGACTTTGGGCGAACGATTTCATGTGACCTGGATCAACAGTTTGTGCTTGTGGTGCTCACACAGGCACGTGCCTCTGCACTAGTCCTATCTTTGGAGCAGATCTCACTTCAGTCATTCTCTCCTCTTGATTATTCCTGGAGATATTTATCTGGAAACTACTRCCTCCCTTGTAATGATTCTCCTGACTGGAAGGATCCAGGTGTAGTTGTCTGGATGTTATTTTGACTGTCGCTAAACTCAGATAGTTTGGGGTCTGTGAGACAAGTGGATGGGAACAAGCAGCTGGATGCTCGTAAAGTGCAGGTGCTGAGAAAAACAAGATCTGTGAACACAATTGTGGAAAATTACCCTTTATTAAGTTGATACAGAAACTGGTTGCTGGGGCATCTGAGATGAAATAATCACCTTTTTTTCCACTCTATTGGTACCATGCAGTAAAATAAATGAATTGAATGGTCCTCTGGTGCCATAAGCCAAGCCCATAGGTGAATCTTTAAGTTACTTCCCTGCACATAGTCACAATTTTGGTCTCTTATCTGCTCATCTAYAGTGAGGGAGCAAAACATGAGTTCTCAGCTCCAAGGGAGGATGTGAGGGCCCCCAGGAACAACTGTGCTGCGTCCAGAGCRGTGAGAGCACAGGCTGGCCTGGCTCCCCAGCCTGAGAGGGCATGTAGGAGCTGCCATGTAGGCTGTGCAACYAGCACAGCACCACAGGAGGTAATAAATAATACCTGTGCAGGAGCTAATCAAGTCAGGCAAATATTTTGGAGCTCCAAGTACTAGCCCATGGCTAGGCCAAGTCATTAAGCCCCATAAAATCAGCCACTTGTCCATGGAAACACTTACCTATCTTCAGAAATCCCATTTTCATCTTCAAAATGGCTCTTAAGCTTCAAGTACAAATTCTCCCCTGATACAGAAGAATGTAGCTCTTTTGAAAGCAGAACTGCAGCCTCTTATCTCAGCAGTAAATTAATTTTATTTCTACCTCTTCACCTCTTCTCTTTAGCTAAAGGAAAGCAACGATACCAGCACCTGAAGCACAAAGGTCAGTCTTGATTTCATGGAAATAGAGGGAGAGGAAGGGGGTGATCATTTGCATTCTGCTTGGCCCAGAAACTGTAGGTGTCAAGGTTACACTGTTGAGTCTCAAACTGCACGAACTCTACTCACATTTATTCACTTCAGCTGTATTAAATATTTAGGATGATATTTAGGAACATTATTTGAAATTTTGTCAAGACAAAGTGCTTGATAGGAAACGCCTTGAAAGGAGTGCCGTATATGTAATAAACAGAAAAATATGAAGAATGACTTTTTGCTTTGCCCAGAGCTGATGGAGCTGCTTTTATTTTTGTCTTTTCTTCATCTAAGGGATTGATAGTTTCAGGGAGRTGAGCACATTTCCATCCAGTCTCTAGTCTACCATACTGTCAATCTGGGCAGTCCTGTCACAGATGTAACCCAGGTGAAGACCAAATCCAGAGCCTACACTCAGCTCTTTGGGAAAACCTCTAAACAGACTTGCACACTCCCACAGGTCTTGATTATAAACCCCTTGGTTTTCCTGTCCTGTAAATCCTCCTCTGTCCACCCTCCAAGTGAATCATTTTGTGCAACTGCATCTATGCATGATTACGTCCTATCATTTAATATTTCAGGTTGTCCCCAACATATATTTAAGATGTTTTTCTAACACTGTGAAGTTCCTCTTCTTCAAATAGAACTTTTCTCCATAGTCAAAGAAGCGAGAGCAAGACAAGCAATAACAAAGCACAACAAGGCAACGTATAATATAATGCATGGTGCTTACGTTTAAAGTTTACATCCACAAGCCCAACACTTCTTTGTGCATTTCAGTGAGGAGTTGGTGACACTTAGTGCATGCTGCTTCCACCTCATCCCCAGAGCTTTTTTGGCTAGAGGAATAATCTCACAGCAGTAAAGAGGGGGAAAAAAAAAAATCAATTTCACATTGTTATCACTAGGATCTCTTGTGTAAAATTSATTCAGTCTATGTGCTCCATCAAATTAAATATACTTTTATACTTAAATATACTTTTTCCTATTCACCCTGCATCTCATTTTCACCAGACCCATTTCCTTTCCTACAGTATCCAGCCTCTGCTTCTGTCTTAAGCTTCAATTCTAAACACACAATATGAATTCATAACATGAACTACAAGTTAAATGTCACAATGAATGGTTACTAGTATGTTGCTTTGTCTTAGCTCAAACCATGGTTTTAGAATGCAGTAGTCCTTATGAATGGGCTGCAGCTTTTGGGCAGCTGAGGAGATGCTGCAGTTCCCTGAGGAACCCCCCAAGATGGCAAATATTCAGGCAGAGGAACAAAGATGTGCAAGTTACCAGCAAGACCCTATTCAAAAATATTTATACAGCTGTTCCCCATTTATACAGGATTTATGGCCACTCATCTCTTAGTTGATCTTTGCACTGTCTGATGCCCCTACTTGCTACTGCAGTCACATTTCTGACTTCAGTCTATTACTRCATAAGCCTCTGGAAAAGCAGCTATGTTGAAATATCTTTCAACTAACTATTTAAATGGCATATTATTAAACTTTACTTATCACCTGGCCACATAGGAAGACTAACTCTGCATAAKTTACATTCAAAATGTTTGACAAAGCCCTAGAAACATCATCCYTATTTCTTCCTGGACTTGCTAAAATGTGTATTCAAATATAATGTTTAGTCAGTCAAAGCACAGGTAGTGTCAATAAACATCTGCAGTATTATCTTGAGTTTAAGACTTGAGCACCTACCTGAATTCAATTTCAGACTTGCAGGTTTCACATCTGACAAATCTAAAATATTCCTGAAGATTCCAGTGCGCTCAGGTAACAGAAGGAGAGAAACCAGCATGATATCCAGCAACATTTTGATGGTGGCTTGTAAATTAGTTTTTTTGATTTAYACCTTAGAAATCCAGTTGCCTCACACCAGGAACATTGTTTGTGGTCATGTGCAGATGGCTATCTGGAATAACTGAATTACGGTGGAGACTTTAGATAATTTATATGTTCTTTATTGCTACCTAACAAGCTTGATTAGAAAGAAGTTGCCTTTTGGGTCTTCCTCAGTGTCTTTTCCTGAATGCTAAAAAGAGTAGGTTTGGCCAGGCAGGTGTGGGGATCTACTTGCCTTTGAGTCCCACCTTGGAAGAGACTGAATCACTGTTCTGATCTTCTGGTCCTTTCTGGTGGGAAATACACATGAATGACTGTAGAGGATTTAAATTCCACTGTTGTTTTTGAACTATAGCTAGAGGAATATGAGGCTTAAAAAGGAGCAAAGAAAGAAAAGCAGCATAGTTTGAGAACTAACCCCAGAATTTGAGGATTCTTTTGTGGGTAAGTATAGTAGCTGACTCCCCTCTCAAGCCATCTCACATATCTCATTTACAGCCCTAATTGTCATGTTTGCTTTTGAAGAAGAGAGGATAACTGACATTTAAACCAACCCCAGCAGTCTAAACCAATGTGATATCTGCTGCTTGAAACAGCTGAAAACACTGGTTTTGCAGATTTTTGCTGTTTGGGTATAAAATACACAAATACCCTCTCTGTAAATATGTACCCACACACAGGCAGACATGCAAGATTAAGGCTATATATTGAACTGCGTTTACATTTCCCCTCTGCCCCTCAAGAGAATATGAAGCTATCTAGACACTGACTAAATACTACCAAAAATGAAAGTGCGATTGTAGACCATAATAGGCCAATATACTATAATTGGTATAAGTTACTGGACTAAGTTTTATATATATATATATATATATAAAATCAAGACCTGAGCAGATTTGAGTCTCCCCATAGGGTAAATATTTGTACATGGATATAGGAAAGGATATATGAGCCTGCACCCAAGGAGTATTTGCTGATCATAGCTAGTTAATATACTAACCAGTGCACCTTGCCCGAAAGATTAAACAATTGAGGTATTTTGCATTAAGCTTTGGAACAGAGTACTAGAAGCTGGAAAATTTACTCTTGCCTCCCTCAAAGTCAGAGGAAGTAGGGAAATGACTCCTATAACCAAAAAGGAGATGGAAAAAACCAAGTTATATCACTTGGCCCAGAGMAGCTCAATTGCTGAATCTCCAGGGTCTCCTGGTAGAGCGAAGTTCCAGAAATTTCTGGCATTTATGGATGTCTTTTCTATGTCAGAAATTTATGTGTTCCTGGGAAAATCCTACTCAGTGCAAGTGCAAAATCCAATATCAATACAGAGATAACTTAATAGTGTTGGTGTTTGTTTGGGGCAGGTCATGGCTGGGGTGTAATGGACACTCATTCTTCTATGGATCCGGGCATCTGTCAGGAAGGGTCGACAGAAGGACAAATAGCTACAACCACCATAACGTAAATCTTTCTGTGGTCTGCTCAGAACTGCGAGTCTTTAAATACCACTTCTGAAATACTGGCAGAGAAACCTTCTCTATGTTCTTTATCCAAGCTATCATTTTACCTCAAGAGAGAAAAATAACAGAAAAACTTGGCTTTCATAGCTTGGCATAATATCTAGTGCCATTTTATTTGGCAACACAACCAAAAGTTCATGTGGCCTAAGTGAGGTCAGCCATGGGAGCAAGAGCTCTGAGGAACCTCTCTAGCCTGATGCCCCTTTTCTAGCAACCTCCTCCTCTGAGGACAGGGCCACAGGGTTCCTCCTTCCAGAGCCTGGGAGGAGAATAAGAAACAAATAACTAAGGGAAATGAAAGCAGTGATTTCACAGCCTAAGGCAAAATGCCACTGAATGAGAAATATGAATGAGGATATGAAACAKGAGCAGCACTTAACTTGGCAGTGCTTGAAACCATGCCATCCCAAGTAATTTAAGAGTCCAAAACCCCACCAGAAACTGTACGAACAATTACAGTYTGCCATTTATTCACAGGCCCTGAGGCAAGTAAAAGAGATTTCCAGGTTGTTCCAGAGGAACAGTTTAAGTTTTCTCAGTGTTCACAATGAGAACAGCTTCAGACCTTATTAGTTCAGTCTAGATCTGACACAGAGTATGGTAGAAAAGCAAATTCAAGTGTATTTATTTCCTACCAAGAAAAACCCCACGGGATTTAACAAGCAATTGATATAATTTAAGTAAAAAGTCTTCATTATGAATGAAGTTGGTCTGAGAATATTTGAAGGCTAAAGAGCCATGACAGAACAACACCCAAGCCTAAGCTTTTGCAAGCCTAAGCTTTTGCAAGTATCTGCAACTCCTACAGACCTTGGACAGTAGAAGCTGAGGGTGAAGCAGCAGAGAGACTAAAGTGTTTTTCTAAGGCCCTTCATTAGTTGCATCCTTCTCCCCCCAAAACTATCCACTCTGCACGTCTTAGCCTATTCTCTTATTCTATTTGAAGTGAAAGACTAAGTAAATTATTCACTCAAAAGAAAAAAAACGTTTTCTAACTAGYCAGATTAGCTCAGAGAACACTAGAAACATCTGTCTGCCCCTTGCCTTTGGTCATTCCCAATGAAAAGGCAACCTTTGACTCTGGGGCAAAAAGAATCACGTAACACAACCTACATGTTAGCTTGAAAGCTCCATTACGTTTCCTAATACAGAGTCAGATTAGAAAGCATTTTTGTTTGGTTAAGAGTACAGGATGAATGCAAACCCCACAAAAGAAAAAAAAAGGGCAGAGTACTAAAGTTCTGCTGAGGTTTCTTGCAGATTTTAAGTTGTTTTGGCTGTGCTGAAGTACCTCATCAGCAATACAATTCCCACCATCAGCAGCTGTAGTAGAGATTGGCTACATGGTGCCACAGAAGAGTTGTGAAAAGCTGTTTTTCAAATATCTTGCTCCAGTTTGGTTTTCTAGGATAACTAAGACCCAGGAAAATGAAATGTTCACACAGGCGGGAGCCTTGGGGAGAAGGTCCTGATGTTACTGCATTTAAACTGAGTCCCTCTAGAAAACAGGCCTGGGAAGGAAACAGCACCAAGTAAGGAACCTGTCCTAACCTTTGTGTTAGAGCTTCTCCCCACACATGCCCAAGTAGGGTTTGGCTCTAAGGTAATCCAACTCTCATCAAGACTTGGGTTCCTGGAACATCCCCTTTCTGAACACCATCACTTGGGCAAAACACCCAACTCTTCAGTTCTTGCCAAGAAGAATGAAAACCATTYGAGCTTCCCAACTCCACATGACATCAGAAAGAAATGACTATTAAAGATCATAAGAAATATTTCCAGAACTCAGGCAGCTGAATGGAGGCCRCTTCATAACACCCATTGTGGGACCCCTGTGAACCCATCATATGGAAACAAGCAAAAAAAAGCCAGGCAGGTTATATAGCACTTGGATGATGATCCTGTAGTAGAAATATGCATTTTTCCAATGACATGTATGGAAAATGATTAAGGCTATGTGTTGAGTTGCATATATCAGAGTAATTCCCTTACAACAACCATACAACTTGTCTACCTCATTTAAGAGATTAGTAAAGACCCAAAGCATTAGTATTTTCTTCCACCTAATTCTGGAGTACCTATCTCCTATTCTGGATTAATTTCTCAGTGATTTGAGAAGGCAGGACAAACAGCATGCTGTTTTTTCCTGAGCAATCAGATTTTTTTCTTACCCTCAAAAGAGTTCAGCAAAGCCAGTTGCCACATGCTTGAAATATGTAATCCATGCATAATTCAGAGTGACTGAAGGCTTTTGGTTCCTTTGGCCYTCCAGTCTGATTTTTTTTCCCCTCTCTCAAAGGAGGAGATGAGATGGCTTTGATGGCTATCAGTGTCTTTGAGGGCAAAGTGCTAGAATCTGGAGTAGGCTGCATTCCTGTTACCCTTACCATACTGGGGAGCACCAGTCTGTTCAAAGCAAGTCTATGCTCCATTGACTCTAAGAACTTCTCTCGCAGAGAATTCTCCAAGTATATTAATGTAATGTGTTACAGAACCATCGAGACATGATGTGAGCTCTTCCAATGTATTACCACATGCTACTGACATGTGGGATATGTGCTGATATGCTTAAGTGCCCTTCCACCCCCCATCCAACATTTTCTTGATTACTTAACATAGCGAGGATAATATGGATGCTGTTCTGTCCTATTCCTATTTCCTTTGTTGCTTTTAGGGGCCAGTTTTTAATACCCTTCCCCACACAAGGGGTAGTACTGGTATCGAGCAGAGTTTGCAGCTGGAGTGAAGAGACCTTCTAGTCTGACTATTTACAAATCCATGGCCTGGCAGCTATCGGGCCAATCTTTAACACAACAAGGCTCTGCCTTCACAGATAGACACTTCACCTCTTCACCTTTCCTAACAGCTGTGTACATGCAAGCAAACAGAATAAGAGCATTCTGGGGTTAGAGGTATGAAACTTGAAGAGCTTACTACCAGTAATTTTGATTGATCTTCTATAGCAGAAGAAAAAAAGACTAAAAGTGGTTGTGCAATAGTTMGGTTTTTATTAGAAGAAAATTATACAAAAGCCTTTATGACAATAAGTGGGCGCCAACAGTTAATGCAGCCATACAGCTGGCACACAAGCTTACACAAAGGCTGCTTGGGGATCCCAGAGCAGACTCCTGCCTCTTGGAGACTTACRGGGTGTTATGACCTCTTTACTTGCACAAGCAATGCTTGTTGCAAGAGCTTTACCTCATTTTTCTGTAACATGTTTCCATAAATGCTAACTTAACAGGTTCCATCTTGATTACCCTCTGGAACTAAATGCAAAACCATRGAATGGGCTCAGAGCTTAGGCTAGCAGTGCTAAGACACACGCTAAACGCTCATCCTTTGGATATGGAATTAAATTATTTGCACTATGCCAGAACTTTGGGCTTGGCATATTAACCATCATTTTGCCAGTCTGACATCATAATATGACATTTATTATTATTACAGTCATAATGTAGTGATGACTTAATTAAGAAGCTGGGGGACACACTAGGGGCTAAAGGTGACCACAGCACSGGCAGTACCCTCACAGACCAAGGGACCCAAGCAGGACAGACAGAGCTGCCTGCTAGTGGCAGGATCAGCTTTCCCACACTGAGTAAAGGAGGAAATGAAGTCCAGGATACATCCAAGGAGTCCAGCCAGGAGCAGCAGGAGACAGCGAAGAAGGTCAACTACCTGCAGTGGAGGTCTAATAGTCATCCTGAAGACAGCAGGTGTCTCAAGGCCCTGAGAGCACCTTAATTGCCCTGAGTAGCCTCATCTGAGACCTCCTCCCACCCTACCCAGGGGGACTATTTAAGCCCAGCCCTAGGCTTTCAGTCCCTTCCTTAGGTCCATCACAGCATTGCCTGTGCCTCTTCAGAAGTTTTGCAATCCCAGAAGAAGCCAAAAAAATCTACTCATTCCTTGCCTAGTCATCACTAGGCTGCTATCACTACCCTGCTCTGCTTGCCTTCTTTTGGGGCCCTGAACCCTGCTGGTAAGGTCACCACCAAGCCTGCACCATGACTCTTCCTGGTTCTTTGCTTACCTTTCCTCAGAGTGCAGCCCTCCACTTGTTGCTTCTGGACAGGCTGGAGACAAGGAGTCCACCACAGAGGTCTGCCATGTATCTCACAAAGCAGGGCTAGAGCCATTGGTAATGTAAGGTCCATAGGAAACAAGGACTTTTAGGTTAGCATAAGATAGAGCTYTGTGCCCAGGCCTGAGCTTAAATAAGGCTCCCAGACCACTGGGAAGAGAGGGTGTGTGGTAGTCCCAGGTGAGGCTGGTCAGAATCATTAAGGTGTCCCAGGGTCTTCATGGTCCCAGCACTGAGATGAAAAAGAATGTTTGGAGTGGTTGATATGGAGAAGTTGTGAAGAGCTGGAAAACAGAGGAACAAAAAGAGGGATGCTGATGAATGAGAGTATACTCTGGGGCCAAGCCTGTGGAGAGGTATGTGAACCACCACTGATTTCTCCTCTTTCAAAGAAGAAACTAAGCACTGTGCTAAGCAAGCCTCTGGAAAATTGGCATCACCCTCCTTGTTTGACTGGTGTGCGTGACCTTTAGTTTCTTGTCCATTCCTAAGGGAGGTGACTCAAAGCATAAGTGCACAGGGAGCATATTATGCCTGGGTCACAGCTGGGCACTCAACAGGTATCTGTGAGGCTGAAATACCTTCTAGAGGAGTTAAAACACACTCTCTCTTCTAAGGGCTGGGTGACAGAAACAGAAGTGGCCCCTTTGAGATCATTAGGACTACTCGTAGGCTTGYTGGACTAGTGAAATTGTCAGGAGGTTGTTGGCCCCGTGTTTCTTTTTGGGCCCCTCGTGCTTTGCTCCCCCGTTCTGTGATGAGCTGGCCACAATGTCCACCAATGTGCACTGCGCCTGGTGCCTTGGGCCCACTGTGGACATGGATCCTTGTGGTGATGGAGCCTCCAGTAATAACCCCAGGCGCTGCAGAATCCAGCCCATTGCAGGAGCAGAGCTGTTAATTCCTGCCAAGGCCCCTCCAGACACGGCTCTCACACGGGGAGAGTTTAACAGTCCTGGCCTAGTTTCCAAATGCTGCTTCTAGGGCCCTGTAGCAGGAGYCCACCTCTCCCAAAGCAGCTAACTGGTGAAATAGAGGAGGTGGACCAGATCAGCAGATGGCTTAACCAGTTTTGGTTAGTTTTCATTTTTTTTTTATTATTATTATCATTTCATGTTTGGCTGAGGACAGTCTCTTGATACTACAGGTACAAGCAAACACTAGTGTTTGTTTAGCTTGGGCTGATAACACACYGAGAAGTTACAGGATTTTGCAAGCACCGGACTCTATAGGCTCAGGTCTGTGATGGAGCACTTGCATAGGTCAACAGCATCCTCATCTTAGGGAGACGGGGGAAAAAAAATGAAGAGTGGAGTAAAATCCCTGCAAGAAGAGAGGGCAGGAGTTGCTTCCTGGTGTTTTATTTCCCAGTGCCTCCCACAAACAGAGTTTTGTGGTGTTGCTACCWCCATTAGCAGTGGTGAGAACATCCTCTGCTGCAGAAAACTAGGCGTAGCGTGCCCTGATTTTGCAGTGCTCTTGTGTAGTCACAGGAGCCCATTCGGAGCAAGCGCGTGACACCATGTAAGGCTTTCTGGGCACCTTATTTTTGCTTTTTGCAGGTGGGCAAAAAAGGGCAAGGAAATGGCAAGCAGGCCTCTGTCTACATGAATGCTATTAATAAAATACCAGGAAAATTTTTCTCTTAGGATATGCCTTCCACTTGGGAGTTTCAGAAAGCTGCACTGAATGAAAGCAGTAATAGAAAGATGTATGTGCATAAAAATAAATGTGTTCTATATATGTTTCACATCTTTGTGGCACTTATTTAAAAAATAGCAGCACAAACAAAATGCTTGCAAGTGCAGGGGGCCTGCATGCTGCCACCCTGCTGCTGGCACTCCTGGCAGTTTGAGCAAGACCAGGGCGTGCTGCAGGCTGGAGAGCGGCGAGTCGGACACAGGCAGCGCGGAGGAGCATCCCCCGACTATGAAGCCCCGGGGCTCTGCCTCTCTTTTTCCCTCACTCTCTCGACGCCTCCGTGCTGCCCGTCTCCTCTTCCGCACTCTTTCTCATCCTCCCCCTTTTCCTCTTGCTCGTTTCCCCGGTTTCTTTTC
>NW_020455618.1:0-82081 GCF_003342845.1 Nothoprocta perdicaria
TTTTTTTTTTTTTTTTAATGACTGGGATTCTAGAGCAAAGGGTTAATATCAGTGGTATTATCAAGCTCACATGCCAATGTGATTCTTTGGACCAAGGTCAGCCACCTCTACTTGTTCTTTATTTATTAATCAGTTAAGTCTAATGATCCTTAATGTGGTTTTGATTTACTAGGAGTGAAACCGAAGGGCTGGAGTAGAACCGACAGGAAGTTGTAACTGTATCTAATAAGAAACTATCTTAAGAACAATTTATAAACAGCAAGAGCAACCACCTTGATATACAAGTTTTAAATAAGATTTATAAATAATAAATAAGATTTATAATAAATAAGATTTATAATAAATAAGATTTAAAATAAATAAGATTTATAATAAGATTTATTAAAGAAAATAAGGAAGGTGGTTCAAGCTATTGCTTTTAAAACTTATTTCTTAAGTGCACAGGCTTTCACACTAGCAACCTCATGTGCTGCATTATGTTTGTCATTTAYCCAATGAATGATAAACTTCTGTAATTCACTGTAATAGACTGAGTGCATTTTTTCTGTAGCTATTAAGACTTTTTTTAAGTCAAATAGTGCAGAGYGGTTCAGTTCTTAAAGCAAAGCTTGCGTGGAAAGGAACCAGGAGMAAAGGAATGGAAAGTAAACCAGGAGCTCTGTCACAAAAGCATTTGAAGGCTGGTGGGATCACTAGGTTCTAACTCCCCTGTAGAAGCTGTGGAGAGGTGCAATGCTGCTGAATCAAGGTAGCAGATTTATGCTTAGGTTCTTAAGATGAGACCTCTCTTAAAGACTCCACCTCCTAGGTGAGGTGGCAGTCTGACAACGTCCTTTAATTTTGCTAATTTTACTGTGAAAATAGATTATCAAGATATGCTGATGTTCTTGAGTCCACAGTAATTCAATGCATTAGTATTTCTAATGAGAGTTAGCCAGGGGTGGTTCTTCCCTATGGCTACCTCTTTTTATTTATTTAGATAAAGTACATATTTTATGTAGCAGAAACAGGGAAGAGAAGATGGTGATATTTGGAGTTGCACTGGAATTCAGGATTTATATGCAGATCTTGCCTAACTATTTGACTAAGTCAAAAAAAATGGGGAGATATGTGGTGGCAGCTAATAGACTCAGCTACTTTCTGAGGCTACACAGGAAACTTTGACAGAAGACAAGAGGCCTAGTACATCCTGCAGGTGCTTGCTRGTTTGAAACTAAATACTGTTAAGGAGAAAAACAGTTTAAATACTGTGTTTACAGGCATTCAATTTTATTTTTTGTTTCTTTTCAAAGGTCAGTATTACTAATATGCAAAATATTCTTGTTGTCTGCTAACACACTAATATGTCTTTACTCAGTGTTCAGATGAATTCAGATGAGGATAGTGTGAACTAAAACTAATAAAATTAGTCTACCTGAGWATTATATTAGTTAATTCAAAATGTTAGTTTTCATAAACATTAAATGTGTGATACCAACCATAAATCATTCCCTCCTCAAAATTATACAAAACTATAATAAGGTCCTGACGTATTTTGGAAAAAATGCTGTTCATTGCCACATATTGGTAAACCACATTTGATTGTATTTTTCTCTTTGGCTTTTGGGGTTCATGGTTATACAAGATTTCCAGCTTTCATTTTTAAGAGGGTCTTTAGGTTTTAGAAATAACCATCTACTCCTAAAAGTGGCTTAAAAGCACAAACTTTGATTAAAAATCACAGATATGAAATGAGTGTTCCTGACCTTCACTTTTTAAAGCGCAGGCTGTGGTAATACATTGCATTGTGCATTCCCTAGTGCAGACAGTTTCTAAACTGCACGCTTTCATGTGGCAGATCACATTTCCTACACTTCATTTTTTTTTTTAATTGATTTTCAACTGTAATGACAAGCAGAACATTAAAAAGAAAAAGCAAAATCCACTACATGCTATTCTAGACATTCACTTCTATTCTTAAATTAATTGCAAATTTTTTTGGAAAGCAGGATTAGACAAGCCAATAATCAGAGCTAAGGTCTGATCTGTTCTCTGGGAACGGTGCTGTAGGATAATTGGGATTCCACTATTAGTTCCATCAGAGGGTGCAATTGCTGCATGGTCTAGAGAGGAGATTTTTCTTTAAAGGACTTGTAGAATAGAGAATAAATGGAGTTTTCTTCTTCTTCTTTTTTTTTTTTTTACCAAGACACAACTCAAATAAAAGGCCATCTTTCAAAGTGTAACACCAAATTTAATCACCAGTACAGACAGCGCTAGTTGTGAAATAATGTTTCAGGCACACAATAATCTGAATATTTGAGAACAAATTACCACAAGTGTCTGAAAATGGAAGGTGCTTTTAAAAAATGCCTGTCTCAGGGCTGAAGCCAGCATTCAGTATCCCAGAAGGAATACAAGCACTGATAGGAACCTTTACATCTTTTCCCAATTCCTGGCCTGAAATTAAAGGGAGCATAGTATCCTTTTGTGGGGGAAGAAAGAGGAAATAYGGTGATTGAAGAGTTCTTTATTTTATATAGCTTTTATTAAGAGAAAAGTCAAAATGATATTTGAAATGCCGTATCATGCAAACTTTTCTCAAATTTATTCCTAAGAATAGGAATTGTCCTAATTTTTATCACTGTCCAAAAGGCTTATACAACCCACAGAGCTAAGTGTTCTAAAGAGCTAGAGAAAAACTTGCTCATAACATAGGATAATAAACAACTTGGGAGAAAATAAAAGCMCTTTAGGTAGAAATCTTGGGTAACCATCTGTTGATGGTGGCAACACTGGGATGGTGCAGAGGTAGAGGACAGCACTCTGGAGCAAGTACCAAGATGTTCATCACCTTGAAATCCACAGGCTGCAAGGGGAGCTCCAGAGCCTCATGGGGATGGGAAAGCRAGCAGGGTGTCTGCAGCATCACAGAGTATCTCCCCGTGGATGGAGCTCAGGGCAAGTGGGGGAGATGTTCCCAGCTTCCCATGGCGAGTTCAGGGCATGTACGAGGGATGCTCCCAGCTCTGTACCCAGATGGAACCAACCAAAGACATCTACATATCCCTGTGCATCACACACTGCAAGGGAGAATACCAGAGCTTTGAGTTAAAGACACTCAGGCACCAGAACCTGGAGAACCAAAACCTCTGCCTGCAAGGCAATGTTAATTGTTACAAGTCACAAGGCCCCTCCTTGTCAGTGCCTTGAGAAACAGCACCTACTTCCCCTGCTTCAGCAGTGGAAGCATTGCGACCTGGATTAATTCCTTCTTACCCTAGCTTAGGAGACCCCTGCTGCAAAAGATTTATTTGCAAAATCCCTCCTGCAGTGCTGAAGAGTGCTTAAGGCAGCCACCCTGCTCCTGGGGGGTTGGCTACTCCCCACAGCTTGTTATACCCCGTGACTGAGTGGGCTTGTCCTCATCGCAACAAAGAAGAGCTGGACCATGTGGCTGCCAAGAAGGAACTAGCGACCGGTCTGAAAAATAAATACATGTGCTATATACAGTTATAGGGCAGAGATGTTTTTTTCAAAACTTTGTGCATCAAAGGTTAGCAGACATAGTAAATAATCTTCCTTGAAATTGTGCTGAGTAGTGTTAATGATGCTTAATTACTTTATTTTTGTGTTTATTAATTACATTCCGTAATTTCATGACTGACTTTGACATCACTTCAAAGCAAGATGACTTATGATTTCCTGGAAAGTGCTGTTGACTGCCTTTTACAAAGCATAACACTAGGCTTCCCTCTGCTTCCTCCTGGCGATCATCTGGAATGATCTTTTTTAAGATTGATTTAAAAATCAATATAAATARTTCATGGAGCTCTTCAGCACATTCTTTAGATTTTCTGTAGTGTGTATTATCTGGTTTGGCATATTAAAGACTTTAATGATTTGATATTTTTCATCCTCCCTGTCATGAATGTTGAATGTTCTATTACCATGCTAAAATATGTAATCCTTACATGAAATGTATTTCAAGAACTGTCAACTTTCATGTGCAGGCTCCTATCTGCTCTATAACTGCTATATTGATGTCTCCTTTCTCCCATGCTATCTGCAGACAGCAGTCAGACGTAAGTGAATAAAAAGCAGTAGTTGATAGTAAATTTACACTAATTTTAAAAGCAAAATGACCCTTGGATCCCGTTGTTCTTTCTGGAAAATGACTAGCTCATGGATTAAATGTAATATGAGGTGTTTGTCTCATATTTACCTTTATCTGCAGGAGGAAAAAAAAAAAAACAAGCTTCCTTTGCACAGTGGGGAATTTCAAATTTGTAAAAAAGTAATAGTTCAAGTATATGTAAAAGGAAGGAAAGCACTTCAGTAAAATTTATTACAAATTGTATCTATTCATCCTGGATTACACTTAAATGCATATAGGATGGCACATGGAAAATTTGTGTCATCCCTGAAGGTTAGTGTTTTCTTGCAAAGTCAGCACCATCATTGTGGCATCTACAATCAGATTAATTGGCCGTATTTTCCTGAAGACAAGTTGTTTTCTGAATTCCTGCATTATAACATGCTCCTGACATACTAGACTTCATTTCATGTTGTTATAGACAAGGAAAAATATCTTTTCTGAGCCATTTGAGTGAAAGTGTTTGATTTTTTTTAATAGCTAGAGTCAAAACATTGTGGTAGGTGAACTTTGGAACTGCAGTTTTGCATAGCTAGAATTAGCCTCGCCGTAAAATCAGGCTCCAGCACTGTCTGGTTCTCAAACTTGTGATCTCAGTATAAAAATAACCGAGACTTCATTGTTCCGTTTTTGTTGACTGAGTGCCCTTCCTTAAACTGCAGCAGTGAACTGCATTGTGCTAAGGCTGAAGGACTGCTGGAAATACAAATGAAAAATGATACAAGTGCCTCATGATGCTGTTATGTCAACTTCAAAAAAATGAATTATATTCTCTGTATAATTCTGGCTTCTTTGTGCTCCTAACCTAGCATATGTGGTTATTTTACACATCTGTGAAAATGAACAAAGGATACATCACTTCCAGCTCTTTCCAAACTGAAGAGATGACCTGAGAGCTGTTGTTCCTCCAGTAGGGGCTGTTGGCATGTTCCAAGGTCAGTTCTTCTCTGCAGTTTCCCAGATCTGTTTCAGGGAATAGCTTCCAAGCTTACTCATATAGGTTCTGTTTGTTTGTTTTGTCTTATTCCAATATCCATTAGTGTTGCAATAAAAGCAAATGAGAGTCTGTTTGCTTTCATTCTGCAAGTACCAGTAAGCTGTGATAATGATGCCTGCTACCCAGGTGCATAAACTGCAGAAGAACTATATCTTTTCCATATGAATTAACGTACATGTAATCAGGGACACCTCCACTTGGAGGCTAGGTGCTTGTCTAATAGAGATGAGAGAGACAACTGGGACATGGCAGCTATTTAAAGGAGAGGACTTGATGCTGTTGTTTCCTCACAAACATGTTCCTTTTCTCCTACAGAATCAAAACCATTTGCCCATCTATTGCATGGACCTATCTCTTACTTGAGGCTGTTGGCAGATTGGGGAGGAGTCACTAACTTTTGAAGTCCTTGCAGATTCTTTAAGTTGTTTTGGCAAAGTCCTTTGAATGGTCACAGCAAGAATTTGGGTGTCATGGTCTCTTCCTATCTTGAGCTTTTTCTAGCTGCCTTCTTTGGGGAAACCTAACACTACTATTCGTTGTAGTGCAGTTTTGACAGCTCTTGATTGAAGAACTTTCTTTCTGACCCTCTCACCATTTTCTCAAGTGTTCATATATTTGATTTACTGCTGTAACTCTTTCTTGCGGGGTGGCAAATTTGACAGAATCCAATTCAGGCAAGTCTTTATTTTCCAATCTCTTTAAGTTGGTCAAATACATATTTACACATGTGATTCTGTGATAGCTTAAAYTAAATCAAGTCAACATTGCTGTGTTCCTACTTTTCCCTTTCCTTGTATATGACACAGATTCATATTCTCTTTACAGCTGAACCTGTCTAATCCTAACTAACTAACAGGTCATGAATTGTACTTTATTTTTTAAGTCAGCTATGTTTGGTCAGAACAGGACCAGCACTCCCAGGCTGAATGGGAGTTAATTTAGGCAATGGCAATGCTGACTTAACGTTATTACGGATGTTTTGGAAATGCACAAATGGATAAGCTGATCTAATAGCCTGCTGCTGGGAGCAAGGGAGGAAGAATCAGATAAAACCTGTCTCTGCTCCCCACTCTGCTTTTGTGGTCAGTCCTGTACGACTCTGATGATGTGAGGAGCTGAGGAACTTGCTAAGAGGGCAAAAGAATAACCTGGCTAAGATATTGAATTGATTGTTTTGTCTTAGCAAGAGAAAATGTCTTTACCATGCATTCAGGTGAACTCCAAAACCAGTAGACTCCAAAACAAAAAAAGGACATAATGTATGGCCATCCTCTGCATGAGATTAGATGTTAGATAGAGTCTAATTAGAAACTGTATCCGAGCTTGAGCGTGAGTGTTCATATCAGTGAGATTTTGGCATGTGGCAGTTCAGAGTAAATCTTAAAGCAAGTGGAAATATCTGTCAAGCCACATGAGCAAAACACGTGAATTATTCTGAAGTCCTACGTCAATACAGCGTGCCACACAAGTGTGTTAGATAGGACTGCTTACTGCTGCAAAAAATTGTTTCAGTCTTTGGAGGATAATAGTGATTTAGGTCACTGTTTTTTCCTGCTTTCCTTACTTTCTTGTAATTTGTGGAATTTAGTAGCTAGTGAAGTTCTGGCATCTGATGACTGGACCTTATATGACTGACTCATCTCAGTATATTAGGATAGAACAATGAACCTGGCACATGATATTGTTTATTCAAACTGGTCCAAAATAGTATTAACAATGCTGAAAGTGTCATTAACAATGTTGAAAGTGTCCCACTGCACATTAACAATGCTGCACATTAACATTAACATTAACAATGCACATTATCAATGTTGAAAGTGTCCCACTGCTCAGACTTCGGATTCTATATGTTTTACTCTTGACTAGGTGTCCAGCTCAGGAGTTGTAGGTGATGCTTCTAGACTAACTTGCCTAGTATAGACTTCATTAGCAAAGTGGGATCACATCTGCTTCAGTGTTTTACATTTAGTAACTGCAGTATTCTGTCTGCATTCTTATTAGAAAGAACTAGCAAGTTTCCGTAACGTAGTTTAATTAAAGTGCAAAGCATCTGGGGATATGTTCAATAAGGTGGTAGGAAGCTTGAGCTGCAAATGCAGTTAGTAATGATTAGGCCTGTTCCAAACCCTTTAAGTCCATTTTTCTCCCTCTGTTTAATATACTGTTATTTAACTGCTATAAACTTATATGGTTTCATGCACCAGATATTTTTCTTTTTCATACAAACAACAAGTGATTTTGTATTTAAAGAAAATAGATATGACATCTGTGTTAGTGAGGATCTGACCACAAAGTTACATTTTACCTTAAACAAAACTGTACTGCCTTGCTACTTCTGATAGTAGGCATGTACAGTTACCTCCATTCTTTGTACCATAAGATTTTGTAGGAAATGATAGGATATACTGTTCAGTGACCAAATTTTATGTTCTCAATTACTGTGCATAGCRAGATGCTACAGTTTGGCAGAGTTGTTATTTACAGGTATGAAACTGACAATATATCTTACTTTTCTGTAGRAAAAAAAMMMCCMWWRRARRAAWWWTKRAWTWWTTTWRRWTWWTWWTWWAAAAAAAAATCTTAACAGTCAGCATGCAGAGAAAATTGTGTAGTTTTAAAAGAGATCTTGGCAGTCTCAGTCAGGGTTATAAAAGCAAYACCMTGACTGCAAAGACCAAACAAACAACACAAAGTGATGCAGCTGAAGCACRTGGTACTTGTTCACTGCTGGTGGCATAAGTTCTGCCAAGACAGAACATTTTCCAGTACATTTTGATATTTTTGCTGGAATCCTTTTTACAAGGGACTCCCATCGTTTGGCCATAAAGCACACACTACTGCTGTGACACGGGGGCTAAGTAGGGAATTGCTTCCACACAGCATCTAATGCATTGCTTTCTTAGGAGGTGAAGTGGAACAGTCAAGAAAATGGACACATGGGTGGGATCGTATGGAGGAGAAGTGCCCTCTACATACATTTATCTTCAGTTTCAAGCCATTGTTTCATGAGGTGCTTTATGCTCTGCAGTGCCCAGTATGAGAGTTAGGTATTCATTTTGACCATGCAAACTACAATGCTGTTATATTAGATAGTTGCTAAATTATGACTGTTGAATAATGGTGATTTAAGCAGCAGCACTGGAGCTTTCAGAACTGCCTTAGCAGTAAGTTTAAGGAAAGGTGAAATATGAGTCCACTGAGTTACTGTTTATCAATGTCTTTAATTTTGGGAAACACAATGAGGTAGCTCAGACTTGGAAGTGGGAGAGACTAACTTGTCTTAACAATTGGTTATTTTAAATGATGAGAAAAAAAATCCACCTACTGCATGATTTAGCATCTGAATTGGTACTGAGAACTAAGTGCTGAAATTTGCTTTCAGGAGTATTAAGAGTCCCTGGAAAATGCTGCATTTCAGTTGGGAGGCATAACCAAAGTGTATTTCACCTATGCTTTAAGAAATTCATAGCCCTGTTAACCAGCTACATTACTAGAGTGGAGGAGGTGAGAAGAAGTAGACAGTTCATGGCAATAAACGTTCAGGGCATAAAATGGTTGAATGTGGCTGTAAGAGACAAYGGGAAAGGATAAAGCGGAAGATCAGGAAAGGCAAAGATTTTGATAAATGAAGGGTGAGTAAATTACCAGCAAATAAAGCACAAAATGAAGTAGGCAAAGAATATTTGGGACAAGCTGAAATGTAGATGAGTCAGAACAAGCTGACACACCAGAGTGTGCAATAGCTGCAGCATCAAAGGCAAAATAAACCCYGTCTCTACCTTGTTTTAGAAGGCAGTCAATCTTTAAAGAAAAACAAGTAAGCCAGGAAAGAGAGAAGTGCAGGTTGTAGAAATATTGCTTTAACTGTTGCACTAAGGGGCCACAGTGGTGCTGAGCAGCCTCACCTGGAGCCTAGGAGCTCATTTCAGCTCTGCCCAGGTGCTGTGGGAGGTCCCTTCTCTGCAGCACCACCCCCAGGGACCTGACTGGCTGCACAGGGATATGCTTGACCCTGATTACCTGCTCTTCCCTGGACTGGGTGCTGCAGCCTGGGACTTGCTTTGCTGGCTGCACTATGGTAGGCTCAAGAAAAAGTATTCTTTTCTATTTTGCTTTGTGGATTATGATCTTTGTGGTTTATTAGATAAATATGTACCTGTAGCCTTTACTCTTACATCAAAGTTTGTAGGCATGAAGCTTTATGAGACCACRGCTGGTATTTTTTGAAGAGTATCCTTAATATCTTTGCTTCAGAGTTTAGAGCTGAAACTGTAACAAGTATTGATGTGGGAATGYTGTGTTACTCTAACAAGTGTTACTCAAATATTTAATGTGTTACTCTGACAAGTATTAATGTGTTAACTCTTTAGTGAGTATGGTGTACTTGTTTTTGGAGTAATTTTTCCTTCTGAAAACCAGTTTGTTCAGCAGTAAACAGTTACAGCAAACTCCTCTGACTGTTTCCTTTCTAGGGGCCAGTCTGTTCTCACAGTAACATAGGAACTTGCAGCAAGGCAGATTTCAGCTTTTGCTGAATGCTGTTATTTTTGCAAAAAGCTTATTGTATTCATTTGTTCTTTATCTTGTTAGAACAACTACTTTTGATATTGCATCCCCTTTCCTCCCCTGCCTTTACAGTATATCCGCTCACCAAAAGAAATGTGCCCTTTTTCAGTAAAAAGCCTAATGAAGCACCTTTTCAACTGAGTGAGGAATGTTCAGTGTCTTCTCTGCCATGCTTCTAATTTACACAAAACAGCAAACATTTCCATTCCTAGAATGACTTTTCCTGTGTGTTTTTTTTTTTAATCTAAATAATAACCACACAACCTACCCTATTAACGAGCCTGTGTTAAGTGAAAATAAGTGGTGGTGCAATAATAAAGGCAAGTGCCAGCACAGCAGATATCACTTGTGGGTCTTGGCTGCTGAGCTAGAAAGCAAGCTACTGTTTGTGTCCTAATAGTGGCTTTATCCTAACTCCAACTCTGACCCTTGTCAGATTCTGCCTATCCCCTGTTTTCAGAGGTGCTGGGCATGCTCCAGGCATGCACCAAGCTCCTTACAGAGATGAGCAGTTCCTTGCTTCTTGGCTTTAGCTGCATGGTGACTCATGAAGCTACATATTCCCCTGTAAGATAAGGGGGTGGTTCTAGGAGTTATATAGTGTTTCAGTTCTATGGTGATGAGTGTCAAAGTGAATTGATACTATAAAGAGCTCCTAGTCTTCTGCTGCATTGATAAGTGATTTTAAAAAGTTAGCCAGCCTACCAAGTTTAGGGTATGATGCCTCTTACTTGTGCAAGTGCAACGGGCTTTGTCATTTTTTTGAACTCTGCTTGGTTTACTAAACAAATAATAAACCGTCCTCATGCATATTTACCAGCCCTTATGACAGTGGGTGAAAGGGGTAGAGCATTAGCAAAGGCATTAGCTATACTAGAGGAAAGAAAATTCCATAGGCAAGTTAGGTTTAGCTGGAAATGACTTATATCAGGATAAATGACATGATGAATACATTACTTTATCAAAATCAAAAGTTAAAAAATAARAACAGCAGCCACAAAAGTGTGCTCTACTGAGGGAACCTGTTGGTGCCGTGCTGAAGGGATGGCTTCGTGCTCACGGYTCCTCTGGGAAGCTGTCTTGGAGACACTAGTGACTTCTGGCCAAAAAGAAAATCAGGGCCAGACAAGTACACCATATATTGTTGCCGGCTAACCTCAGTACTCTTCTGGGATTGCTGTTTCAGGATGGGACTCCTAAATTCAGGTTGACTTTTCTTATTTGCCCTATAGTTTCTTTCCAGTTTCCTGTGCTGCTGCTTTTAGTTGTTGCCTTTAGGCAAGCGTAGTTACCTAGGTTTAACAGCAGTGTGTGGGTAAATTCGTAAGTTTGCTCTTTTGTGCTGCTGGAGAACAAGGAGCCTTTTGAATTACCCTTTACTCTTCTGCTAGAATACCTCAAATACAATAATTTCAGACAAAATCTAGAATAAACATATCCTAAAGAAGTTTCAAGGGTTTRTGTTCTTAAAACTGTGTCCTTGATRAGTTGCAATGAAAATGTAACCATAGCGAGATCAGTGTAAAATTTACCACCTGTCTCCACAAGATGAAGCACAGGAAAACCAGGTCTCAATTTTATTGAAGTGTCAAAACATTGRTAATGGATAACTTAAAAACCTAAAGTGCCATTTCATTACACATCAGCTGCTGATAAATGAATGCTACTTCAGGCACAGCTGCATGGATGCAGTGTCTTGATGCTGGATAGGTGGCTGATTATAACCTCTCCAAAATACTTGATTTGACTTATTCATGAATTATTGAAAGCACACGATAGCCAAACAGATCTTACAGTAATGTTTTTAATGTGCTTTTTTCCCCTCCTCCTCCCCTCATTCAATCATGACCCCTCTTACTGTGACTGGGCTTTCTGGAGCAAGGGAATGAAGGTGTGTTTTTTTTTTTTTTTTTGTAGCTCTCAAGGTGTTCTCCCAAGAGCTGGTCTCACACCTCGTCCTCTCTGCGGAAGGAATGGCCCTTCCTCCTCCACCCACTGCTGCTTCCAGCTTTGGGTTGCCTCCTTGGCAAATTTTGTGCCCTTGGGCCCTGGCTGAGCTGCATGGTCAACAGCAGTGAGGAGCCCTGCTGGGACAGGGGGTTGTGGCACCTTAGAGAAGAGTCTCAGGAGAAGGAACAGGAGGAGCTGCTTTTGCCAGCTTCCCTTTAAATCAGCAGTGTCCAGGCTCCTCATGTCACTTGCTCTTGCATAGACTATCTGGCTGCTTTGCTTTTGTTGACAGTTACTTTTAATGGTTTTAATTAGATCTGYATTGTGTAACTAGGAGTTGGAATTGAAAAGTACGGGGGCTGACAGGCTCAAAGGCAGTGAGCCAATATGTATTTTTATCTTCAAAGTAGGGATTTTGGGGGATGAATCCTGAAATGGGCATGAGCCAGAGAGTCCCGCTTTACAGAGCGGCAAGGTGCTACACTACTGTGAGCCGGTAGGCTGGGCCTGTAAGATACAGAGGCTGCCAGTCCCTGCCTGTTGGGAAGTTCAGGTTGCAGAGGAAGCAACCTTCAGTTGTTGTCCTCTCTGTCCTTTCTCCCAGGCTTTAGCAGCGAGGGGTTTGGTCCTCTTCCCATTCCTGTGCTCGTTAATCATTCTCTAGGACTGCTSTTCCAACCAACAGGTATTTTCTTTTATTCTCCACTTTATACTCACTSTTCCTGTACCCAGAGCTTTGCTTGCGGTAGGACAAGTTGCTGTTATGTAACTAAACTTGAACTGCTACTTAATGACTGTAGCTTTTGGAGGCTGCAACTTATAATGAAGCTTAACCGGCTTTTTACAACTGCATCTTGCATGGTTTAACATCTGAAACATATATTTGCAGGCACCAAGGTAGATTTTTAGTTCTGCTAGTCAGATGAGCTGCCTTCCTTGATAGCGGTTGAAAAAGGTTAAGGAAATCCTGCTAGTAGGAGTTCGTTRCAGTCCTCCGTGTGACTATGAGAGGCAGCACAGAGGAGTCTAGTTCTTGATGTGAATGATGCAGTTGCCTTGAGCAAAGGTTTGCGAGTGCCTCTGAYGTGCACCAGGTATCACTGGCATGACGCTTGTCTCTGAATGCTTGTCTCAGACCTGCCCTAGATCTGGATGTAGTGACTGTGTGGGGAGAGGCCCGAGCCCCCTTGCTCTGGAGGTACCGCAGGCTGTGCAGCAGCTCCTGCATCCTGACACGGAGCTGTGCAGCCTGCAGGGTGGTGGGGCTGCTGCTGCAGGTGTTTGCTGTATCTTTCATGGGGTAAATCTGAGTGTTTATCACTACCAGGAGAAATTCAAGGTAACCGCCTTCTTGTCCTACCCTCAGATGCTCAGAGTAATMTATATCGATTGTTCTAGGCAAAGAAACACTTTTCTAAATAGGACTATTCCAAAGCTGGAGATGTCGTAACATTCCTGGGGCTTCAGGTTTCTTCCTTTTCTCTTTTAAATTCCCTTCCCCAGTTTCTAGTCAGATTATCTTGCAGTGCCACAACAGAGTGAACACTCTGAGTTTTGTTCAAATGCATTAACAATGCTGCCCTGCTTGCGGTTTCCCTGCCCCAGGAGCTTATGCCCTATGTTGCAGTAGCATCAAAGCAAGAAAATCTTCCTGTACTTATAAGGTTTACTCTTCCATTTTAGAATTTATCTTCAGACTTAATCAAGGGCTAAAGAATAAGATCCCTTAAAGTCTAGTTAGATTCAGTACCTCACATGGACAGCATGACAGCCGCAAGCAGTGAAGCTGTGAACAAGGAATGTGGCAAGTGAATAAAGAATTCAGTAAGTAGAAATAAAGGTTAGGATTTATCTGTGRGAGAAAGAAACATCTTGGACACTGGTTAGTAAAATCCCTGTTCTTTAGGGTCTGTGTTAACAGTGCTATTCAAATCTCAGTACAGTTCAGAGTTTAAAAACAAAGCCCAGAACCAAAACTAGGTGAATATAACTTGATCTTTATATTTCTTCTCCATTACCCTCTTTGTTTTCCCCTCCTCCTTACCTGTTCTTTATTGAATCTTGGGCAGCCAGGAAAGGCTTTGGGAAGAAAAGTCACCTCACTGAGCTGCAGAACACTTGCATCATGGTTTGAAAGGAGCGGGGTTAGGGAATCTCTGCTGTTTCTGATGAGGATAGTTTAACTACAGGAGGCTCTTGGCTATCCAGGCATATTCTGTTCTGTGGTTTGCAGTGCCTGGGGAGGTTTAGGATGTCTTTAGATTCTGCAGGATCCTGATATATGCTTGAAATCTCTGTTTTAAGAAGTAAAACAGCCCCAAACAGATTGGCCAGTAGATGTGATGAACTAATGTAAAGTCTGGCTTTAGCAATGTTTWTAGAGGACAGAAAAAGCAAGAGTTCACTTGCTAYTCCCTCTTCATTTTTATGTAGAACTCAACATGGAAATGGGTATAAATAACCTATCTGGTGTTAAAAGATTTGGTTGTCTTTGAAAATCTTATTGCTCTTTTTGCTAAGGAGAACTCAGTGTGGAAAAATGTTGATGTTTTGTAGTAGATGGCCATCCTATTCTACTACCCAAGGTTTTAAATCTTAGCAGTTTAAAACTCTGCCAGCAGCTTCCCTTATSCACGTGCTCTTCTTTTTGCATGTAACTGTGGTCACTGTTTTAGCTAGGGGGTGTGTGTGCATATATATTTATATGCACACATATATGTATATATAGCATGTATACATGTGTATTTTGTGTATACATACACAACTATGTATAGTTAAATAGAATGATAGTTTCATATATAAGATAAAATACATGCAGCTATATGTACATATGCTGTATTTTAYGTATGTTGGATGCTTACTTTTTATTTCTTTTTTTTCTGGTTTTACCTGGCTTGCAAAGGTGTATTAATTTAGGGATACAGGGAACTGTTTAGGGAACAGGATCTGTTCCCATCCTGTTCTGCACTTTCAAGCTCTCTGTTGTCATCCTGTGCCAGAACTGTGCTACATTGCATTGTTATTCTAGGATTGAACCTGCAGTTGCACTGTGTAGAATAGGCTATTGATTACTCTCCACTAATTGCAGAMGCATTTCATAACTGCTATAGCAATAGGTCTTATACAGCCCCCAAGTGCAGCACTAATTGAAAGCTAAGAGTGAGCAGCAGTCACTGATTTGTTCTGCAGGTAGAGCGAGGCAGGCGCAGACGAAGCCTGCCAGGCCCTGAGGCTTGTGCTCCTTGCAGTCGCTGGTGACGAGCTGGGCTGCTCAGGCTGCCGAGCTCAGGGGCTYGCTTGGCGCTGCTCTGCTCCCGGCAAGCTGCTAGCTGGGAGGAGAGGTGCCCCTTGAGCACCGGGGCCGCCTCTGCCTGCTCCTCTCTGCCGCCTGCCCGCAGCGGCATCACGTTGTGCGGGTCAGCGACTGGCGGGAGAGGGGGTTGAGGCTTGATTGGAGATGCAGGGAACAGTTGCAGCCTCCAGTGTGGGATGCACAAGATGGTCCAAGCACCTGTTCCCTCTATTCTACAGGGAAGAGACGGTCCAGGTTTTCATGACTCTTACTCCTGTTTACAATTTCGCTGACCTCTCTGTCATTTCTATTCATTTAATTTGA
Source organism: Nothoprocta perdicaria (assembly GCF_003342845.1). Lineage (NCBI taxonomy): Eukaryota > Metazoa > Chordata > Aves > Tinamiformes > Tinamidae > Nothoprocta > Nothoprocta perdicaria. The sequence goes on from NW_020455618.1 coordinate 15,265, forward strand.
GRTTGTCAGGAGCTCTTTGAAAAGAAAGTTGACTACTTAGTGTTTTTGTTCTCTTTTTGTTCTGAGATGTGTTAAATGATCCTAAYTCTAGGAAAATAAACCTCATTTTAATATCTTGAGTTTTTTTATCTTTATCTTCATTATCTTAAGTCATGCAATAGAAATACATAAAAGACTTTTGAACGGCTTGGTTTTAATAGTAACGTTGATTTTTCTAAAAGGAACATAATATACTGTGAGAAGTGAGTGATAGTTTGATGTCAATATAAAAATGCAGTATCTGCCTTTTTATAAAAATGCAGAATGTGTCAGTTTTCACAGGTTGTTTGGCACAACAGCTTGCTGTTTGCCATAGGTTATTGTAATAAAGTTAAACTTCTTTATAGGATTTCAAACTGTAATTAGCGAGTGGGCTGTTGAGGGCTGGGTCAGCTGTATTGGCCAAGTGAGTATTAAAGTTGCAGTTGTGTCTGTGCCAGGGAGGAGCTGAACGTCTGCCAACTCCGTGACTCATCCCAGCGCCTCACAATTAGCAAAAGGCAGTTCAGTTATAGATTAACTTGCTCCTCAAAGATTGGAGGCTAAGGATGAAGCGAGTGATGGCAGATTACACTGGAGTTTTGTGGCATAATTGGAGAACAGTGTCTATCAGGAATAACAAGTTGATATATTTATAGTTTTAGATGAAAAAAGGCGGTGACCGTTTGCACTTCAGTGTGCTTCACGTGGAGCTGGCTGCTATCATATGCTTTCGAGTATGGAAAGGAATGATTTTTATCAATGAAGCTTCCTCAGCAGTTTTGCTCCATCCTTTTTCTTTTCTGGGCAGAGGCGTTCGAGACCTGCAAGTTTCCTCCTTTAGGCTTCTTTAACAGCCTTTCTGCTGTGCTATAATTTAGTTCTGATATTTCTAGCAAAATGTAAAAGCTATTGGCAGYGCTTACGATTTAAGTGCTCTTGAAAAAATAAGCATTGATATTTTGAAGGTCCCATTGCTAGAACCAGTTTGCGGAGGACTCTGCATGCCACGTTTCTAGCATGGCTGCAGCTTGGAACGTATGTGCCATGGAGGCTTTTGAGCTCTGCCGCACTGCGTGCAGCAGCTTGTGCAAGCTCATTGCAATCTTGGAGGGGGTGTGTGTGTGTGTTTTACCACAAAGAGCCAAGGAAATCTCATCCTCAAAGTCTATGCATCGCAAACTGTCCCCAGGCGTGAGAGCTAGCTGCTTTCATAGCAGTTACCCAGGGCTCTAAACACCTTGTTGTAATTCTGAGGTTGTGAGCTCATGGATGAGAGGAAGAGCTTGTTGAAGGATGGTAATTTTGACCTTTTAATAGAGGCAACTGTATTTGGGACACTTGATTACATATTTAGGTTTTTGTCTTTCCTAAGCTATGTCCTTTCCATGTTRATACCAGACATAAAGCATTGGTTAGCTGCAGAGTACAGAAGTTCATGGCTTTCGCATCTTGTGTAAATCTCACTTCATGAATGCTTTAGATGAAGCACTTATTTCTAACATACTCCTTAAAGGTCTCTAGATACAGCCCTTAAAAAATGTCAATTTATAATTAATACTCAAATGCTGAAAATCTGTTACTTAAGAACAGGATGRAGCATGTGAAACAAAAGATATATTCATTAGAATGAGGCAAATTAGTGAATGTAGATCAAACTTGAAAGTGAAATATGGTTTCTTAATTTTTTTGAATCTACAAGGGTATAAAATCAGGGTCTCTTGAACATAACGGCTTCTCAACTTGGCTTGAGTCCAAGTTTGGTTACTGAACTTGAATATAAAGTGGTTGCAATCTGCACTGTTGCCTTTATTGGAATAGATGAAGGTCAAAAATCCAAACCAAGGCAACCCCGGCCTGCTGCCTTTTCTTGTAGCTGTTCACAAATGTATCTATAACCCAAGGAAGGTATAGGTAGAGTAACAACATGTAGGTGACCATATGCAAGAGAGAGAGGGAGTTGGCCAGTAAGCAAATTTTTCTTTTTTTGCAGTGCAAATTCATTGCTTTTGCTTTATTACTTGTTCTGCAAATAAAATGGAGAAACTGCCGCCAGCCAGTGGCAGTTTATTGTGCTTGTCCTCAGCATCTCAAGGAAATAACATCTAAATTAAACTAGAGCTGGTTTGTAATGTGCATCATGCTCCACTGCTGTGCTCAGCACCGCTGCCCAGTGAAGGTCAGAATCCACCTGTTAGTATAAAGCATTTCAGCTCTGTGTCGGGGGACGGGGTGTTTAACACAGGTTGGCATCTTTTCCAACCTGTGTTGGGATGTATCTTTTAAATACATTTAGAAAAGCTAAGGAAACTCTTAAAAAGGGACTCCGTGAAGCACTTCCAAATGTTTGTTTTTCAGCTCTGCACATAACTAGCAGTGATGAGGATGTGCAGGGTTCCCTGTAGACTTGTTTCACAGCTGCTTTAGTTGCAACTTTTCTAATGGTGCTGAACTAGTACCTGAGGAGGAATGTATAGCCTATACCTTATATAAAATAATCACGGTAAACTGCCATTAAAACTGTCTTTTAATGATAACATTAATACTCTGCAGTTCTGAAGATCYGAGTATTTAATTTTTTGATATCATAATTAATCCAACTGAAAAGGTGAAGAGGAAGGTGATTCTTATGTGTGTTTTCTCTTTTTTTTTTCTTTTCTTTTTTCTCTCTCCCTTGTTATGAAGCTGTTGAGGGTAAAATTTTTATTCTTTAAGCAAAGAGTAACCAAAAATGAGGCTAATGTATTACAACATGCAGTATTACCATTGGTCTCAGGTGAGGGCTAAGGCAGAAGCTTTTGCTTGTTGAAGGGCTTTAGATGGTGACTTCTGGGCTTATTGCTGTAACGCTCTGCAGGTGGGAGTGAGCTGGCCTGAAACGCAGCTGCCTTCAGGGCGCAGCTGCCTTCAGCTGTGCACAGGTGGGCTCACCACGAGCAGGTGACACACCTGTCTGAGGACAGCTACCAGTGCGTGCGAAAGCAAATGAAGAAACTGTACTCTGCAGATTGGCTTTCATATATGATATGTATTCATATTTTTTATATATATATAATCTTTATAGATGTATGTTAGAAAGTAAGCTAAGTCTCTACCCAGGAAAGTTCCAAAAAAAAAAACAGTCTAGAACAAATGGAAGAAGTCCATATATGAGTGAGTGAAGAGGGTAAGCAAGAGTGGGGTTACAGGGGAACCACAGAAATCTGGAGGGGGTTTATTTATCTGAGTCAGCTCTCTGTGCACTCGCTGGTTTGCTAGAGGAGGCTCCCACTGAGACCTTCCTGGTCTTGTGCCCTGGGTGGGAGCAGGGCTGGGAGATGCTGAGGATACCTGTGAGCAGAGGAGAAACCAGGCGGGAGAGGAATCTGTGATTGCCCATAATGAAAACAATRGGAAGCAAGTAGTTCTAGGGAGCTTGGAAGAAGTGTGACCAACCTGGCAGAGACACCATTTGGGAGGCAGCTAATATATAGAGGCTGGACTGATGGGTTATAAAATTTAGCTGCTGTGAGGGAGAAGTTAACTCATCTGGATCTGCTGCTGAGGAGGTGCAAGCGGCTGGGATAAAAGCAGTGCAGAGACATGGAAAGGGCTCCTGGTGACAATGGTGTCTGGAGCACAGCAGAGCAGGTGGCCCTAGCTCTTGGCTTGTGCTTTGGGCAATGAGGCTGTGGGACCGGCACAGCTGAAACAGTCTCTCTTTTGCTGCTGTCTGTTCTGCAGCAGAAATCTCTCCCTGTGCTCCAGGGTTTTCAGGAGCTCTTTTATTTAACGTGCACCCACTTCACAAAGGAGCCAGTGAGCTGGCAGCAGCACAGGATACCCAAGTAACCGTGAGTGTGCAGGCTAGGCTGGCAGCCGCCCCCTGCCCTGCCGGAGGGCTCCTCGGGGCCCTTGTGAGAGGAAGCAAAAGCGGCCAGAATCACTCTGGGGGCAYTCTCCAAATTGTTGCAATAAGAAATTCTCTGCCTTGAAGAAATTTATACAAGCAAATGAGTATGTTTTACTAAAACATATGTATGCTTGAATGGTAAGTAGCAGTGTAGTATTTTTTTTTTTTTATACTTGCAAATCTGAGAATGAGGGGAGGATCTTTAAAAGTAAACGTGACTTTGGTCAGCAAGTGTTTAATCTGGGAGCTGGAGAGCGCTTTTCAGCCAAATGAATGGCTGGCACCTGCTCTTGCCAGGCATGCCAAGGTTGCAGGGGCAGAGGGGACCTTGTCTTGGCAAGGGATAAGGGGGGCTGTTTTGTACCATTTTATGCTCATCCATAATGAATGGGGTGAAAATAAGAGTGAGCATTTCTATAGTGTCACCAAGAAGCAGGTGTCCCTGCCCAGCTATTTATAGAGCAGGCGAGCGTGCGGCCTGGACACGGGCTCGGAACGGCTGCTCCCCATCTGTGCTGTCTGCTGGTGTCCGAACCGCTTGTGTGGAAGCGGGCGCGTGTTGAGGTCCTGCGCAGACTGCTGCATGGGTGGCATTTTGATTTGTGCAGGACTGTTTGCCCTGGAAATTGGTCATACTCCGAGTCAGGTTTTGGAAACAAAAATAGACTCATATTTTAGAGTTATTCTCATTGCTGCTGAGCAGAGAGTTTTTTCTCTGGCCTAGATGCACCGTTCTAGATGGTAGCTGTTTAATATGTCTGGCTTCTGAGCTGGTTTGTCCCATCCCTTCGTTAAGGGACGAGTAGGGGGTGTGTGTGTGTCTGTCTGCCCCTTAGTCTCAGATGCGAAGCAGAAGGAAATGTGCAGGCTCACTTGGCAACACTTCTGCTCCCACCCCTGCGCTAATCCGTGTGCGTGTCCCAGAACTGTGCCTGTCACTGGCAATATGTAAGCTCTGCATTCTAGCTTGGAAATATCCACTTCCTTAAGATCTAGGTCAGAAGCTGATTCAAACGTAATAATTTATAATAATGAAACTAGGGCAAAACAAAAAACAAATGCAGTTTTTTTCAAGTATGGGAGAGGGGAATAATCTATTACAAGCAAACTAGCCGTCCCATTGTGTGATGCGGTAACAAATTCCTGCTGTCTGCCCATCAAGTGGCTTTCGCTGGTGGTGGCTGCTCGGTTCCTCCAGGCTCTGTCTTTCCTTTCGAATTTGTGCACGATGGTGACGTGGACAATATTTCAGGAGCTTCAAAGGGGAGATGAACTTGGAAAATAGAAGCAATTGAACCATCTTTAATGCTTAGTGCTCTATGATACAAATGGTGAAAACCTGCTAATGAGTAAATAGTTTTTTGTGATTATGCATTCAGAACAGTTGCATGTTTTTTATGTGTTGCTGGTACCCATGACAGTGGTGTCAGTTGGTCCTGTACCCCTCTGCGAGTTGCTTGGAGTTGCTGATAGTATCGCCTCTGTATTTGAAGTACAGCTGTTCTGAGTAGCACAGCGTATTGAAGGATTTCTTCTCCCTTTGAACACTTGCCTGGAATTCCTGGCAAGTGCAAGCTCGTGGCAGYGATGGCAGCGCTGCTGCGGCCCGCTGAAAGGGGCAGCATTCCTGCCAGGAAACTTTRTGCATGGGATGCGCTCTCCTCTCTCCAAGGACACGGGATCCGTCATATAAATTTGAACTAACTTGCTTTGAGAATACTTATATCATTTAGAGTGTTAGTTTCTTTAGAACTAGTATGTTTCTATATTGCTATTGTTAATTTATCATCTCCAGGGTGCCGGAGGCAGTGTTTTCAGAATGTTGCATGGGTTAAAGTGTCCCAAATGCTCTGGTAAAGATAGACCCCTTGAGCAGTCACTGCATGAAAAGTGGTCCCCCCTAGGGCAAAGCAGGTATGGTGGTCCCCTCCTGGGGCTTGATAACATGTAATCCTTCTGTAATCTCCTCAAAATCCCCTTCGTTGGGATCCCGTGGGATAGCGTTGCTGCAGAAGAATCAGGACAGACAGGAAAAGCAAGCAAAGTGAAAGGTAAAAGCTGCCAGAGGCTGATTTTCTTTCCAGGTGTTCTGTTTACCCGTAGAACTGGGCCATATATTTTTTGCCACTTATTTATTCACTGGAAGAAACTGCTTGGGATCAAGCAAGGTATGAGATTGCTGTATGTTCCTATTGAATTTATCCAGTTGTTACAGACATAACTTYTGGTCTGACTCTCTCGAGACAAGGTCAACTTGTTTAGAAATCCATTGAAATTTTTACTATCCCACCATCTTCCCCCAAATAAAAAGCTTTGATTTAAAGCAAAATTCTTTTGCTTTCCTGGATTAACCAGTGAACTGAAAATATCCTTCATTCACACAGCAATATTTATGCTGCTTTTATTGGCGGAAGCTACAGGCAACTCAAAGCTTCAAAGTAAATCTACTTTAATGTGTTTAAGAAACATGCAAGACATTTCTTGATGAGAAACAGAGCATTTTATAATATTATGTAAAGGTAAAGAAACCAAAGAAGAAACAGGCTAAATGACTCTTCAGGAGAGCTGATGGGAAGGTATTTGCCCCTTTTCCCCATTCCAGCAGTTCTGTAATTAAGTGTAATAAAAGATAGCAAGATGCTGAAATACCACAAAAGAATGGGAAGCGCATTCGTGTAGTTAGGCAACTTCCCACATTTCCCTTTCTCTTCCATCTTGGCTTCAGGCTTCACTTAGCCGCTTGGGGAGGTCAGTTTTAGGGTGTATGTGGTTTTTTGGCTGGGGGGYGGGAGGACAGCAATGCAGGGTGGCACCTGCTTTTTGCCCTTTGTGTCCCCTTCTGGGCAGGCCGTGGCAGGGAGGTAGCTAGAGCTTTCCGAGCTGCAGATGGGCTTTTGAAGGGAACACGCACTGSAGTAGGTGCCCAGGGCTGGAGCATGAGCCCATGGCCCTGGACCTGCCCTGCTCCTGCACRCCTGCCTGCCCTGGTCGTGCTGGGCATGAGATCCAAACGCTCTAGGGAGTTTAGTCCACAAAGACCCCCCATAAAGGGATCTCCTCAGCACCAGCTGTGTCCTGGCTAGTTGATGTGTGCTTTTGTTGGCTGTTTCCTGAGAGTTAATGCACTATTCTTAGCCCTGGGTYTCTGTCCCCACGCTGGTGCAGTGCAGGACCGCAGCGCATTGTCAGGTTGCATCACATTCCACCAGTTCCAATTCCCACGTCCCTGCGAGGCTGTGGGATTTGTTTTCCTGTCCTGTGGCTTGATGCCTGCTYGGTAATCAGAGGCGGACGCTGCCGCCCGAGCTGCAGATCATACCTTGGCTGAGGAATTTGACGTGGACGGTATGTGGATGGCTTCTGAAAGGGTTCTGGTGTAAACAATATAAATATAGCTGTGAACTGAAGGCTTCAACCCAGTTTTGAATGTAGTTTCCATGCAGAAACACACTAAAATAACTCACTTAATGCGGAATATTAAGGTTGGGATATTTGTTTTAGGTGGGATAGGTGTTATTTTGCAGAGCAGAGCATTTGATCAAAATCAGCTCGTTACGTGCTGATCTGCCCAACTGATACCCTGCTAATGTTAGTTTAGACTTGGGACAATTTCCAGTTTAGTGGCTAAACCTTTGCCATGGCAGCAAATCTGCCACTTCCCTGCGTYTGGTAACATTGGGATGTGACTTTTTGGATAAYTGGGCAGAAWAAATTTTTCTCTAGCTCACACAMAAGTTGTTCAAATGAAATGCCCAGYCAGGAAGCTTCTAAATTCAAGTAAGAAAAATGATACTGGACTAAAATCCAATTGCAGGCCTGGATTTTACACCTAGTCTCAGACAGTTTTAAGCATTTAATTTGAGCACCAGGTAAGTTTTCTGSACAAAATTTCCCTGGTGCTGCAAAAGTGCCAGCTGTGCAGCCAGGCATTGGCAGCACGCGGGGCCAGCTGAGGTCCCGCGGGTGGAACCGGGCTCCCATGTGTGGCYGCATTGTGCGTGTGGCGCGCTGTAGCGGGGCATGGCTTGTTCAGGTATGACTTTGTAGCTGCAACCTGGCTCTCAGGATAAATAACAGGCAGCTCTGACTTTACATGGTAACTTTTAATTTTGGTCACAGTCCTCTGTAAGGGACGTGGAAAAAATGAATACAGGAGACAACCCCATCCTGCAGCAAGTTCCCCAGTAAAATACCTACTCTGTTTATATAGGATTATAGGCTAGTGACTACTAGCCCTTTGAAGAAGAAATAACTTTTATTTCTTTAGTCTTGCTTTTTCCTAAGGACAGGGTATTTCTCGGTGCAATGTTTCTGTTTCTCAGTCCTGCTAGAGCTTTCACTGGGCACGCTGCCCTGTTACACGTGAGTGCCTTGCAGGGACCCACACACGGAATCCAGGCCTCAGCTCTGTGTCCTTTGTACTTCTAAAACTAAACACTTTGAAAACCAGCCTGAATGTTAAATACTCTTCACTCATCCCTAGAACCTGATCTTTATTTCTGTCTGTGCTGTTCTCTCTCTGCAGTCCAGGTGCCTTAATTGATCATCTTGAGGTTTAACTTGCCMGTTAACAGAACTACAGGGAGCCAAATGCTGTGTTAGTTTGGTTTGATTTTCTTTGCAGAAGTGCTGTTCTACCTGTGAAGGTACTGGGCTGCCACTGCTCCACCAAAGTGAGTTAATGAGTCACTGGTAAAACATTTGCAATTAAGTGGACACAAGAAACAAATGATCTTGGAGCTAATGAGAAGAAAGCATTTCAAAAGGGTTTAGGCCTGGCATAGAAAGTACCAAGTCTCCATGATCCTCTTCAGAGCAATTAGAGACAAGAAAAATTGTCAGTCATTCAGCAGTGTTYGGCATGATGTGACCTCTTTACAATATATACATTACAATATGTGGATGAAAAGATCTGTTTCATAAAATAAATATATATATATGGAGTTATAATCCTGTAAAGGTGTGGGGGTGTTTYCTTTTTCTCATAGAAAAAGGGAGGGAGGGAGTTACTGGGTGATTGAGGGCAGGGTAAAAATTTGGAACAGGGCAAGGGGGCACTTTGAAACAGCCCCCTCCCTTCTACCCATGTTAAACTGGAATATAAAATATGAATAGTAAATAATTTATGGAAAGTCTTTCTGTCCATCCTGCTTTCCCCAATAAGCACTGCTCTTTTAAGCACTTCCTGACTTTAAGCCCTTGCCTAATTGATCTGGGTGACATTTTAATGACCCTGAATTTAAGGGAAGTGACTGCCCCTACGTAAGAATTCTTGGGCTTGTCACCATGAGGGAATGATGCCAACTGTGAACTTCTTCCAAATGCCTGAATTTTAGACCAGGCGAAGAAATGGATGTTGTTCCTAATGTGAGTGCTGGCAGTGGAGCTATGGTCCTGTGTCCTTCCCGATGCACGTATGTGTGCTGATGTCTCATGGAGCTGGTGAAGGTTTGAAAGAAAGCAGGAGATACGGAACAAACTCTCGTAGAGCGTAGTAAGGCATTTTCCTAATGATAAAGGGTTACTATGGAAAAGTAGTCTTTTAAAAGAGCCCATTCACAGGCTCCTGTTTAAAAATGAAGCCAATTTCTATTTCAAAGCATTAAACTATTTTACCCCAAAATTTTGAGGGGTGGGTGGAAAAAAATGCCCCAACTCACACTATAATTCACTTCTGCAGTAAACTGCCAATCTAAGAACTAGTGTTATTTCAAGGTTTGATTTATTCTGTGAGAAAAAATGCAAGATGCATCTGAAAGATGCAAAAATTGCCAAGATTAAGCAGAGTCCATATTTCATTTTGTTTTTGAACCTTGAAGTGTCTGGGATGAACAGCTCTGTTGCAGTCTGAGCAAGGATGAATGCTGATAACCAGGGAAGGTAAAAAGGCAACTGGTAAAATGTAAGCTGCTTTGGACTTGCATCAAAGAGACTTTTGGCTCATATGGTAAATCTCTGTGATGGACTAGGGCGACAGTGAGATCAAGTAGTTGTTACTTTAATACCTGCATAGGAATAGATGTGAAAACCAGTGCGTCCTGAAATTGCSTACAGAACACAGATTTTATTGGGGATAAGACATAAAAAGTCAGCCATTCTTGTCTCAAATGCATTTCTGTTACTTCTTGTTGTGGGGCAATAATCAGCTATTTCAAGGCAGCTTCTCTCTACGCGATACAAAGTAAATGAAAACTGGCTCCTGAACCCTTGCCCAGCACCCTGGGAGACTGCACTGCTCGCTGCCTTGCACGGAAGTCTGAAAATCGCCTTATGTTGTTGGTTAGTAAGTTCCAGCTTTTTGGCCACCTCCATTGGTTATAGGAAAATCTGCACAGTACAACAGGTTGGTGGGACCTGAAAGAGTGGTGTGAAAGCAGTCAGCATCTCCTCTGCCGTGGGAGATTCTAGTTAACTGGCTTATAAAAATGAAGCAATTCATATATTTCAGCTGGAACCAGGCTTTTCAATAGTTTGCAGAGTTCTTTATAGTGTTTATCTCTCTCTCTACATAGACTCTCACATGTAATTGCCACTTGAAAACACACATAGGTGGTCAGTGAATATGCCCAGAATATAGAGAGGGGTAGATAAAACTGACGATTCTCTTTTGTGTGTTTGCGGGTACTGGTAGAGAGCAGCAGGAATTCTGTTTTCTCGTTGCTAACCTCTATAGCAAGAGATAGATAGGAGCTAGCTCCTCTCCCTAGGATATTGCTAGCTGCTTAGGCAGGAGCACAGGGAGGACCCTGTGCTSTTATAGTTGCAGTCTTTAATCAAAGTCAAGCTCTTACCTGCTCCTTGTTTGGGGTAACCACGCAGAACTTGCCACTGTACTTAGCTCTACTTAGCTCCCTACCCTATCTCAGTGCAAGGCGCTGAAAGGCCATCAGCCTTCCGTGATGTATTTTACTAACTTTACCTTTTCTGCTATTATCTTTGAACAACTTTTGTACTGCTGGCTGTGCTAAACTGGCTTCTTTGCCGTTCTTAAGTTTTGTATGAAATGCACACCTAAGGCAAAGTCAGAGAAGATTTTCTGCTTGTAGAGCGCCCAAGCTGGCATGGGCTTTTCTGCAAAACTAGAGTGTTTTGGAAGTTTCCTTAATGTTATCATAGATTTCTTTAAATTAAAAAAACAAACAAACAAACAAAAACTTGTGCTGATATATCAGTGCTGTTTTTTAGCAGATAACATTTCAAAGAGTAGGTGAGCTCAATTTAAATGTTGTTTTGTATGTAAAAAATCAGTCCATATTGACTAAAGTTACTGTAATGAGGTCATGTTTGTGAACCCATTCTCCTAAATCATAAAAGGATCCTTATTTGGGGGAGGGGGGAGGGGGAATACTTGTGGTTTGCTGCCAGCTTTTGCCCTTCATAATAAAATTAATCAGGGAAAATACACCTGTGTGTTTTAAATAGAAAGTAAGGAGTCAAAATACATGCAGGCATCTACATAAATCATGTTCAGATATCTATGAGCCAGTCTGGAGCACACCCATGCTCAAACGTTACAACCCGGAGTCACTTGTGCCTCTGTGTCCGAGCGTGACTCTTTTCCTGGCAGCCCCGGAGCGTGTTGGGAAGTGCCTGGCGAACCCGCAGCTTCCCAGCTCCAGCCACGTGTTTAGAGCGGCACTTTGGCCTTTGGGGTGCAAGAGGAAGGGTGCCTGAAGGTTAGAAATGAGTCTGCACAGCCCCTGAGTGCTCTCCTTCCAGAATGTGTGCAGGAGTGAATTATTTTCTTTTGCATCCCTAGGGTAGGAAAGAATGGGATTGCAAATGGTAACTTCTCAGGGTAAAGGCATGTGCATTAAGCCTGGGACTTTTACGAAGAACTTAGAAGCCACCACAAGTGAAACTCGTGTTACCTTCTAAGGGTTAATTCAATTCGAGTTATGTAGCAGGTAGGCAGGAAAGCCCAGATGTTTGGTATTTCCAGCAAGTTAAAGGAATTCCTTGGGTCCTTCTTCCCTCCCGCCTGTGCCTTCTGCAGCCCCTGCCTCAGAGGCTGAGCTCCGGGCTCAGGAGATGCTGCCAGGTGGCTGGGCCGGGTGGTGTGGCTGGAACGGAGCCCCTGGGGAGAAGGTGACCAGAGCTGCTGGGAATGGGAGCTGGGGGAAGCAGGGCAGCTCCCTGCCAGGGCGGGCAGGCGAGAGGCGCCTCGGGCCGCAGCGTGGGGCACCAGCGGCGCCCRCGAGGAGCAGCAGTGCTGGAAGCACTGGCCTAGAGGACCCGTGGGGGTTGCCCTTCACAGAAAGCAGCTCTGCAAGGGGCYAAGTTGCCCTGCTCTAGGTGAAGGAGAGCCACCTTGCAGGGATGGCAGAAATAGGTAGCAGAAGGCTCTGACTCATCCTGTGGTGCTGTGGTTTAAGCTGAAGGACCTTCCTACCTTGGATCTATTCCTACTGGCTCAYGTGTCTCAGGAACCTTTAGCACCTAGTGCTTAGAGCCAGTGCTTGCAAACAAAATGGGATGGATGCAAGAAGCAAAATACTATCTCATCCTAAAAATAGAGCTGAGGCGGCTTTGTGTTGATAAGGAGCTTCCATCAACCTTTACTATATTTGATTTTCTAAATTTAGAAAAAAGCCCTCAACTCCCTAGCAAGCCTTGCCTAGCGAAGCGCCYGGGAGCAGATGCCGCGTGGGCATCTCGGTGCTTCCCACTCGGCACGGCTTCGTCTCAGCAGCCAGTAGCGCTAGTGCACAGCGGGTGGGAGACCCTCGCGTTGCCGCCAGCTAGAAGCGTTGCTCTTGCAGGTCATGAGAGCTTTCCCTAGCGACTGAATCAATCTGGAGTGAAATAACCTCAGGTTATTTCATGAGACAGTTTTTTTTTTTTTCCACAACCAAGATTAATAGGACTGTGATAGTTTACCTGTCTTCCAGACTCCTTATGTGTTTTCATGGTTAGCATTTTCAAAMCTAATCAGTCCAGCTCCTGGAAAAAAAATACAGATGTATTTAAACAATAATAGATACTTATATAGTGCTACATAATAAATATTTATATATCTGCATTTATACAGATTTRTAATGTCCCTGTATAAATAAATGTATTTTATAATTTATATACTTAGATGCTTATCTCAGATGTGGAAACAAAGAGTTTCATGTGAGGCAGGAGGAAAACTATTCCTGTCTTAATGCACAAAGAACCTGAGCATCTGTAGGCAGACTAACAGCAGCTGGCAACTGCTTGGCTGGAAGAGCTGTCATCSTGTCCCCAGAGAGATGCACAGAGGTGGACTGGGGAGGTGAGTGTGAAGAAGCCGTCAATTTTTACTTGTAGGGCAGGGAGGGAAGCTGCCTGCAAGCGCTGCTGCCCACTTCTTTTCCCTTGCTGAGGCCCCAGYCTGTAAATACAGGGCTGGGTTCACGCTCAAAGGCTTGACCCTCCGAGGGAGATGYGAGTGATGTAGTGAGTTCCCAGAGAAACAGAGTTCCTTCTGAGAGCTGCCCAGCACCCTTGGGAGTAGACAGGAACTTGGGAACTGAGGGGAGTGGGAGCAGRGACAGACTGATGCCTGGCCATGTCTGCCACGAGTGTCTCTGGGGTCCCTGTGGATGAGGTGGCAGCGGTGCCAAGGGGATGTCACGGCACCGCAGCCTCCCCACAGACCCCGCGGGACCTTGCGGCACTGCGACATTCCAGCGGCACTGCYGCCTCGTCCGCGCTGCCCCAGGCTGCCGTTTCATGCCTCGCTGGGTGAACTGTGCGAGCAAGGACACTGCCAAAGGGGAGCTCAGCCAGCCATCCGCAAGGGGCCATCTGTCACCAAATGCTTTAACAAGTTCGAAAACAATTGAGGGATTTTTTTCTCCATTTTTATTTTCACAGTTCATTCAGTGTGTAGGTAACCTGGCAGCTCCCACAGTGCCAGTTTCTACTTTGTGCATGTCTGCTAAACAGATTGTTGAGTTTGAGTCTTGGTTGTGTGTGGCTCTGGAGGATGTAACAGCAATGGCAGTTTCAGTACTTGCTGCCTAAGTTTTCTTGGGGTAGAGGGAATTTTGATATTTGTAGCAGAAAAGATAGGGAAAAAAATGTTGTTACTCATTATAGCAGTGTTCCCTGAATGCAGGAGGAGACTATTGCTGGGGCTAGAGGGTTTTGTGAAGCTGGAATGAATCCAAAGTGTCTCTCCCTTAATGCAGCCGGTTGCTTGCAGAGCCTTTTCTGCGCTTGCTTTCACAAAGCTGGTGAAGTCTAGGGGCACTTCCCAGCAGCAAGCAGATCTGCGGTTTCTTTTAGAGAGCTCTCAAATCATGGCTTAAGTTCCTGCAATGATGGCTACCTCCCTTTTGAAAATAAAGCAGCAATATTTGGGTATTTAATGTGTTGAAGAAATATTTTTCTCCAGTGTCTCTGATTTGTTCTTTCCAAGAACAAATCCTTTTTGTAGGGATGGTTGTAGCCCTCTGCTTTCGTTGCCCTTTCCAGGAGTAGGTGGCAAGATGACAGTGGGGATTTCCCAGGTCTGTGGGGTTGGTTTGGCTTTTGGCTGAGCTGTGTGTCTGCAGGGAGCGTTTTCCAGGTGGAGAAGTAAAGCAATGTACCCCGGGCTGCTGGGTGCCGGCAGAGAGGCCCCTGCGGAGCGGGGCAGCAGCTCTGTGCCCCTCGCGCCTCCTCGGGGAGTTTCTTGGACCTCATAATTTGGCTGTTTGTTTCTATTGGCAAATGCACTTTGAGACAAGTAATTTCTGAAGGCAATTTTCTCGAGAAAGGGGAAATGCTTTTGTAAATTAATGTTGCCTTGGAAAGGATTTAGTAAGAGAAAAATCTGCACCCTAAATGTGGATTTATGTACCGGGCAGGGAAATCCCAGCTGGTAAATGTCCTCCCAGCGTAGGATGCCAAACTTCAGCTCCTGCGGTAGCTTCTTTTAGATCGGAGCACAGCTGCGTGTGGAGCGGGCGATCACTTATGTATCAATCCATCTGCCTCGCAGAACAAATGTGCTCCGAGGAAATGCTAAATCTGTAGCTTCAGCTCCCAAGTGCATGGATGTCACTGTGTGTTAGTGCTTTGGAAGCAAGAGTTCCCTTTTTACCCATGAATTGCAAGGGTAAGTTCAAGTTAAACTGTTTTCTGATGAATGAAGCTTCTTACTGTGTTTAGAGATTCTCTCCATCTTAGATTAAACTGTAAAAGTGCCTAGAAATGGTCTTCGGATGTGTATTAACATACTGGTCTACTTCTACAGCATTTGCCCACCTTAGTAGGCAGTCATGTAGTGAAATTAAATGAGGCTGCTTTGGGGAGGACTGTTCATGTGCAGCAACTTTGGCCATGGGTGTTTAAACAAATTTTGCATCTCTCTTTAAATCTAATTTGCAGATTAGTTTGGACTGAGCTTGAATGTGGTAGTTTAGTTATGGATCTTTAAAGGTTTTTATAAGAATAACTGAGGGAGAAATATTTGAAATAATGCTAAATATCCTCAACAGATTCATGGAATTCGTAATGCTCTAAAGTTAGAAAACTTGGCTATTTATTGGATCAGTTTTCCAAACCACTGAAGTTGATCAATGTAGTCCCCACAACACAGTCTAGACTAAATTGCTTCCAAATATGCCATATCATTGTGTTATTTGGGATGTATGCTAGTGTGGGGGCCACGTTGCTCTCCCCAGGGTGACTTGCATGTGTATGTGAGGGTCTTTAAGAACTCGAGTCCCCATTTTCACAGTTGTCTGGGTGAATTCGCCGGCCGGTGGCCCTGCTGTAGCCCTTCTGCAGTGCTGGAGGTGCCCAGCGAGCATCGGCCGGGCCAAACCCGCTCTAACATCGGCCTAGCGCGCGCCAAGGGCGAGACCGCAGCAGCCCGGCCCGCGGCCGCCGCTCCGCCCGCGCTGGCGCAGGGGGCCGCCAGGCAGCCAGCAGCCTCGCGACTGCCCTTTAAAAGAGGGAGGGAGGGAAGAGCGAAGGGAGGGAGGGAGGAAGAGAGAGGGAGGGAGGGAGCGGAAAAAAAAATAAATAAAAGAACATGAAGGCGCCTGGGTGGCTCCTGCACAAAGTGCAGAGCTCGGCGCGGCGGCGGCGACTGCTCCGCTAAACTTGAGCGAGAGGAGTTGCCAGCGCCACGGGAGCTGCCGCGCTGCTGTTTACTGCGCTGGGAAGAAGTTGCAGGATGAAATCCAGGGATTAAAAGACCTATTTTTTTTTCCCGCCTCGTTGTTTGCAAAGGAATCCACTGAAATGCCTCGGAGGACCCTAGAGCTGGCGCTATGTGGAGGGAGAATGCAGTAAGTACCGCGGCAGCCGCGCACCTCCGGCCAGTGCCGCTTTTAGCGGCCTCGGTCTAAACGCGGCCGCTTCAAGCGGTGTCTTTAAAATAACCAGATTTGCTGGAACTAGGGAGGACTCCAGGCAGCCTGAGCCCCGGTCCGGGGTTTGGCGTGGGCTCAGCGCGAGCCCACGAGGGTCCCTCACGGGAGCGCAAGAGCTTGTCGGGCCCGCGGGAGCTGTCCCCTACGTGGTGCTTGCTCGGGGCCTCCCGGGGAACCTCGCTGCTCGTGTGGCCGCGGGGCCCCGTGCTGCAGCGCGCCCGCTGCCCGCGGAGCCCCGGCCTCGCCGCGAGCGGGGCTCCCCGTCAATTTGATGGGCCCAATCGCTCTGTTTCGCTCCCCGGGCTGTGTCGTTGCCCCGCTCTCCCCCGCGCTAACGGCCTCTCCCGCTGCGCGGCCGCCCCGTCCCGGGCAGCGGTGCCGGTGGCGCCGCGCGGGCTGCGGCGCTGGGCGCGGCCGGCGGGGGGCGCCGCGGTGCCGCGGGCCGCCGCGGGAGCGGGAGCGGGGGAGGGGGCGCTGCCCTGCCCCGTGTCCTCCCCCGGTCTTCCCGTTCCGCCGCCTCCCGCTCGGGGCTTTGGAGCGCGCGGGGCAGGCTCGGGCACTCCCTGCCCCGCGCTGGGCGCTGGGGCAGTGGGGTGGCTTGGCTCTCGCGTGGGCTCCCAAGTGCTCCGTGCCCGCTCCGGCAGGAGGGGGGGCTGCAGCAGGCGCCGCTCCTGGGGGCTTGGGCGTGACTGATGGGGATGTGCTTGGATCGCGGGGGAGAGCAGGAAAATGCCCCCCCGGGCTGGGCGGCCGCGCTAGCGCTCCCTGCAAGATGCTTCAGCACCAGGTCGGCCCTTGGCGGCACAGGGAGTCCCCCTCGCAGCTAGCGGGGAGCCGGTTGTGGGCGCGGAGATCCCCCGCGGCGCGGAAAGCGGGGGAGCTCTTGCCGAGTCAGACCCGCGCGCCCCCTCTCCCTCCTCCAGACAGTTCGGCTCTCTTCTGCCACGGCTCATCTCCCTCCCCGTCCCACTCGCTCTATATTCAGCCCCCTCCAGAGATGCAGCGGAGCTATGAAGTAAGCCAGTGCGGGGCTGCTCGTTCCCGGAGCACCCTCCCCTTCGCCGCTGACAACTTCGAGTCTGAGCGCAGGACTCCTGAGAGGCGCGCGTGAAGGCTGCGCGAGAGCAGGCAGCGGAATGAAGGCAGAGCCCTGCGCTGCCGAGCGCCCTGCAGAGGCGCCGCGGGCTCCGCACGGGCAGCAGCTCTCCGCGGGAGAGCGCCAGAACTGAGCCCGTTCCTGCGGGATGCGCGGGCTGCCCTTTCCAGCGCACTCCTCGCTCCCTTCTAGCGTTTTAAGGGAAAGCACCTCTTCCTATTAGGCGAAATTTTGAATAGCTGCTCAAGACAAATGAATCCAGATTTGTGCATTACCATTTTTTTAGGAGGACAAGGATAAAGAGAAGAATGTCCTTTTTTGATGGTTTTGATCATTTTATTTTTTTTAGCCATTCAAGAAGCATTTTAATGGGTCTTTCCTCTGGACTTGTGCTACATTTTTTGCATTGCTTGTGGGAGGCCAGCTATGATATAATCTGTCAGTGGCAAGGCAACTTTTTAGTGGGAGGTAAGAGGCTTGAATTGAAACGAAGATGAAGAACACACTGAGGAGCTGCTGAAGTCTGCATTGTGTCCAGATGCTTTCTGTTTAAGAACATCATTGGAGATGTACAGTGTATATATATATTTTTTCCTCTTTACCTTTTTTTGCCTCTCTTCTTATGCAATGTGATCATTTTTACAGGGTACAAAGCTGGCAAAGATGAGGAAAATTGGCTGTGCTCTCCTGGTACTTCAAGCTCTTCTGGCGCCTTTGGATCTTGTTCATGGAGCAGAGAAAAATTATCCTGTCCTTAACATTGCAGTGATTTTGGGAAGGACCAAGTATATCACCGAGAGAGATATCCGAGGTCTGTGGACCAGGGAAATGTCAGCGGACCTGACAGTTGATGTCAATGTAGTGACCCTGCTGGTGAACCAGACTGACCCAAAGAGCATCATAACACACGTGTGTGACTTGATGTCAGGCACCAAGATCCATGGAGTGGTTTTTGGAGATGATACGGATCAGGAAGCAGTAGCTCAAATTTTGGATTTTATTTCATCTCAGACTTCTATCCCGATTCTTGGAATTCACGGCGGGGCCTCCATGATAATGGCAGACAAGGTAGGAAAACTTGCTCAAAGCTTTTGGTAGCTTTTGGGTTTGAATGTACTTCACTCTGTTGGTCTCTGTAGTGAATAATCATCGCATGCCGTTCAGAAAAGGATAACTCTAATGGTCCTTTTTGTACTTCGAAAAGGAATGAAAGGTGTGGAGCAGGGTACTCCTTCACTGCTCATTGAATATTCTGAAATATTTTGGCATTCATGTCTGAAACTCAACTTTCCTCCACTGTAAATGTCCTAATGAAACTTTACTCTCCACCAAGCTGAATGCTGGTTAGCTTAGAAATTTTGCTAGCAAATATGACATTGCTTTAAAAGTAACAACAAAATAGGCCAATAAAGTGATGATACAAAGCAGATAGAAAACTATAAGCAAATGCTATTGTGCAGTGCTCATGTGTAACAGTTACAGGACATTCATGTTGGACTGGTGGTTTGTGATCGGCTGTTGCTCATAAATTAAGTAGTCTGGCAAACTTGAACAAACCCTTATATTCACTGTATTCATTAATTTGGAGTTCTGCTAACTAGAAACTTCATACTCCATGCAGATCTGCAGTGTGGTGGCTGAACTGCGCAGATAATGACAAATCTGTTCTGTTGGAAACACTTCTTTATATAATGTGCTGTAAGGCTGTGCGGTGGCAGACGTGTGTGACTCATGGATCAGCCCATCCTCCTCAAAACCTTAACGATTCTCTTAATTGGCCCCTTTCCCTGCACAAGTGCTCAGGAAGCGAGCGAGGCTCTGGCCGCAGTGGGTGCTCAGCGCCCCTGAGCCTCAGTCGTGGTTGGGGTGCTGCGAGGGGCCCTGGCGGAGCTTTTGCAGTGTTTTACTCATTTCTTGGTACTTCTGGGGTTTCTTATTCCTTCTTGTTGGCTTTTGATTAGGACTTCAAGAGCGCCCTGAATCCATATGAGAAGGTGGTTGGATGTGTCGGCCTCCAACCASGGGGAAGAGGCTACGGTAGAGCTGAAATGATTAGTTGCAGAGGAGGAATTGGTGTTRCACTTGCCTAACTTTTCCTCTCTTTATTAGCTGGGATTAACGTGATCCTATTTCTTAAGGTTTTGAGCAAGTTAGCTTTAAAACTTGTCATGTGAAGGTCTAAGGTCCGGATTTACTGCAGAGAAGCTGTAGCCACAGCCTAGACCCTTGATTCCTCCTGAGCGGTCGCTGCAGCCAGTGCTGCCAACGTGAGTGTAAGGGCRGTGGCCAGGTCACAGCAACTGAGGATCTGGCAGCTGCACTTCTCTTTAGGCATTTAATACCTAATAATTCCMCTTTTTCTCCTGATACAAAAACATTTGCAGCTGAAGATCCCAGACACTGCATGATGGAGCACTGGGAAAAATCCTCATGCTCAGTAGTTGATGCAGGATGTTAGTGATAAAGATTATTTTTTAAGCTTATGCAGGGGGCTCTAGAAAGTGAAATAGGTGTATTTTTCCTGTCTCAGTATGTGAATAATATTTCTGTTTATTCTTTAATACTGCTATTATTRTGCCACTGCATTTGCTTTTAAGTGCTGTTGTAGTTTGTTATTGAAATATCTTCTTGCTGAAACTTAGCTTCTAAGATTGCTCTGGGGAAATGGGGCTGTTCTGCTGTGTATTGACAATCCAGTAGAGCTGTCTGCAGTGGCTTGAAGAGGCTGAAGGAAGCGTTTGCTCCTGTAACCAGAATAGCSTTGTAAAGGCAAGTGTAATGAGCAGTGTTTTGCACCTGGTGGTGGAAGATCACAGCAGGGAGCCTTGTATGTGCCTCTGAATTCCCATTAAGTTGGGAATGAATCCCTGGTAGGTGGAGGTAAAATTTGTAGTGCTGCTGTAAAGGCAGAGCAGATGAAATCTGAGGGAGAAGAGTAGGACTGTAAGTGTGGAAAGGTCAGCGTTTTGAGTCAAGTCAGCGTTAAGATTTCAGTCGCAACACATGCTTCTGCTTCCAAACCTGGGCATGTGTGCAGGTAGTACCTGTGTGTCTGTGGTCTGCTAGGCACTGTGGCTACAGAGACCAGATACTGTCTTTGTCATAAACTGTCCTAAACGTGACCTCATTGGGAACATAGGGGTGGGACTTGTCACCTCTAGTGTTCTTTTCTTCCTCAATAGAATTACAAGTCCTGCAGGTGTCTGGATAGGCTGTATGTGCACGTTGCAGGGAMGTGCTGGCTGCTGCACGCGCAGCTCGCGCCATGCGCCCGGTGCCCGCGAGTGCCCGTCCTGGAGCCGCGCTCTGCTGCTGCGTGGGCTCGGAACCCTCCTCTCCTGCCCGCCGGCCGCGTGCTGCCCTGGGGTGGCACCAGCAAGGAGCAGTGTCCCTGCAAGCGGCCTCTGAAAATCACAGCAGGCGGGTGAGGTTCAGAAACGGCTTTGGCTTTGCTGGCCTGTCTGGCCTGTTYTCACCCAACGTCCGCTGTCAGGAGCTACCAAGAAACCAATGTGGTGCTTCCAGGATACATGGGATGMCCCTGAAGCCAACTGCACTGTCAGCATCCCCCCTGGACAGTGAGGAGGCACTGAAGGACAAACCTTTGGAGAAGTGTCTTGCTCTAGGGGAAGCACTGGCAGGCAGAAGGCAGGTCTGAATAGCATCCAAGGGGGAGGCAATTTTCCAGTGGGGCTCCAGAGAAGTGATGCTTCTGGAAGCAGCTCTAGAAATGTTAAAATAGACTTTTGGTTTTCCCTAAGTAAGTATAATGTGTGGTTGAATTATTGCTATGAACTATATTCTTTCTGCTGACAAGTTTCTAGTCACAATAATGACTTTTCCTAGTTTAGTATGAAACCCACTTTACAACTATTACCAGCTTCAAGATTCCTTTTCACYGTATTCCTTCTTTGCCCAATGAATAATCAGAGGTTTGTGGAATAATTGGGGTTAGAAGGGATTTTTGGAGGTTGCCCTGGCTCTTGGGGCTGCCTCCCTTGGGGCTGGACCCGCTGGGGCTCAACTGGGATGGGCCYTCCCGGTGTGAGGTGCCGCCCTGGCCACCAGAAGGGCGCAGTGCTGACCCGCGCCGGCTGCACCCACGGGCTCTGCACAGGGAGCGAGCGCGGCCCTGGCCGCTTGTGCAACTCCTTGTGCGTGGCCGTTGTTCAGGTGTTCACCGATGTTCTTGTGGGTACTTACRTTGGTTCTCATTTTCATCTCCCGAGGGATCTGCCTGGCATCCCTTTGTTCTCCCGTGTTCCTGAGACGCAGAAACCGTTCTGCACTTGGAAGTGTGCGTAGTGTCTATCCCTGCTGCTGGCTCTGCTTGGAGTGTTTTGCAACTTTTTTCCTGCAACATATCTTCACAGTGATGTGTCCACATTGAGGCAACGTGTTTGTGTGAAGCAATGTTGTTTCCCCCCTCTCCACCACGTGCTTAAGCGTGTTTCAGTTCCCATGCTTTACAAACCTTTGGGGTGAGCGGAGAGGGAGTTGGGTTTCTTTTCCGCAGTGGAATCCCTGCTGGAGATGCTGGGCCCATTGCTTTGTGTAGTTTCCTTGTGAGCTGCCAGGTGCTTGCAGAGGTTCTGCCCAGCTGCTTGAGCCTGAAAAGGTGTCTTGTGTTTGTACAGAAAAATCCTATATTTGAGTTTCTAAATTTGCCCTTACTGATAACTGCCATTAACATGAACATGGTACTGCACTCCTGAGCATCCCATTAACTTTGCTTTGCTTTATTCTACAAAAGATTACAAGATGAAAGCGTAGAGTAAAAAACAGCTATATTCATTTAGCTGGTATTTYACATCTAGAAATAATATCTCGCACTTTCCCCAGCCTGGGTCCATTGTATTTAAATAGTATTTCCAGCTTCTTGCTCATGCAAAAGGAGCAGCTAAACACGATTTATTTCCTACCTTCTGCTGCTCTGGGCAGGATGACTTTTGGAAATTGAGTTTTATTTTGAACTGCAACAAAAATGTTATGTAGACCTCCTCTTGCAAGACTGTGTCCACTTGACCATGTGCCAAAAATCAATAGGACTATCCATAGGTATTTAAAAGGTCTCTTGCACATCAGAGAAGATTTTCATTATCTGCAGCATGATCTTCTGTGCCTAGGTACCGTAATCATTGCTGATATTAAATGGTTGCAATTATGCTTGAAATGTCTGYCCTAGCGAGGGGATGAAGCGAGGTTAGGCGCTTCCTTCTGCCGGTCTCCGCTCGGAGCTGCGCGCCGGGATCCCACTTGGCTGTGGAGCTGCGCGCCGGGATGCCGGCCGGCCCGGCTGGCTATGGTGCCCTAGGGATGGCCCCAGGGATGGGCCATGGTGGGAAAGCAGTGCCTCACACCAGCCGGAAAGCAAATCCGGGCAGACCCCAGCTGTTCTCTTGCCGCTAAACCCCGCCACGATGGGGCCAGCTTGGTGCGCTCTCCTTCTCTTCTCCTTCCGCTGTCTTCTGCCCCCTCCTCCTCCTCTGCCTCCCTCGCTCCCGGAGCTCTGGAGTTGTGTGGATTTTACCGAGGGAGCCCAGCCTGGATCGTCTCCAAGCCATCTGTCACCATATTGTTTGTTTAAATCCTTGGGGCATTTTCTTCAGTACTTYACTGAAATAAATAAAAACAGAGTGGCATCACTGGCCATTTATATTAGATTTGGGCTTAATGCCCTTAGGCAGGAAGCCCTGTGCTCGCAGCGGAGGCTGGATGTGCAGGCCATGGGAGCGGCCACGGCTTCGTTGTGCCGGCCGCGAGTCCCTGTGCCGCCGTCGTGGCCGGGGGAGGYCCCTTTGGCCCCTGGAAAGGGCCCTGGCTCGGGTGGCTCAGGGTGCCCGGCGAGCCCTGCCCTGAAGCATCCCCGCTGGCCCTGGCCGGGCTGCTGCCTCGGCGCTGGCCCCGGGGAGCTGCGGTGAGCCTGGCTGGGGGTGTTGCAGGGAGAATTGAGGTGGAGAGGTTGGAGGAAGGGCAGCGCAGGGCATGCGGTGGGGCCCGGCCACCCACCGCGCCGCTCCCTGCCTGCCTCCGAGCCCACGTGCCGCAAGCGGGGCGGCCTGGCGGGGAAGGAGAGCCTGGGGCCAAAGCCGGTTCCCATTCAAGGAAGAGCTAAATTCCTCTGGGAAAGTCTGTGGCTCCTGCGGACCCAGCTTGCAAATTTGTGACCAGCATCACGTTTCAGTATCGACTGCTGATGCATCCTGCCTGAATTAAAGAAATCCTTCGTAAATGGATAGTTCGAGGCAGCCTGGGCAGTGAAAGCCGTTCCTGCTGCCCAGTGCACGTGCCGGCGCAAGGCTGAGCGGCAACCGGAGCTTCCCAACGGGATGGCTGTGCCCCTTTCCGAGTAGCCCGGTGATCGGCTTCTCCTGTGGGAAGATGAACGGAGCTGGCTAGGAGGGCACACGGCTCCCCGCCTGACACCGGGGCCCTTTCAAAAGCGGGGCTTAAGGTTGGCTCCCATGTAGAGCCGTCCGCTGTGAGGYGCCGCTTCCAGTCTGACAGTCAGTGCTGTAACTTGGGGAAAGGAGTTTGGCTTTGGCTTCCATGCAGATAGGCCAGGCTGTTTCCGTGTCACCGCCGGGTCACCGCTGGCCTTGCCCTGCGGCCACTGGTGCCTCCGTGCAGCCGAGTCCCGGCAGCGCCTTTAATCCAAGGCCCTGCTGGCTGATAAGCAGCTTAGCCGAGTGTTCATCTCCTTTCTAGACAGTGTTCCTTGCTCCTAGGGTCCTAACTTTTGCTTCAGGATTCGGAGATGGGAATTTTGGTGGTGCAGAGTTTTGACCGCCTGTATTTCCCGGCTTCCCTTTCCACACGAGCACAGCTAACAACGGGGATGGTTTATTTTCACTACATTGATTTTGTGTCTGGTGACAACACATTGCATATGTAAAGCCCCTAGGAAAGAAGAAGGAGCAAGGATTTTATAGCCACCTTCCAGCTCGACACAATTTACAATACAATTAGGAGCGACAGTTATAATTGGATAAACAGAAAATAGAATTAAGGTAATCTGTTCTAAGTGCACAACATTCCTATAATGAGTTGCTTTTAGGAATTGCAGAAACATATAATTACCAAACAAATTACATGTTATTTTTTTGTGTGTGAGGCTAATTAAGAGTTCTGGGTAAATTGTGTTGGCAGAAGCACCACGGCARTATGAAATACCTAATTGGGAAGAGATAAGGCTTGCAAATTCATCATAAGAAAGCAGATGCAGAAACTCTGGAAGCTGCCTGTGTTCCAGTCAAGTAACATTCAGGAAGGTCCATTTTGCTTTGGATAGTCAGTACCTTTGTAATGATTAAACTATCTGCATCTGGTTTGTTTTGTTTTGATCCATTTGCCATCCCCYCCTCTGGCCTTTAGTATTTTAACTCTGTTATTTGCAAAACAGCTGAAATTTTGTATTGTGAAATTTTGCTTCTGCTGTAAGATGCTGCGGGCGGCGGGGACGCTTAGCATGCCAGACACGGAGCCGCGGCACGTGGCTAGGTAACAGCAAACGCAGTTGTGCAGGAGTTGTAAAAAGGAACACTTGCTCAGTTTACAGGCTCCCAGGCTGCTTTTCTCATGCAGGGCTCTCTATGCACAAATCTCCTTCCCCCATCAGCTGCCTCCAACGYCACCATCTCGCTGCCTTCCTTTGTGTCCCGTGTATTTGGCACACAAGCTGCTGGGCACTAGGACTAGCCAGGACCGCCTGGGTGGCAGTGCAGCAGCAGCATTGTGTCCGAAGGGCTCTATTTGTATAAGAAAACAAGCATGGGGTGGGAAAATAAAAAAAAAAAGACCTGAAAGATCTGTAACCCGAAGCCAAGTTTCCTTGTAGGTCTTTGTGCGGGCTCGGGGCGGGGGTCTTTRTGCGCCTAGGCAGCCCCTGCGTGCTCCTGCGGCTTGTTGATTCTGCAGTTCCCTCCTGTCCTGGGTGGGCAACCGTGTCCTGCCATTTCTTTAAAATGTGTTTTCAAGCTGCCTGTTTGCTGGTGTTTGGAACCTGCCCTCTGCTTAGGTGCCCCGTGCAAAGCTGCACATGGAGAATTGCATAAATGCTTGGGTGGTTTGAACGCCTTCGGTTATGGCACGAGAGTGAAAACAAGCGGCGTATTCAGAGAAGGAAATACAGGAATGTGTCACGTGAGGAGCAGCTTGGTTTGGCTCTTCTTCCTGGGCAGGCTCGCTTGCAAATGGAACAATACTGTTTGTGTCGTGTCTTTTTGGTTCTACCTAGTTGACCGAGGCCAACAAATGCCCTCCAGAGTATTTGCCAGATGTCAGGGCATTTTTTTTCCAGGTAAGGTCCTTTAGCCTATGCTTCCCTTTTCTTTGTTTAACCTTCGCTGGGTTCTTGCTACGGTCTCTTCTGCTTTGCCACAACTGTTCTTTACTATCTRCCACCACTTTGAAGCATAAGATTTTCTGGATTATTTCCTGCAGCCAATGAATACGTGATATTGCACTGACTGGGCGATAAAAGACAGGTATAAAGGATCAAAAAAATCCTTGTGCTTTCAAAATATTTTGAGTAGTTTTTTAGTAGCTTTTCAATATATCCAAATGTTTTTGCCTGTCYCTTTGGTGACTAAAAGCACATCCTGTGGTTTCCAAATACAAAATGTGAGTGTGCGTGGGGCTGGGCTGCGTCCTGCCGCGGCGGGAGCCCGGCTCTTGGCTCCTCTGCGTCGCCCACGGCGAGAGGCTGAGAGCTCGGCCCTTAGCACAGGGAGTTGTTTCATCGCGCGGTGGAACGCAGCTCGGGGATCCGTGTGCCCGTGTCTGTCCCCCTGATTTGCAGTGGCACCTTGGTGGGCAGCGCCTCGGAGTGCTGGAGAGCTTGGGCTGGAATAGCCCGAGTGTTGCTCTCTTCCCACCCCATGCTCTTTTCTTTCCCAGGGCTGATAAACCGAAGGTCTGCAAACCTTTCCAAACCACTGGTAAAGAGGTGAGCAAGGGCAAGTCCAACTGCACAAACACCCAATCCAATGTGTACTGAAAATGTTCTTGCTCCCCTAGCTTCCTAAATCAACCCTGAACAGYAACTCCGGCTCCCTCTTGGGTGGGTTTAATTACTTGTTTTTCCGTCTGCAGAGAGCCCATTCCTAAAGTACCTTCAGAAAGCCTTGYGCGAGTGACGCCTCCGGAGTGGCCTCACGGTGACGGCTGCGGGAGCGGGAAGCTCGCGCTCGGGGCCGCAAGGGCCCTTCCATCCCGCAGCRCGTTGCCTTGGGAAGACAAATGTCAACTTCAGCCTTGATGCAGTTGTCCAATAAAAGCTTGCGTCAGCAAACTCAGGCCCCTTTAGTTTAGATGCAGTGCAGCCTGATCTGCGCAGATTCCTGGCCATGGTACAAGGAAGCTGCAGGTAAATGGCTCGTTGGGCAGTGCTACCCTCCATCTTTTGCCTTTGGCAATTTCTGTGCTGGTATTTGTGATCTGTTTGCTAAAAATAGACCCAGCGCAGATAAATTGAAATAGCTATTTTGCAGCTAACGCGTGCGTCGTGCTTTTGGGTACAGCGGCCAATAGAAAGTAGTTGCAGCTTCCAGCAGCYTGTGCAGGCACATATGCTTCACGAAGTTGCAATATGTGAAACTATTTCTGTGCTCTTCCCAGCCGAATGTGGTCGTCAG
Organism: Nothoprocta perdicaria; assembly: GCF_003342845.1. NCBI lineage: Eukaryota > Metazoa > Chordata > Aves > Tinamiformes > Tinamidae > Nothoprocta > Nothoprocta perdicaria. Next base: position 42,241 of record NW_020455618.1, read on the forward strand.
TCAGTCACGGCGCTGCCACCCGGCGCTTGTCCTCGGTGCCCGGGACTTGGCCCAAACTAATTTCCTGCCCAGAGAAGGGCTATGAACTTGGTCTCAGCACTGACRGCTCTTGTGGACTGTGGTAGCCGTCTGCAGAAATGCACTATTTTGATTTCAAATTAAACTATTTCTGACTCTGGGCAAGATCTTAATTTCTGGCTTAATCGAATCCTTGCCATAAGCAAATCTAAGTCTGGCACACTATTTCAGTTGCAMAGACTCTCATTCCTGACTAAGGATTGGAAGGATTAACCCAGATTTTAGCAGTTCTCTCCATAACCAGGTAGATAGGATTAAAATCTCTGTGATGCTCATTGTGGCTCTTTATTTTGGTTTTAAAATATTTAAGTTTTGTCTATTGACCATGACTGAAAATAAYGAAACTCTTTGGAGGATAAAAGCAGAGCTAAGGAGCAGCATGTTGAACTCGCTGGGTAAAATGCATTTCCATAAGGAAATTTTCCACGTTTGCGGGAACGTAAGATGGAGAATTTATCACAGTCCTGATTAATTTTACCATTTGCAGTTGTACTGAATTTACCAGCTAGAGAACCTTGTAAAAGAAATGGATATTTTGCCAAAATCTAGATGAGTGAAATAAGAATGGAATTTAATGGAGTGACACCACACTGGGACATCTCGCTAATAACTGGTTGCGTGGAGTAAAGCTGGGTCTGCACTTAGTTCCCGCAGCCTGGCATGGGCCGGGCTAGTTCTGTGTCGGTTCTGTGTCAGTTCTGTGTAGGTTCAGAGCTTGGTCCCTTCTGTGCGTGACTTTCAGTTTACTGGTKATTTACTGTGGTTGGAGAGCAGGGTCAAAGGGATGTGCTAATGGATGCTGCATATGGTCTGTAACACATGGGCGATGCTGTTTATAAATTTTTGCTTTGGAAATGACTGAACAGCGAATCAGATAAATTCTTTCATAGTGATGGCGCCTGTTTCTTCCCTGAAGCAATCCAGGTTTCTTCCAGACTTCAGGACTATTGGAATTAGCACAATCTATTTGGCTTTTACAGCTTTTGCTTTTTCAGGGGCCCGCRGAAGCCAATTATTTTGTGATAAAGTGCTTATTAACACAACTGTGTGGCCGTGCGTGCGGACGAGGCCCGGGCCCAGGTGCGGAGCTGCTGCAGGAAGCCGCTCCGGCCGCCCCATTTTGCTCCTGACGGAGAGCAGCAAACACCTCCAAGCAGCTCCTGCATCTCCAGGGTGGATCTGGCTTTGCTGCAGTGCCCTGGCTTTTCCGCACTGGGAGGAAGGTGAAGGAGATTTGAAGGTGTGAAATGCAGGGTGCATCTCGCGCTGAACCACAGAACTGATTTGTGCCCTGGGTGCACGGCCGCACATTGTTAAACCAGGCAGCATGAGGAGCTGCAATACGGTAGTGCTCTCTTGTGCATTCTCTTTCCTTTTTTTGGTGGGGGAATATGGCTTAAACTTGGAATTAGCAAAGCCGGTGTCATTTAGCATATGTGATTTCCCAGGTTTAGCTAAGCATCATGTGTCATTCCTTGCTCTACATCAAAGCAGAAAGGAGGGGAAAGAGAGTGCAGTGTTGAAGGGAAGCGAGGCGCTGCCAGCGCCACCGAGCCACAAGGATCCCCTCGCCCTGTCGCGGGCAGGGCGCTCTCAGAATCAGTCCCCATTCAGCATCCGTCTAAGCTTCTAGGTGCTTAAGTAGGCGTTCAGGAAAATCTTGAATCCTCTGAGCATCTAAGTCCGATGCMAACGTAGCTACTTGTCTGCACAGAATTCACAGTATGTTGGCTGCTCAACTCGTTCAGGAATTGCCCTCTGTGAGGCTTTCTACTGAGATATATATTGATAAATATATATATATGCACACGTATATATGTTTCTTGTTTGTAAGATGTGCTTGGCCAGTCCTGGTAAGTAACAGATACGCTGCGAGAGCAGTGTTGCCCCAGCAGAGGTTTTTTTCTGTTTGAGAGGCAGTTTCAGCGGGTGCCGCTGTGCGCCGCAGGAGCGCGCGGTGCCCAGGGCTCGGCAGGGCGCGGGGCCTCGTGGGGCTCGCACACGCGCTGCCCCGGGCACCTCGTGGCTTCCGAGCACCAGGAGTGTTGGCTGCCCGGCCGCTCCAGCCGCGGACGGGGCGCACGCGGCAGCGTTGCCTCCTCCCACGTGTGCTCTGCTACCCGAGGATTTCTGGGCCTCTCTCGCGTTTCAGAGCTGCAGCAATGGGCATTAACATGCGCAGAAATGTGGAAGAAGCTACCAGCCAAGTTAGTGTARCAGAATATAGTGCAGGATCCTGTTATTTCTGCTGGCATGTAGGCATTTTGTGTCAATTGCACTTTTTGGGAAAAAMCATCACTAAGCTAACAAACTTTCCTGCTCTGACACTGTTCTAACTTTTCCCATCTTGTCCAAACTCTTCCAGTAAGCAGAGTGCTCCAGTGACCCTACCAGGTATATGGAAAAACTCTGTTGTCCCCTGGCTTTTACAATATCCAGGTATTGTACCAATACCTGCCATGCTGACGGAGACCCTGCGGATACCTTCCGTTCGGGAAGTGCCTTCTGCRGGTTTGAGTGATGAGCTGCAAGCTGCCTGCTCTCCCAAGGAGAGCAGCGGGGAACCAAGCTGGAAATGCCACCTGGGGAGTGAAATACAGGGGATGACTGTGAATTTTTGCACTAGCAAGTATGCACCAGTAGATATTTGCTGCATTAGCTGTTCRTAGTCCTGGGCCTTATCACATAACCCACCCTGTGCCAATAACCTGCTCTAGCACAACTTACCTGTGATGTTATTCCTGGGAGATGAAACGCTTCCTCCTGTAACACAGACCCTTTTATTGGGGTTCCTGGAGAAGACGGAACAAAAGTCTTGCCAAGCTACTGCGTAGCTCTCCTGCTCTTGACTTCAGCTTGTGTCAGTTAAGCTTGTGTCGCCTTTTCACAGCTSTGCCTGCAGCTGGGAATAAACCTGGCAAGCCTGTTTCTTTCCACCGAGCCGCCCCTTGCTGGGAGAGAGCAGCCTGGTTAGGGTGCCTACAGAGATCACTGGCTGCAGGGGCAAAACCCTCATGCTGAGGGGAGGCCGCATGAATCTGCTGCCAGGTAAACTGCAGGCGTCGCGTATGGGAAGCAGAGCAGTGATGGGAGCAGCAGTTGATGTCCATGCAAAGCTGTTGCTTCCCCGTGTGCTGTAAGAGCGTTTGTGTCTGTGCTGCTGGCCCAGGGAGGACGAAGAGCCMATCTCGCTTCCAGGCTGCCGCCTCCTCTTGCGCTACGCGTGTCWGAGGGTTGCCGAGCTGTCTGAATGCTGAGAGCTCTCGCAGCGTGGCCCAGTGCAAACCAGGTCCTGCAGCCGCTCTGCTAGCGGAATGAAACGTTCTTAGTTCAGAAATAGGTATCTCGGTGTTTCCTTTTCTTCTCTAGGCTCCGTTTTTCCTTTAAACGTGCTAGTAACCATTAAGATCCCCGGCACAGCCTATGGAGCAGCTCCGTGCCCGCCAGCTCCGTGKGGCGGCCCCACGGGAGCGGCGCAGCCGACGCTGTCGCGCGCCTGGCCGTGTTCTCTGTGAGTGCGACCTGTGGCAGCTGCGAAGAGAAATGCAGATTTTTTTTTTTGATTGATAGTGCTTGGAAATTTCAAAAAAAACCAAAAAACAAAAAACAAAAAACAAAAACAAAAAACAAACAAACAAACAAAAAAAACCAAACCTTCTTTCCACAACCTCATTTCAGGACAGCTTGATATGATAGATGGGAGAGAATTTATTGGGACCCTCTGGTGTCTGGTGAGAGATGTAAACAAATCTTCCCTTTTTATGTTCAGCCGCCCTGAAGATGCAAGGGAAAGACTGTGAGTGGCAGAGCAAGGCGAAGTGTCAAGCTGAGGAGCTCTGGCCATGGCCACCATCGCCTGGCCTTCACTGCCCGGCCAGCTCAGCCTTCATTTAAAACTCGCCAGAATCATGGTTTTTGTGTGATTGCAGGAAATAAATGATTGGACCTAGTGGCTTTCCTTAGAGAAGGTATTTCTGATTTCATAAGCATCTTTTAATAGRTTTAGCTTAGATCTTGTCTAATTGAAATGGAAATTGAGGCTGYGGAAACTAACATTAAGAAAGGCTAAACATTCTGGAGCAATTTTAGGTTATTTTAGAATGGGAGCTTTTAAGTTGAAAATGGGTGAGGAAAATTGATGTGACTCTCTACTCAATGACATAGCTTTATCCCTTAGCTCACCCAAGCTATTTTGGTGTTAATAAATGTCCTTTATTTGGTGCATTTGCTAACTTTGGCTTTTCGTTGTGCCATCGCTGTTTATGTTGGTGCGTAAGTGCAGCGCTGCGGGGGCTGCAGCGGGCGGCTTGGCCTTGGTGTGTCTTAGGGCCTGGAAAGTTAAGTTACAGCCTAGGAAGGGACCTGCACCCTTCAGCGAACCCTCTGAGGGGGACATTTTTGATTAACTGATTATCCGCTGGTGGGGAGCGGCAGCCTGGCAGGGGACAGCCCCGCGGCGCCGTCCCTCCCTGCCCTGCACTCCCGAGCTCGGCTGCCGCGTCCCCAAGGGCAGCAGGGAGGGGGCCAGGGCCGGGAAAGTTCTCGCGTCTAGAAATACACTTTGCAGTTCACCTAACAAACAATTACCTGTGTAGGTATCCCTAAGGTTACCTTAGACTTTATTTTATCATTTAAATGCTGCATTAAAGACTGTCAATGAGTTAGGACTAACTTTAAAGAATGTTTGTGAGTGAGGATGAATTTAGAAGGAGCATTTCCCGTAAGAAGGAAGTTTCTATTTGGCATAGAAAGACCAAAGCTTAGGTTTGCTTCGTTTGAATTCAACCTGTTGCAGTGGCTGAAGGAAAAACTACTTGGAAGCCAAACCTTGGTTGATGCTTTAATCCTGTATTCAATCTGAATTTTTGCAGAAAAAAAGCTGCAATTTATAGATGGGTGTATCGGAACCAGTCACACCTTGCCTTGAGTGTAAATTGTAGGTGTTTAAGGGCCTCCCTTAAGAGAGTCTTTGCCATCATACTTCTGAATCAGAAGGCAACCTAGATCAAGGATTTGAATGAGCTGTTTATGCAGTGGATCACTGGAGAAGTTTTGTTTTGAAACTTAGGTTAAGAATGGTTCTTTTAAGAACATCCTCATGACTGTCTTGTCTGAGAGACCTATGGTCCTTTCCAGGACCTCAGCTCCCTTTGGTGACCTTTCAGCCACCAAGTACATGCGCAGAGAGCAGCTCCCTGGCTCTGGATGTGCTTTCCATGTGTAACCAGGACTGTAGGTGAGGAGGGTTCTTAGCCATAAAGGACGTACTGACCAGGCAGTTTCTCATGAATTTTTCCAGTTTTACAAACTCCAAACTGATATCAGGTGTCACGGAGCTGCTGCTCCACAGAACCAGGCTAAATGCTCTGCTTGCTGCTCATGAGGCCTTAAAGATGAAGAGGCAAAATGGGCAGGAGACCGAAGTGCCGTGTTGTGYCCAAGAGCTCCCCCGGCTCCCTCAGCTCCCCCTTCCTTATGTAGTTTCTTTGTAGTCTTTAACAGCAGAGATCCTCCTGATTTGTTAAATGTGAGTCCTGGTAGGACAGCGAAGCACATCTAGTTCCAGGAACTTCGCCTGGGTTGAAGGAGCACCAAGGAAGAGGTTTCAGGGTATCCTCTTTTCCKATGAAAGTATTTCACCGGGCTATTTTCTGATGCATTTTCCCTCTAACTTRGTGGTTACGCGGTTGTATCGCGCTGCCTCTTCTGCTCTACTTGCAGAGCTCGGCTGAACAAGGGCTGAACAAAGGCAGCCTTCTCTGTGCGACTTGCAATGACAGTCGGGGACAGTTTCCCAGGAGTGTCACACAAAAGAAAACACCCTGTTCTGTACCCTGTGCTGCTCCTCAGCTGTGCTCCCCAAACCTGGAAGAAGTGTGAGCTCTACCTGAAAATAGTGGAGTCTGTGTGAACCCAGCCAGGTAGTGCCCCAGTTGCTACCCTGCCAACACCTGCGCCCTTCGGAACGGGGGACTTGGTGGCAGCTTTTGCTAAAACAACTTTCCAGAAGCTAGTTTGCTCTTCAAACTCGCGGCAATTGGGAGAAACTGACCCATTTTGCATGAAGGAGCAGGTAATGGAAATTAATACACAGTGATTTTGTCATAAAGCATTAAGATGGAAGGAGGTAGGGAAAAAACTAAGCCTGCATTTAAACCACAGTTGATTTAATAAAATTAACTGTACTGGGAGGGAGGTTCTGGGCCCCAAATATTTATGCAAACAAATAATAACAGGTTATCTCGCAGGGAAGCAGCTCATATCATAGCCGTGAGCTTGAACAGTAGTCGAAAAGGAGATGGAATAATAGTCATTGATTTTGGCAATTTATGGTATCGGAGCTTTACGAAGGCGGTCGGCTTTGCAAGATTTGTTGAAAACTAGGAGAAAMCGCCTAACTAGGGTGAAGATGTTCACTTGTGGTAGTGTCATTGACTCTGTAGAGCCCTCTTGTGTAATGAATGGTCTAGTTAAAGATGCTGACATTCAAATAAATGCGCCAGTGAGAAAATSCTAACAACTCTTTTGCTGGTTCTTCTCACAGTTCTGTAATGTATCTTACACCTTCTTAACAGATGAATTTTGAGCTTATAGTGTTTGCGTTCCTCCGTGCYGAAGTGTGAAGAAGCCTTCTGGGAAGGAAGAGGCCAGCGTCACCGGAGGTTCTCCCGACGCTGCCTTATCTTGTTCCGAATTTCCATGGCTCTGCAAGAAGAGTAGAGCCATGAAACTGATGCCTATTTTAATAAGTAGAATTTATATSTTCTTACCTGAGGGGGAAATACACTGCCAGCCTCAGAAGGATAGCAAAATGGGGTTTGAACATCCGTCAAAATTGTCACCTGGGCCTATGTAGTTTCTTAATGTAGATGGAGAGGGGAAAAGAAGAAACAAGTTTAGCTTCTGCTACCCTTCAGGCACTCAACATCAAATCCATAACTGTTCTAATTATTTATTCTTTAGGTCTTTGCAGTTATTTTGTAGGATTATGCAATATAAACTGGACACTAATCAAAGCAGAAGTGTTCAGGGAGGAAGAGCTGTATTACCTCAGAAAGAAAATTAAAATTCCTTTTAATTGCTAGTTTCTTGAGATAATTAGTAAGACAGAAAAGAGCTGCAAACATATGTCACGTATTTTTCTCTGGTGGAGTTCCTTGAATTTTGAGTAGTATTTTTTTTTCTCTGAACTGCTACCTAAAAACATATGGGAAAGTGAGCCACGTAATTGTAGTTTGGACCCAACTTTCCCGTGTTTTGGTTTTCATTGCAGATCCTTTGAAGAGAGTGCTGGACTACTAAGTTCACGCAGAGGCTCAGGTGTTTTTTAGTGAAGGAAGTGGTGAAAGTCTGCACAGGGAATTGCTTTAGATCTTTGGAGGCTGGGTTTTTTGCACGGGGTTCTGTTGGCTGCTTTGTGCAGCTTTCTGCTCTTGGGTCAACAGTGAATGCACTTGTGCTTCAGAGCTGTGAGGACACAAGAGTGGCGGGTGGTAGATGRGTGCGTGGAGGAGCATTCCTATTCCCAGCAGAGCTGCTGTGGAACGTGCTCCGTGGCGGTAGAGCAGCTGGAGCTCGCAYGGATCTAGCTCCTGACCGCAGCGCTCACGAGGGATGCGCAGCCCGTCTCCGGGAYGGGCAGTGCCGCTGGGAAGCCGAGGCCTCGCGCCCGGCTCCCCCGTTCCTGCAGCAGGATGTGTGCTGCTGCAAACACATTCTGGCACGTGGGCAGGGAGAGCTCTTCATCCCATGTAATGCCAGGGAACCTGCTTGTATCCAGACAAACAGAATTGCCCAGCCTTTCATTTTGTTACCTACGCTATTAGCCATGCTTGTGATAAATGATCCTTTCGGGCTGCTCGAAGCCCTTCTCGTGCTTCTCTTGCGGTGTAGTTGCAAATAGACGTGCCCGAATTTTTTTTCTAGTTTTCATTTGCTCGGCTCCCCGTTTGAGCTTGYGCACAGCCAAGGGAATGGATCTTGACATCAGGCAGGTTTGCAGTCCCACAGAACGCCTGCCCRGGAAAGATGCAGCACTCCCTGTGGCTCTGGTCACTTCGCTTGCCTTTCAGTTAGGAATTTGTGCTCCTCAAGCAGGTAGTGAAGCTACTAGGGAAACGCATCTACCTGGTGTAGGTGTTTAAAATGGCAATGCTAATACCCTTTATTTATTGCTATACTTACTGGAAAACAGGCATATAATTTATACTTCCTATTTTGAWTGTGGCTTTTAATTCTGTAACTGCGTTTAAATGCAGACAATTTCTTTTGAGATTGTATTCCTTAAATGGTGTTCTTCCTATTCAAATGTAAAGAAAAAAAATACGTTCCCCAGATCTCGGTAGCGTGTGAAAATGTGCCCATAGTGGAGACATGTGCACTGTGCATCTTCCTTCCAGATGGCACCACTTGCATTTAGATTGCGTTGCATAATCGCTGTGGGAGAGGGTGAGCTAATTTGATTAGTTAAATTAGAAAAAAAGGCAACAAAAACTAAAGGATGCAGTGGCTAATGTTAGTGGCTAAATGCAGTGTTAGTTTTGATGTTAGTTTTGTCTCTAGCTTTGCCGTGGCACTGAAGGAGGTCGCAGAAACCGGAGTTAAAAGTGAATGCCGCATCTCCCGCCGGCTGGAGCGCAGGCAGCGTTGGGTTGCTGGAGGCCCAATTTGGCTGTTGATTTTGTATAGAGRAAAAATGAGGACTTTTGTTTTCTTCCTACTTGTAAAGCTACATTTCTCAAGAGCCGCCACGCTGTTCTAAAGGGAGATTTTTGCTAGATTTTTTGCAGCAAGCTCAGTAAGCTGCTCTCGGTTACCGCTTCTCCCCCTGGCCACCCCTCGCCTCTCTGTTAGGGCCCAGATCGCGGGACGAAGCTGTGGCTTTGTGTACCAATAGCTGCTGAAGTGCAGCCCTTAAACAGTTTGCACCGCATATATTTGCTAGGATAAATGTCAGAAATTACTGTGGCAACTGAGTGACTGTCAGCGTTGCCTGAGGAAGCTATCTTAGTCAAGCATAAACTTGTTCTACTGTGTTTAACTATTCTCGTGTTTCTTAACATTATGTTAAATGCAAAGAAAACCAATAAAGCTGTTTGAGGCAGGCTGCTTGTTGAATCATTCTGTACTGCTTTGAAACAAGCAGTTGTCTTGGCTGCCGCAGCTCGGAACCGTTTGGGAAACAGGAATAGCAGAGATGGCCGTCAGGCTTCTGCCAAAATTTACCTTGGACACAATTYTACAGGGTAGTGGTTTATTTGCAAATATATCTGTGCATGCGTTCAGCTAAAGGGCAGCTTCCTCGGAAGCAGGAGGGAGACAAGTATGAAAGGTGTAAGGTGCGGGCAAAGTGCTTGTGTCTCTCTTTTGCCCTGCAACTGTGTCTGCAAACTGCTGTTCTCCTGTGGAAGAGAGTGAGAGAGGATCTTCCGTCATCACCTGTTTGTGGCCAGCTTTTAACTCGGTTTTGGTTTTGTCAAGAAAATGTTCCCTGCTTTAACTGTTGTTTTATTGCCTTGAAATATTGTCTCTGCTGWTAGCTCTTTGCCTTGTGATTGTGTTTCAGGCTATTGGGCCAAGCTTTTCCGTGTCGGTCTTGTTTTTAGCGTGTCTTGCTCTCACCTGAACTTACAATTCATTTTGATTTCCTTTGTGGTAAATTTTAATGCCACTGCCACCACTTGTCTGAGATGAGTCAGAGCTCAGATACTCTATTTAAAATTCAAGGAGAAAATTCTAATATGTGAATATTAGTGTCCATCTGGTTTGAGATCTAAATATGATAGCACCGAATGGTGCTAGACTATCATCCGCCCTGTGATACTGCCTGCGGCTGAGTGCTCGGAGAAGCTGCCAGCAGCTTTTTCATTTTCCCCCTCAGAAGGGAAAGGAGTGTCTCGATCTGCCTGGAAAGCCTTTGCACTACGAGCGCTTATGAGCTTCTTTCCAAGTTGGCTGCAATTAATGGTCAAGGAACCTCTTTGCAAAGTCAGCGCTTTTACACTTTGGCCTGTCTAGTTGTTATCAGGAAACATTCCCTCCTGCTCATCAGTCCTGTTTGGCTGCTGGTTCAGGAACTGCCTCATGAGCTCCTGCTCCTGAACGGCTCAAATGTCCGGGTGAAGACTACATGGTGCTGCCGTGTTTCTTCCAGGAAGCTTCTCAGAAAAGATTGACTTCAAAAGTTGTRTAGTATTGGCTTCAGTGATTTCCTGTCAATTTAATATACTGTGTAGGAGAATGTTCCCTGTAAGAGGCTGCAGTTTCTTTATTTGTAGAGCAAAGCAGAAACTTGGTTTCTGTTTCAAGTTGCCCTCCTTTTGGTTAAAAGTTGAGGTGTTGTTCATATGCTTAGCTTGCAGAAGGCAGCGTGTCGCCCCTCCGTCTGCTCAGAGCAGGATCCTGATGACTCAGTGGCAACCCAAAAGGTAGCCTGCCTTCCTCAAGGACAATACTGTAGCATCACAGGGCATCTGAGCAGCTAGAGAAATACAGACCTTTAAGAACATTTACTTGCAGATAGATAATTGCAAACAGACCATTTTTTTCATCAGAAAAATATTCAACTATTCTGTAGAGTGACGGAAAAAATCATTCAAACTCCATTAGTCAACAGACTGGGGTAAGATGTGAAGTGTTAGAAGGCAGCTGTGCTGAGCAGTGTGTTCAGAAATGGTGATGTGGCAATGCTGGTAAATACACTGAACGGGGCAAACCATGAGATGCTTTGAAGGTGCAGTGATRGAGATCAGCAGCATTGCTGACTTTCTCCATTTGTTCTTCAAAACAACTTACTGTATGACTTTTTWCAATGGAGCATTTTCCTCTTTGGCAAAATTTCCTGCATAGCAAAAACTTCTAGACCAGTTTACAAGCTACAGGGAAGAAACGACAAAGTGCTGSAGTAGCTGCCCGAGCATGCAGGCGTTCGTGCTGCGGTACTGCCGCCTCTGTGCAGTGAAATACTAACACCATTAGCATCATTAATGCCAGCTTAAGTGTTATGTTAGTATCTTGTTTGGGCAAACGCTGCCCCACAGGCAGTCAGAATAATATCCTGGTGACCTGCCCCAAAACAGGCCTATCTTGGAATAGCTTTGCAAGCGCAGCGAGGAGTGTGGATCTTCCCTGCCCGCAGCCTGGTGCTGTTCCTGCCATGCCATTTATCCGTGGTTTGGTAACTGCACAACTTGTTGAACTTTGTTCTGAATCTGGTATTAGCTATTTCTGTCAGAAAAATGAGTTACTATTCTAGTGTCTCTGCGCTTTGCGATGGACTAAATTTGGGTGCTTGAGGAGCCAGTGTAGCTGTCTGGGTTTTATCCTCATTTATCAGTTCATGGAAGGCTGGTACTTGCTTTGTACTTCATGGCCCATTGTGCTCCTGTAAGGTTAAATGTAGCCTGCTCTGTGTGTCTATTTTATAGATCTAAAAGAATACATTTGCTTTACTAATGGCTAATGTTAAAAAGTTTCAGACGCTTTTGTTTCTGTGTTTATGACATATGGAGTCTTCAAACTAAAAGCTTCACGCTTGATTTTATTTAATTTAATAAACCCTGCAGTTGCACCATGCTAAGTATAACCGGTGCGTTGGCAATACAGCCAGACGGTCTGGAATACGAAATGATTTAGGAAGAGTAGCAGGACCTCACCATGGAGAACTACGCTGTAACCCTCAGGCTTTCTGGTGCAAGAAGCGTCATGCTTTTCCGGTGACGGAAGGACCGTGTGTGGCTAGAGGAACAACAAGTGCTGGTGTCGGAGTGTGGTACCTCCGCATTGCTGCCTCTCCTAGCTAAGGGAGAGCAATACAAACSATCGAAATCACAGGCAAAAGCACGTGCTGAGCAGCTCTCGCCCCTGTTTGCAGGGACGCACGGCGGGAGCGGTGATGGTGGTTGGGAGCCCAGCACGCGTGTCAGGATCGAGCCCTAAGCAAGCGCGGGAGCCCCGGGCTGCTTGCGCTGTGGCAGGCCTGTCACCTGAGTCAGCAGGACCAAAGGGCCRGGGAGGTGCAACCTCAAAAGCTCTTCCCGTAACAGGCCGCGGGCAGAGCCACGTCCAAGGCGAAGCAGCCGGGACGGGCCCGGCGTGGGGCTGGAGCGCGAGCCGCGTGGCCCCAGYGCCAGGAGGCGGCCGTGGGGTGGCYGTGAAGCAGCCGTGAGGCCGGTGCTCCCCGAGTGTCACCCCTCTGCGGAGGCTCRTGTGCCCTCTGCCKATGTGTGCATGYRTAYATGCATCTATATGTAYAGGTATAGAGAGACATATATACTTTTATATTCTGGATACAGTCTGGCGTGATGACGCGACAACGTTTGCTTTGGAAATTCCTGTTCCAGCTCTGGCAGCTTTACCGAGGGAATATCCACGTCAAGCMGAGGCAGAACACTGAAGAACAGCAAGTTTCCGGCTCAGCGGAGCGTGATTCACCTCTTCCCCAAGGGGAAATGTCGAACATCTCCTTATAATTCAGGTGTAAATGAGGAGTTCTCCAGGCACGGTATATCAGTCTTCTATCTTGGCTACAGCTTACTTAGAGCCAGGTCTTCAAGGATTGTGTTAATTCTGTGGTCACGCTTATTATAAAAATAATCTGGCTGCTCTGATTAATCAGGTACTGACTTAGAGGGCAAATAAGAGATTTACTTTATAGCATCACACTGYGGGAGCAGGAGCTTCAGGATACAGAAAAACCTTTGGACATGATTATCCCACCTAGGAATGCCCAAGCTTTTTAGTTAGGCTTCTGCGTTATTGAGTTAAATGAATGCATGTATCAGTTTATTAGATAACAAAATATTGTCGTTTATAGAGAGTCCTGTAAGATATATAAAATGCGACTTTTGATCCAAGTTGAAATGACAGCACTGTCCTACACTTTTATTCATTAGATGCTTTGAGGAAATAGCCCCTGACACATACACCTCAGAACAAGCGGATTTTACYGTGTTATTGACAGAGCAGCAGCCCTGTGCAAATCAGTATGTTCTGCAGTTCAGCTCTTAGTCTCGTTTGCCCCAGTAGAAGTTGCCRTGGGCTGTGCTTGTCGCACAGAGTTGGGGGGTCCTTGTGCTCTTCTCCCTGGGGCTTTTGTGGGTTGGGGTTTCACTACTCCAGCACTGGGGTCCCATGAGGCACGGGGCCCTGTGCAGCTGGGCGAGCGTTCGGAGCGTTGGTGGGGACAGTCTGGTACTGAAGTGAAAAAATAAAGTTGGGTGCTGCTATCGCACCCCTTGAAGACCACAGGTGTAGGAAAGGGTCCAGCATAAGAGGTGTGAGTCCGGYTTTCTCTGTGTGGAACGTTGCAACGTGGATCTGAAAAGGTTGATAAGAAAAAAATATCCCAAAGAGCTGATATTTTGGCAATAACGTAATCTAAGTACATTTTCAGCGGAAAATCTGAAGGTGCTAAAAACTTCTGGGTGATGGTAGCTCCTCTGGGAAAAAAAATGCTGRGTTGAGAACAACTTTTGTCATTGATGCTCAGCTGATTCATTGTCTGACACATTTGGTGGTGGCTTCTGATGACCACCCATCAAAACCCCTGCAGCTTCTTCCTGGCAATAGTGAGTGACAAAGTGACTCTTACTGACAAAGAGTGACAATCTTAGTGACAATGCAGGTGCAGTGTCTTTGTTTCTAGTGCTGGTTCAATTACTGTTCTAGTCATTATATTTAGCATTTTAAAACTGTGGAACTATGGATGTAAAGGGGTATGAAAAATGCACTTTTTTATGGTCCCTTCTGTCTGATATCTACTCAGTTTTCATTTTCGGTGGGAAGATCTCCAGCTGGTTTTCCTGCTTTAGAGTCAGCAAGGCGTGAGGCAGCCCTCGCTGTCTCTAACGAAGCCTTTTTGGGAGCTTTTGCTGCTCTCTGCTCTTCTCTATTGGCACTGCTCACCCCTGTTCCTCRTGCTCCAGCGTGGCCACCGTGGCTTGGCTTCTAAGTGACCCTCAGCTGGAGGGCTGGCATTTGCCTAGCYGGGAAAGAAGAGATGTTTGAGACTGAGAGTTGTGCAGCTCTTGCTGCTGCCTCCTGAGCAGCAGCCGCTGCCGCTCTGCGTGTCTGGGTTTGCTTCACCGCGGCCCGTGTTGTTGGGGAAACAGGTTGTCGCAGGTAAATCTGAAGATAGTTTTCATAGCTTTGATCCAATTTATTTAATTTGTAGATTCCCCGTGATTTACTGCTTCTCCCCTACCTGTGAGACGTGTCAATATTAGAGCCACATGAAAACACTCTGCAGCTCATTTGCAACTAAATTACCCCAAGCATGTAATTACAGCGATTAGTGAGCTCCCTCTGCCTTCAGCATTCTCCAGTGAAGACCCTTATTAGACAAGATAGGTAAAAGCCAGAGGTTGGCAGCAAGGCAGTCATTTCAGAAATCTCTTGATGTGACCAGGGCACAGCTGATCTCAGTTGATGCAATAAAACAATATCTTAGGGCACATTTCTCTGCCACGCATTCAACAGTATTTCTTTAAATAACCTCTCAAAGTCTTCCAAGCAAAATGCCATAGTTATGATGAGATTCCGCCGTGCACTGGCCCCCTTCTCTGTTTGCTTATTTGGCGGCCCCAGAACCAGAATTGCCTTGCAAAAGTGCTCATGCCAGGGAAGAGGCCACGCTGTGCCCCAGGGACAAGCTGTGTCGCAGCACGGAGACCACGGAGAGCGCCCCAAAATGCAACTGCWTAAGTGACTTTAGCTGGAGGTGTTCATGTTATCTTCAATGCTGCTTCCGCGGCGCCTTGCTGTAACGGGTTTATTGCTCTTAACTCCATCGAAACCAGTCTGCTCAGGTGGGTGTGTGGAGCAGGSGCTCTCCTGCATGCCCTCAGCTGACTGAAAGCATTGCAGAGGGTGCAAGAAGCTTGTTGTAGATGCAGAGGAATAGCCACAGRCAGGACATCTCACTGCAGCCATGTGCTTGCGCTGCAGTTCTCTAGAYATCTATGCAAAAGTGCGCTCCTGAGACTAGGATTTATGTTTAATTTAATGCCTTCCACGYACCCTTGATCCTCGTTGTCTGAGCATCTTGCCATATGTACATGGGCCCTTCTCGCCCCCGTGGCCTTTGTGCACTCTGAGGTCTGTGCAATCTTTCTGCCGCACGGATTAGATCCCTAATCCCGGCCTCCTCGCCGGGGAACAGGAGAGGGTGCAGAGCGTGTGGGTGCATACAGGACCCTGCAAGCGGAGGATGGAGAAATTACCACAAGTAGTCGAATTTATAATATATTTTGGAAAGATTCATTTTCTACTTCTATCTTATGAAACTATTTCTGTGACAAAAAGTTTCTGCCTCTCCTCCTATTTGCCTGCTTCTCTGTGGTTTGCAAAGAGGAAAGTCACAAGTGTTACTGGTTCTCTCCTGACCTTTCCAGCTCAGCTGCTGCAGACTCCGTGTTTYGGTGTGTTTATTCACCCGTGTTGCAAAACAGCCTTAGAAGCAGCTCTCTAATTACATCCATGGGCTGCCGGCTATTGAGGAACTCATCTGGGTGCATAATTAGCCAAAACACTTCTTATGGGCATCCTTCCACTCTGGTGCAATTCTTCACCAGAACAAGAAGACAGTTAATGTCATTAGTGAGTGAGTAGCTTCTTAAAAGCACAGAGAAAGGTACTTTTTTAGGATAAGTAACCCAGCTAAGCATGTGCCTTTATAGCAAAGCAGGTCTTGGACAACTGACTATATCTCAAGTGCAGCCTGTGTGCGGTTTGTCAGCCACAAAAAAGCATGGATGGAAATTTTCCAAACTCTTTTTTTTGTTGTGGATTTTGATGGCCTTTTTTTTGTTCTTTTTCCTTTTCCCGCCCTGTAAGTTTAGTATTGGAGGTGCCTGAATTGGATACAAAATTGAAGTACACCCACCCAAGCAATGCTCATATACTGGAAGATAAGGGGAAAATCACCTTAATAGACCTTTTCCCAAAGTTCAAACAAGCAGYGTGATCGAGCTGTGGGTAAACACGTCCGTCCCATGACTGACTGTTGGATGGCAGAGGAGTGATGAATTACCTGAATACCCTTTTACAGCATCTGCAGTGCCAAGTAGTGTTGAAGCAACAGTAAGATATTTTTTCTATGGTGTGTGCTGCAGGTTTGAGCAGGAGCACCTGCGAACCCCGCCGACGGAGAGGTGGGGTTAGTGTGGGAATGCTCCGTTTGGGTAGTTCTGTGTTAAGGAAAATTGGACACGCTACAGACTGATCTTCAAAGCCTGCTTCTGTGTAGGCTACTCCACTACAGGCTCCTTTTGCACAGGAAATAATGTATTTTTGTGGTGTTCAAAAGCATCGCCCAAGCCATCCATGAATGCTCAAAGAGCTGCATACATCACTAGTTGTAGGTTAGTAGATTTAATTGTTTTAGGCATTTGCTTGTGCTGCAAAGAAGAGGGACTTCATGATCCAGGGGAAAAGTCAATTTGGAACCGTTAATTTTGAAGTCATTACTTCGAATCCCGCAATGCACAGTGTCCCATTGGTTCCCATTGCAGGGGCGAGCGTGTCTTGCTGCACCACAGGTGGAATGTGGTGCGGTTTATACATCACCCAGCTAGAAGACAAGATATGGCACGGATACAAGCCCAGAAATTAGACTGGGCTTGTCTAGCCCAGCGCGGCAGCGCCCTGCCGTCCTCAGCCCCRCTGAGGCTGCTGCTGTGGTGGTGTGTCTTTGAAAATGTCAATGAAAGCAAAGTATTGTCATTAAAAAAAGAAAGAAGTACAGAATATGCGTGATTTCACTAATAAAATAATTTCAGGGATTTCAATGGTCACCATTTAGTGTTGTGCTACTGTTTGGGAGCTTTATTCTGGTGTCCTGTAGTGTTATTTTCTGGTGTCTCCTGTGGTTGGACAAGACCACGATGAGTCGTGTTGTGTTTGGTTTGCTGCAAAGATACTGAGATGATTACAACTGTGCTGTTTCTTGCTTAACAAAACCAGGTTGTTGTCACATGCATTATTTTGTGTTTTGAAGCCAGACTTCTAAAATCCTGATGTYTTCAGAGCCATCATGTGTCATCTTCAGAGCTGTCACCTCCTCAGGGAAGGCTGCAGGGTTTGTGCTGAGCGCCGGCATCTGAGCGGGGCGAGCGCCGGGCGCTCGCTGGCGGGTATGGGCTTGTGCCTTTGGGGGAAGATGAAGAGGGTGAGATTGGGGAAGGGAAGGGCRAGAGGGAGCCTTCACTGTCCCCAGAGCAGGTCTTTGCTGACGGGCTCCTCTGCGTGGGGATATCATCTAGTATTCAGCTGCCCTGCGGTCTCGGCTGCGTCTCCGCGTGTCCGCTGTCCGGCTGCCTCCTGCCCCTGCGGGAGGATCCCGCAGCTCCAAGGCCGCGCACAGGTTGGCACGTCGCTACCTCTATGTACTCGGCCAGCGCGGTGCACATCGATTGCCTCGCAGGGGCATTCAAAACCTTGAAAATGGAAGTGTGGTTCTGATGGGAAACAAAAATGCCATGGCCGAATATCAAAATACATTGAAAAAATGTTATGAAAGCAGCAAAACAGTAGTTTCAAAGTAGCAAGAAGAACTTTAACAGCTTATCTGCACCCCCAAAATCACAGGCACRTTTATAAAACAAACTTGTAAATTGAAGTAGGAATAAATTCCTGACTAGGCATTTAGCGTTGGTCAAATCTGCGGTAATAGGGACTTTAAAATAGCCATAATTTGCACTATTGTGCCTACAGGTTTTCAACAAATATGTCTCAGTTCTAGCAAGATAAGATTTCTGGACTGGAGCATCTTGGACGTTGCCCAGGCCACCTGGAGATTCTTGGTACAAGCACTGAGCTGTGCAGATGACTTGTTCATATACATTATAAATTYCTCATGTTCTGAGATGCTACATTTCTTTCTCAGCTGGCTAACCTGTATAACACATGTGCATATTTGTCGGGGAATTTTGAGAAAATAATATGAAAAAAGCACTGCATGAAGGCTATGGAAGAGGGCCCTAGTTTTAAAGCTGGCATTTTGCTGCCTTCTTCCRGTTAATTCCAATTTTCTGAGATATGCTCAAGATCTGTTCAAACACCTGTGCAGATACAATGCAGAAGAGGTGCTCTATAGCTGAAATGTGCTTTAGCTATATGTGAGTTAGCGTCAGGTAAAAAAGGGTGCCATGAAATCTTTTTATTTTCCCCTCAACAAAGTCACACCATGTTGGAATGTCGGAAAAATCCAAGAAGATATTGAGGGTGAGTTTCCATTAAGCCAATTATTAACTTGCTTATTAGTTCGAAAGCACTTCTAAAAACCTTGCAAGCTTGCTTTTTTTTCTTTTTCTTGCTTTCCCCTCCCCTTATGACAGAAAGATAGAGAACATGGTTATTGGGAAAAAAGCCGTGATTAGACAGGCATGATGGGAGATGAGGAAGCACCCAAGGGACAACTTCGGCAGCCTTTGCTCAGTGAGCCCTGCGATGAAGTGCAGCCTCGTGGAAGTAAAGACGCCCCAGAGGCAAAGGAAAGACACGGGCCAAACTTGGAAGTCCAAGTCCTCTGTAGGTGCAGCCTCACGCAAAGATCCTTAAATATTGCTGCAGAGGCAAGCTGGGATTTATTTCTAAACTTACCAAGGCCTATAAATACTGCATAAAATTTAGTGAATTTTATTACAGAGTAAGGATGGAAATATAYATAGTGAAGACAACTGATAACTCTGGCAAACCAAAGCAAACGAAGGCTGGTCACTAGTGACAGKCAGACGTTACGTGAAGCTATCCAGGGATCACTTTGGGGGGCAAAAAAGACAACCAGCCAAACCAAAGGCCAGAGGCTGCTTATAGATGATGTCTACCTGTAGATGATGGTTTTTGGCTACTTCCTTTAGCTCTTCAGGTGAATTGTCACTGATATTTGAGGAACTGCAAACCAGACCAAAAAGTCAAATTGACGCTGAAGGGCTCTCCAACGTTCCTTCCTATTCGTGAAATCCTAGAAATCCTGTTAATGGCAGTTCTTGTTAAGTACGTACAAGGCTGGTGCCTTGGTACCATCTYGCTAAGAGAAGAAGATCTGTTAAAATGTGACTTGCTCCTGCCATTTCTTCTTGTTTGGGGAGAAGCAGGTGAGAGGAACGTGCCAGTGACTCGAAGAAATGCCGGCTCGGACACCGCTGGGGGACCTGGTTTCGTGGCCTGCTCCTTGCTTGGTGGGTTTGAGGATGCTGCAGCTCTTTGTGGCTCCTGAAGGAAGCAGGTCGGTGCTGGGCGCTCCGTGCCCGGGCTGTGCCGGGGCTTCACGGGGGCGAGAGGAGGCGGCGGGGGGCGGCCCGTGGGGAGGGCAGCCGTGTTCTGCCGTGTTCACTGCTGCGCCTTCGCTCCTGCCCTGCTGCTGCTGTTTAGCTGCCTGTAAAAACGAGCTCTCGGTTTGTTTCTGCAGCCAGGTTTTTGCTAAGTGACTCAGAGCGGGGCTGCTTGGTGCTCTCTGTTTCRTTCCATTTGGGGATTTTGAAAAGGTTTATTAGTACATTTTAATTACAGCTGATAAAATCTATTGCTGTTGGAACCTGAATTGCTATAGAACTGAGCTAGTGCATCTAAAATTACATTAGAATTAAAGTTAAGGCTCAATAAAATGGATCAAAAGTGGGATTCAATTCAGGCATAGGTATTCTTCATGTTTCCGTTTCCTTTTGTTCCCAATTTTGCGCCAGATGTATTTTGGCAGTTTCCTTCCCAGTTGCAGCCCAGCATACAGGTAGAGCAGAATAATTCAACCTCGCGTTGTAATACTGCTAGTAACTGTTTGAATTAGTGCATTCAGAGGCTCTTAAAGCTTAAGGAAATTGCGTGGGCTCGTGTGGAGAGGAGCCGGGCTCTGCTCCGAGRGACGGGCAGTCGGAGGGCACTTGTGGTTGAAGGGAATAAGCGAGTCCCATGCAGGACTAGCCCGCGAGCACACCTGAGTGTGTGAGCACACCCTGTGCAGAAACCCGGGGAAAAGCTGACTGACGGGCAGGCAGCGAAGGGGCAGGGAGTGTTTCCCTTCAGGCTGGTTCTGGAAATAACTGTTCCGCGGGTGGCTATTCTGGGTTGCAGGATGAGCAGCAAGCCTGGTTCTTGGTGGCTGCTTTTTAAAGCCTTTGCCCCTCTCCTCCGTGGCTGTCTGCACGTCGGCTGAAACGTGTTGACAGCTTCGCCTCTTCCTTCGTGYGTCCCAGGCACGGACTTGCTGTCTGCAAGGAGCTGCTGGCAGAAACCTCCGCGTTGAAGTGTCTCCCCTGCGCAGGGTGGTTCCAGCTCTGGTTTCAGCGCTTGGGCTTTTGACAGGTTTCGTAGCGTGAGGCTTCAGATACGCTGCTGGGAGCCGGGGCTCCTGCATAGCCATCTCTTTGAAATAAAACCATAATAATTGAAATTCATGTGAACTTAAGCTACAAGCCTTTTTTTTTTTTTTTTGGCAAAATATGATTTGTATGATGCTGTATATATTAAAGAGGGACCTGGCCTGTTGGCCTTGCTTCGAGGGGAAAGCAGCYGGTGGGCATTTGGTTCCCAAGTGCTTTCTTTCCCAGTAAGGCTAAAACTCAAGGTTTTGATATTTTTTTTTTAAAGAAAAAAAAAAAAAGGAAATTATTGGTAATGGAGCAGTGCTCTGTAGGTGGCAGCATTGGGGAGGCGTGCGCTGGATGCGGCGCTCGGTGCGCGCCTGGCCTCGCCGCGCAGGGTGGGAGGCTCCGGGCCTTCCTCGTGGCAGAGCTGCCACCCGCCRCCCCGTGCAGCCCCCGGCTCCGCTCAGCAGCGCTGGGCAGGCTAAAGGGTCTTCTTTCATGATGAGACACCTTTCTGATAATTTGTCCCCTGTGCTGCCAGCATCACCACCGGCAAGGATGAAAGCCAAACAAAAGCCAAGACGTTTTAAAGGAAGGGATACGGCTACTTAAAATACATCAGGTAATWAAAATAGTGCACTACATTGTAAGCTTCAATGAACACTGTCACTGCTGTGACTTAGGCTGTCTATTTTACCCCCCACTAGACCTATCTGCTCTGGCAGGTTGGGGACATCGCCATCTCTCGCTTTGCTGCCTTCCTGATGCCCTGCATGCAGGGGGTCTCCTTCCCACCACTCCTTCCCACCCTCACATCTATGCTGGGAACGCACCTCGGCCACGGTGCCGGGGAGGAACCTGCTCTTCAGCTGGGCCAGGAAAAGCAGAGGGAGCTCAGGCAATTTTCCTGTCATCTCTCTCTGCCTTTAGCATAGAGATCCCCAGTGATAAAACATTTGATATGGTTTGGGTCATCTGAGCACTACACTACAGTGTTTCTAATACTATTTCTGAGCAAGGCTTCTAAACATAGAAGGAGCATCAAAAACTCTGGCTATTTATGTGCTTCTGTGTGCTCATATCTCCAACAAATYGCTGCCTTGGATGCGCACTGGAGAAACTACACACGCTGGAAAGATGAAGGTAAATCTTTGTCCTGGGTTGAAGCTTCAAAATGTGCGATCACCCACGTTCWCATCTTATGTCTGAGGCAGAGTCTAAATTAGTGCTCTTCGGTGGTTATACTTGTTGCAAAGTGTCCAAGCTGAGAATGCAGATGAAATGAAATAACATTCAAGGAGTTAGAGGTAGGAAAACGATCAGATTTGATATGATTTTAAAAAAGTAATTTAGCTGTAAGATCTTACCTGCTTTAGTAATTCACATGGCTCTTTATCTTTCCCAGTTGTGCCTGATTTTGAGTGCTTGAGTTARAAGTCTAGGTCTTGATGCTCAGAAGTGCACGGGGCAAATGCAGCTCCGAAGAGCCGGGCTGGAGCGTGCGGCGCGATGCCGCCAGCCTGKGTTTTGTCCCTTCCCAGCAACGTGGTCTGGGCTTCAGGCCACTTCGGCCTGTGACTGCGTGTGACTCGGTGCATCGCTTCCCCCCTTGAAAGCAAACACGGTTCTTACCATGTAGGTACTGAGAATTAATTAATTCACATTGATGAAGTGCTTTGAAATCCTAGACAGAAGAGTCAGAAGATTGGCACACTGAAAGGCGTTCGTTGTTGTTGCAGTGTCAGCTTTAGCACCTAATCACCGCTGAAAATACCTAGTGCATGAGACTCCCTGCGAATGCAGTAGGAACATTCCCCGCGTGCCAGCATATTAACGTGCTAAGTGTCTGCTTATGCCTTCATTTACAGGTGAGGCAGCCTAGATACCCGCTTGGAATAAGCATAAAGCTGTTTTGACAACTGTTCAATCAATGAGACAAAATAGAGATATGAAGGTGGAATCAATAGAGCAGCAGCTGCATCTGTCACAGTGCTGCAGAATGGCCTGAGTAGTAGTGATGTACAGAGATTAAAAATGAAAAGCCCCTTCTTAAATTATGAAAAAATCACTACAACAAAAAGTGTAAATGATGGTGTATTAGTACTAAAAGAAGACTTACAAGTTTCATCCTCGTACTGCTTTGATGCCTACATGGACTTTCTGACAGTAATTTTGAGGAAAGATTTAACGTATAGTGACTATTTTTTTTTGCCAAATTAGATTTAACATAATTGGCAATTCGTCCCATCTTCCAGCTCGTAGCAGATCCGGGATGGATACTTCATTCACTGCTCCATTTCCCTCGACTGCCATGAAGTCAGATTACAGACCCTGCTTAGTGTCTGCTGCTCCGTCCTGCATTATGCAAACTACTAAAAAGCCGTATGAATTAGGGAAGAGTCTTTTAAGCACAGCTGAAGTGACACAAATGCACAATCCAAAAATATATGAACTTGTCTGTTGCCATGTTAACTTTTTAATATTTTCATGCGGCGGTCTGGAATGTTTTATTTATTCTCATAAGCTTTATTCTTTGTTAGCCAGTTGTGTTCGCTTTAGCCGCTGCGCGGTCCTAAGTCTGCCCTGAAGACTGGGTCTTCATGGAAATGGCTGGGAAAACAGTGCCCCTGGGGTTGTCGAGTCTTATCCTCATATGTCTCCTAGAAAGAATCGTTCATYGGAAGGGTGTTGGTGCTTTGGCACCTCTAGTTCTTTCCAGTAGGGAGCTGTGTTTTAACTGGATATCAAAAATGTTTTGTTTTTCTTCCAGTGGGCTGGTAATCGTCTGCTTCTAGGGCAGTTTTTATAGTGTGGCCCTGGTGTTTTAGGTATGGGCCTAGGATGCAAACAACAGGGGTTACATCCCTCCAGGAGGAGGAAGAGAATCCGAGGATACCTGCAGAGAGCTCTGGCCTCTCTCCCTTTCCGTGCCTTGYGGTTTGCTTGCATCACCTCAGGTGCCATTTCCTCGAAAAGGAACAATTTAGGTGCGGCTTGGGCTAAGACAGTTGGGCACAAAAGGCAGGTTTGCACCCCCGTGTTCCCCGGGGCAGCTGGGGGTTGCCCAGCTGCACAGGACCAGCGGCTCCTGAAATGTTCTGGCCTTTCTCCGTTCCTCAGATGGACTTGCATTATTTTTTTTTTTTCCATATTTTCTTTCTAACCTCTGTACCTAACCCTGTGCTTGCTGTTTCAGACACTTTACCAGCACAGTAATTTAATGGACTGCAGCAAAGACCAGGGCAAAGAGGAATTACTTTAATTGACAGAGCATTAGASTTCAGATCCAGACTTTTAGATCAAATCTCAATCTGTTAAATCCCTGCTTCATCTTGAAATAGGGCTGGGAAGAGCTGTGAAAGAGGAAAGAAGCCAATTACGTGGAGATTTCAGGCCCTCTGGAGCGACGGGGATGGTCAGARTGGAGACTCGTGTGTGGCAGTGAGGCTGTCCTGGCGCTTCGGGGGGACGAAGTTGTCCTCGTGCACGTGATGGCCACGACGCAGGCAAAGCTTTTGCCCAGCTCTTTGTTGCTGACTCTAAACTTGGTTGGAAAATTGTGGGCTGTGCTCTAGTCTTCCTACTGTTACTGCTGTGCTCTAGTCTTCCCGAGCATAATGTCCTTTCGGAAAAGTACCTGAAACCCAGGGAGCAACAGGGAGCAGTGCAGCCCGTGGGGAGCAGCGCCTCGTGAGCACCGGGCGCTGGTGTCCCACCGGGTCCCCTGCTCCAGCGGGGTGTTTCATCCCGCACCAGGAGCGGGGTGTGCGGGTCTGCCCGAAGGGAGCATCGCGCGGGACCAGCAGCCTGGCGCGGCTCTCTCCCGCCCGCTCTCCGGGGACCAGGGCCTGCCGCTCGATAACCGCGCGCTCCTCGGCGTCACCGTGAGCTTCGCACATCCGTGAGTCCGGAAAAGCTGCCGGCCACAAGGCTGAGACTGCTGAGTCACCTCCAATTAGAGCTGATATGATGTTAATTAGCCCGCTGCTGCTTGGTAAGCTGTTTAGCACTTCTGTCTCACCTCTAAGATGTGCGAGGAAGCTGTGCCTTTCTCTGAGTGAGGCGGGGAGCTTGTGGACATGGTAGGAGAGCCGGGAGACTTAGTGGCGTCGGGTGAGGCAGGATTTCTCCTCCTTGGCTGCTCTGCTTGCGAAGCCCTCAGATTCGTAGCAAAATAGCCCCCCGCTCTCATCTGAGCGTGCTGAATTAAAGGAGCACTACTGAAAAACTCCTAAGAATGGCATCAAGTCTGTACCTTAGCTTCTTGGGAAGCTTTCTCAGAGATATCCCACACCTGGAGCCAGAAATCTCCAAGCAACCCAGAGAAGGAAAAASGAGGCAGACTAAAGAACTGGACACGGGCCTTTCTCTGGAAGCCGGCTACAGATGCAGATAGGTTTTAGCTGTATGAATGCACAAGTGTCTAGATGCCTAGCAAAACAGCTGAGCTGCACGTGGATGGCAGGAACCATATATATATATATTTATATATATATATATAAAAAACTCAACATACAGCATAGGTGAGTTAAGATGCTTGTTGCGTGACCGTTTTCATTCTGTGTTTCCTGTTCTTTGAGCAAGGCAAGGTCAATATGGTATTAATTGTTCTATATATATTTCTCACATATATCCATTTTTCTATAAAGATGTTGGATACCTTAATGTTGGCAAGAGCACTTAAAATATTGTTCCCTACTGAAAAAATATGGGAAGTGCCTTAAATATTCATACCATCAGTGCTTAAGTAGCCTCAGTGAAGCTTAAACATTTAAACTGGTTGAAATCTTTATGTGGTGCAAAGTTTTAAGGCAAATAACGGACCAAGGGCCTATATGGCTGTTCTGTCAACATGAACGTGCTTCCGATCCCAACAAGATGACTACCAAGGATCTACCCATCCGCATAGGAGCACCTGGGAGAAATRTAGGAAAAGAATATTCATAGTGTATTTTGAAAGTCTGCAGCATGATTTCACCTCCACTGACACACATGTCCTAGCTAAAGAAGACTAATATTCCAATGCAAATACATTAAAAAGTGAAACAGGCCCAAAGACTGAATAATGACGTTTACATTTCCCAGGCTTAATGGCTTGAAGCTAATCTATATCTTTATTGTGAATGATTTAAGATTTTTTCATTTTTCTTAATATAAATATCCTTAAAAAGGCAAATTCAAGTGCTCACCTGCTTGACTGCTTCTTGGGAACACGTTAGTCTGGTGTCATCTTCAAGCCACCCAAATGAGGATGCAATTTTGCTCAGAAGCTCAGGTAAACTCTTGCATAGGGCAGCCACCACGTGTGCAACACCAGCCCTGAAAGGAGGTTTTAGGGTGGTTCTGAGAAGGGTGTGCAGGGCTGAGGAAAGGTGCCTTAAATATTGCAGACTGCTTCCAGCTGTAAGCTCCAGCAGTGCCATAATATTTTATAAGCAATATTTTTTACTGTGTATGCGCGTGTATATTTGTGTGCAATTTGTAAAAGTTTGTAGCAAGTTAACGGGAAAGACTCTGTGAGCAGGAGAGCAGCGTCCTCAGCTGAGTGCTGACTAGAGAGAACAYGGTGCCTTATATTTAATTTGCTTTATAATGTCCTTGCCTTAAGGGGACTTTGCAAGATTCAATAAAAATACATATTTGATAGATTAATAGAGCTCATGAATTTTGAATGAAAAGACGTAGGTCCTAGCGTGCCTTTTTTTCCTTCAAAAGCTTTATTAAATACCAAGAGCGGCACYGCTTTGTAGAGCCGGCAAAGTAATTTGGTCCTTTTATCCTCTCTAGATGCTTTAATTTGGAGTGACGTGTGTCTTATTTTAGACCAGCCTATCGCTGACTTGCCTGCTGGAAACGAGAAATGACATTTCATGTGCCCATGCTGATGATAACTGTGACTATAATAACCCAAACATCCCCGCATTGCCTCCTTTAGAGAAAGGAGAGGATAAATAAAGAAATGGCCTAACCCCCTTAGAGGAGTGTGTATGAATATTCAGCTTTGTAATTTTGAGGTATGTGTGATGCCGATCAAAAACCTGAAGTTGAGGGAATCCTGGGGAATTCTGTTGCTGGGCCACAGCTCGCGCTGCGCATGTTAGTCCAGGCTTGTGACACTGCCCCAATAGGGATATTGAATATTCCTATAAGGATATTGAATCCCTGCGGTTGAGGAAGTGTCATGGGGCTGCTGGCCCCGGAGAGGCCAGGCCTTCCCGGGGCCGGTGAGTGCCGGGCCCCGGGAAGGCCTGGCCTCTCYGGGGCCAGCAGAGCTCCAGGTAGGCCTGGCTTTAGGCGAGTGGTGGCCAGAGTCATGAGGGCTCCTGCACTAGGTGTTTGGGAACGTGATTGCGCAGGGAAGGGTGAGAAGCAGCAGAGCTGCTGGGGCAGCACCCCGCGACAGCCCTTGCACAACTCGCTCCTCAGTTTCTTAGCACACTGCTCCGGTTGTTTGAGATCTTCTCTCAAAATTATATTTCTYCTGGGGTCTGAGCGGAGATATGAGCTGAAAAGCCATGAGCTTAGGAAAAAGAAATTTTGATTTATTGGAAATAACATAAATAAAGTAGGTGTTTTCTCAAGGAGACTGATGCAGAAGATGAGAACATCCAAGCTCCTGGGATGCTGATGTTGATGCATTTTCATAAGTTCCTCTTTTAAGGCCCGTTTGTTTTAACACTCTGTGGTTCAGCTGTCTGCTCCCTTTTCCTGCTTGCCTGCTGGGATTCACCTTTATTCCCTCCGTGCTTCACRTGCAAGGATGGAAGGAGCTCTCCAAGCTCAGCCCCTTGGTCTCCCTCATTCCGTTTCCTGCCGAAAAAACGCAGAGGAGCCGTTTTACTCAACCAGCCTGTGGAGCGTTGCTAGCGTGCCCATAAAACTGCTGAATTTTGGAAGCTCACAGGTAAAAAAACAGGTGTAAAATACAGCTAAAATCTAGATGTAAAACACAGATAAAATATAGACCTAAGTCCCGGTGACCATGAGCTGTGTGCCCACTCTTGCTCTGCGGGGATGTCCAGGACAAAGCTCCTGGCTCGTGCTACACAGGGCGTTTCAGGGGCTCTGCCTCTCTGCCTAAAGAGGGGGGCATTTGCTGCTGGGGAGAGACAGATCATAAGGAATCGGTGTCTATCCATTCCTTAAGAGTCTCCTGGGATAGAAGAAAATGGGCTGCAGGGTGCTAATTCCTTAGGAATGGTTTTCTTCCTCCTTCACTTCTTGTTGTGTTGGTTTGCTGTCATGTTTTAAGGAGCTTCCCAAGCAGTGTCTGGCTGCCCGTGGGCTGARTCCTTACCACAACGCAGGAGCTTCTGCATCCCCCCAACTTTTCTTTGGATTTGGGAATTGCAGAGCTTGCGGATTCCTCCCTTTAGAGGCTGCAGCCGGCGCTGAGGCGGCTCCTGCTCCCTTTGCYGCTAGCAGAGGGGCCTGGCAGCGCTGTGCGGGACTCTGCCCTGCTGCCACTTGCCAAGACTAGGGTTTGGACCTGCTTTCTCACTGAGAATGAAAAAAGAAGTGCCTTTATTTGGGGGAATTTCAGCTACAAGCGGGTAGCAGTAGCTGAAGGAGGAAAATCCCCCAAAACAAGATACAGGTTTCTCTTCTCGCCACATCGCGTGGTGTCGGAGCAGAGTGAATCCTCTGGCCATACCTGCAGCTCCTGCAGTCGTGAAAAATTAAACACTCCAGTGCTGTGCAAAGGCTGCAAGGGCGGCGGGAGAAGGGATACGAACTTGAAATGCAGGGTGCTTTCTGAAGAAGGGGGAAACTTCCCACTCCRGAGAAAGCACCACTCAAAAACAGATGAGCGATTTGAGAGAGAGAAAACAGGTATTTGCTTTTGGCTGGAACTAGGCCTTCAGAGGAAACAATCTCCTAAAGGTGAGAAAGTACCAACAAAGTACTGCAGATAAAGACTATGAAAAAACATGTAAAAGAGAGAAGTGATAACTTTTAATTTACAATTTTGACATTACATTTTCATCTCCATTTAAATGTGCATTTTTCTTCCTGTCAAATTTTGGTTGAGTGGGAACACTGTTTCCCACTCATCTGTTTTCAGCCTCCGTTTTATCCGTCATGGGAGCAGCTCCCGTCTCCCGGGAGCCGGGACACATCCGCACGGAGCAGCGCTGTGCAGCAAAGGGACGCCCCGATCCGTGCGGGCGCTGCAGGCGGATAACTGCCCTGCCAGCCTTTCCTGCCCACCTTGGGAAGCGCTCGCAGGAAGGGTCCTGGACTGTATTTATGGCCCTGCCTTCAGGAGCTGTGGCTCGTGCATCCGAGGGGCCTTCCTCCTTCGGTGACAGTCACACTTAGTGTTAATTAAGCTGAGCAGTCTAATTTGTAATGGGATTAAATGTCACAGTCTGGAGTCCGTAGCGTTCTGTGAGATGGTTAACTTGKTTATAAATGATACTTTTTTGAGAAAAGTTACACTGAGCTTTTGAAGTCACTGAAGAATTGAAGTCATATGTTTAATTTGACTAAAACCACTGGTGTTTGGGAGCCCTTGAGGAAACAAAGTGGGAGATTCGGGAGCATTAGGGTAGTGCTTTAACAGGGTCAGTGGAGCTGGTCCCTCCACGGGAATGCTGCACTGAACAGACACCAGTCCCCTCCCCGCAGCCGGACAGCGGCTTTGGGAGCRGGGGGATTGAGCCGGGAGACGGGCGCGGGAGACGTGGCCCGGTTCTGAATGCGGAGAGGAATTAATTACTGGATGATTTTGCTAATGCGATAGATGGACTGAGATGGATAGTGCTTTACTGCACACGTGAAGAGCTGGGCTGGTCGGCTTGCAAAGCACGTCCTGCCGTCCACGGGGAATTACTTCAAGAAGGGCCCTGCCCGCCAGAGCCAGCCTGCAGGAAGCAGTGGCCTTTCCCAGACTACAGCTACAAATGTCTTTTCTAAAACCAAAATAGTGCGTTTATTGGTTCAGTCAGAGGTTTCAAGTAGCCCTGCTTAGTATCGGCGTTACGTAATAGATTTGTAGTTAAATCACTTTTGATGTGCAGTATTGTTAGGTTTTTTGGTGTGCCTGGGGCAGTGACTTTCCTCTTGCTTATAATGATAGGAGAGCATCTGGGCTCCTCTTTTTTATTTATTTTTAGTGTAGCTTTTCATTTAAGCTAATATTTGGAACCGTCTTAGTAGCTGTCAGGTTGCTACAACTGAACAATAAAGACTGCAC
The DNA here is from genome assembly GCF_003342845.1 of Nothoprocta perdicaria. Classification (NCBI taxonomy): domain Eukaryota; kingdom Metazoa; phylum Chordata; class Aves; order Tinamiformes; family Tinamidae; genus Nothoprocta; species Nothoprocta perdicaria. Next base: position 71,818 of record NW_020455618.1, read on the forward strand.
TGAAAATGGAAGAATTTAGGGAACTTTTGCTTCTATATGGTGTTGCAAATCTGACTTTTCAAATAGCTTCATCCTGCCTGCTCGTAGTGTGGTTGTATATTCAGGGCATAAACTTGCTTCCTGCTGAAGATGAAACGAGGAGCCGCTCGGACCCCAGCAGAGCCTCAGCCTTTCCTGCTGGAGCAGCGGCTGGTGCTGGTGAGGCCGTGACGGGCGGTGAATTCCGTGAATTCATCCGACTTCCTGGGGTGCTTTTCCAAGCGAGGCCGTGGGCTCGGGAGGTGCAAGCAGCAGGGCTGACCCTGTTGCTCGGAGAAAACCTCTGTACGTGTTTCAGGCTCCCTAGAATAGATAGCTTGTAGATACCAGAGCCCTGACATTGCAGTGTAGGGCCAGCTCCTCAGTTGCTCCTCAGAGCTCAGGGCTCTGCAGGGAGGGGAGTAATTTTAGGCTAAGAATGTCAGGGAATTTTGACAAAAAAATAAGAACAAAACCAAAACCTCAGCAGATTTCTGTTTCTTAGCTGACAACATTACAGACCAAGGAGCCGATGGTGGTTCTTGTTTGTGTGGCTTGTCTGGGATGTAGCACAGTCATAGATTAAAACCCAAAACTTTTCTTCTTGTATAGCTAATATGAGAATCAACCATAAACCCAGGGTAATGCTGTTGGCAATAAGGCCGTTAATGCATCAGACATGCTGCAGGCTTTCCTTTACTGTTATCACCTGTCTGGTTTGGTTTGATTGTTTTCGCTCCATTTTCCACTGTAATGGCTGTTTTCTTTATAAGAAACGTATTAAAGTCCTCAGGTGTCCTCCCACGCACCTAAAATCTCATTTGGCAGACTGAGAGCACCTGGAGAGCTGCCTGTAGGGGTCAACTACAGCTATCGCTGCTTTGCTAATGGTAACTTTCTCCTTGCTGTGCCTGGTAGAAGATCCCGCGGGAGCCGGCCGTGCCAGGCTTCCCTCCTTGCTTCCCAGTGGGTTGATACTGTCACAGGTCGGATTTACTGGGTGTTTAACCCATCCACACTGCTTTAAAATGCTCTTTTCCTAGCACTTCTTGCTCTACCACTGGTTCTCCTCTTGTAGCCTTTTACYAGAGCCTGTCTTCCCTAATCCCAAATGCTGCTGTTTGCCCCCTAAAGTGAGGCTTTGAGTCTGGCTTTCATTTCTTTGAGATGCTTGTCTGCCTGTGAATGTTTTGAGGAACGCAGTTTGTTTTCAGTGTTTGATGCTTACAGGGTGTCCTTGCAGATCTCRGCAGCCCCGGCGCTTCCATCCACTTTGTGCTCATGCTGAGGAGGCTTTTTTCCCTGTTTTATCTTATGATACCCACCTTGACTAGAGCTGGATTTTCCATTTGCATGAATTGTCACAGTATATTAAGCCATCGGTATCATCTGCTGCTTCCTGTGATTAGGAAGTGTATTCTTGACTTCACTGCTGTGCAGGGAAGTTCAGCATCTCTTATTATTACTAGACTTTTAAGCTAATTCTTGTGATTACACCTCAAATCGAGCTGGGCCCACAGCTGGATGAAGGAAGCGCTCTCGACTGCTGGACTGCAGAAGCGGGAAGAGAAACCCAGTTTTGTGCAGCGTGTGAGGGTGGCTCGGGGCAGCGGGGGCTGGCGCAGCGAGGCACCGTCGCCGCGGCCCCCTTGGCGCTCGCACTTCTCGGCTCCTTTGATTCATGGGCCTTGCGTTTGTTACTGCTCTGTCTAAAACAAGGGAACGCGTGTGTTGGTTTCCAAGTTTAACAAAAAAAAAATGTTGGGCACGAACGGTTCCTTAGTTCCTTAGGGAATTGCAGATTGGTGTAGAATCAAAGAAAAAGTGAGGTTCAAGAAGACCTCTGGAGATCTGCTCCAGTCAGCTACCCAGAGCAGGTCTGACACTGGAGCCAGGTCGGGGGCTGTCCTGCTTCCGTGCCCCTCTGTCACCTTCTGCATGAAGCAGCAAGGCCGTGATTTCCCTTACGGATAAGAATCCCTGGGATCCCTCTGCAGCTGCGGCTGCAATAGAGTCCCAGGTCAGTATTATGACCCCAAATTTCTGTCTTTGTTTAAAAACAACCGGAGGGGAGATTAAGCCAGGTCACTGTAAAAGTGAAGCAGGAAAAGGCAGGATAACACTTCTGTGCTGAACAGCTGCTAGAGGGATGGACACTGAGAAAATGAAATTGCTTTTATGAAACTTCTTTCTCAACTTTTTATGCTGGTGCAAAATGGCCTCTTTAGGACCATTTATAATCACAGATGCTCTATTTTTGTACAGTTTATCTTATTGGGGATAATGCAGTTGAACAACTTGAAATATATATGAAGAATAGAGGGAAAATTTATAACTTGTGCAGTCAGCAAACATTTGGAAGCTGCAGAACAGTAAATCAGATGCATCGCACTGTTTCTCCTTTTCTGGCAAGCCGTGAAGAAACAGGTCAAGAAATGCTGGCAGCAAGCGCAGCCTTTTAGAGCTAGGTCCTGGAAATGTACTGCCTGATTCCTCAGTTATTGCTGGGGAAAAGAAATAAGCTGTATTTGATTTGGCCTGTGTGGATGACGTTCTGCAGAAGCTGCTGAGGCTGCAGAATCGCCCTTGGTGCTGCAGCCCGGTCCCTGGGGTGGGGACGCGCGTGACATTAACGCTGGTCCTGCCGGAGGCCGCGCGGGATAACGCCCCGCTTGGGAAAATGCCCATTCTCCAGAGGCATTTGTGGGCCCCAGCCTCGGAATTTCCTTTCTCATACAAGTTAGCGAGCAAAAGAGGTTGCCACGTTTGCTCTTCTGCCYGGCACCTTTGGGGCGTTTTTGCACCTGACTCTTTTCAGAGAGACTTTGTGCCCGGCTTAGGGCAAAAGTGGCAGGTTCAAAGTCATTTCCCCCCTCAACCGTATGCTATTTTAATGGTGACAAGTGGGAGTTAGGAAATATGCTTCTGTTGCAGTGTGAGAACATGCTTTATTTTTGTGTATTATGGACTCTGGGCTTTTGTTTCGCAATATGCTTAAAAAAAGGAATCGGGAGATCTAGGAAAGGGGCCTACAGATGATGCACTGCTTGGGACTCCTGTGTTCTACGAGACACCAGGGATTTCAGTTTAATTTTAAATCTTTATGCAATGGTGTCTTTTGTCCTAAACGCACCTTAACGTGGCGGTGTAGCGATCCCACCTCGCAGTGTATTTGACTTGTCCCTCTAAGGGCAGGAGGGATGAGGCTGCGGCGCGGGGGAGAGGTGGAGGCTGCTGCTGTCTAAGCTGCAGCGTGGCCGGTCTCCAGCTCCTCCTTTAGCTTTCTCATCGCCGCTCACTTGTCCAGTTCTTGACCCCCCACGGCTTGTGCTGTACTGCCTAATGTGGAGCAGTCCCCCGTTCAGCCGGGGTCCTGCCTGGGGGATGCCAGGCCGGGATCAGTCCACGCCGAGGCCAGGCAAGGCGGCTCTCAGCGGCTCGGGTGCTGGGGACTGGGTGCCAAGTGCTCCGTGGCTGAGGGCCGGGGCTGTGACCCCGCAGCAGAGGGGCCCCCCTGCCATAAACTTAAAGATTTGCTTCCTCTTTTCTTTTTCCTCCCTCTTGTCCTCCTCCACAAACCTTTCTGTTTTTTTTTTCCCCCTTATTTTTTCATGCATTGGTATTTTTCTATACAGTCTTACAGTGCTCTTTTGAAAGTTGCTTGGTAACTATTAATTCTCCTTGGTGAGGATTTAACGTACAACAATTCTGGGCTTTAAAGCTTACAGAGTAACGTATGAAAAAGAGATCTATGTCCTTGCAAGACAGGGAAACCTGACTTGTATTTCTTCAGACTTATATACCAGTTCTAACAAATCTTATGCAAGGATTCACTGTAACACGTGACTGAATGACAAAGATAGCTCTTCTAAATGCTAAGATACATTTCCAGTAATAATAATAATGTAAATAATGTGACCTTTCTGGTTACAGTGAACTGTAAAGGAGCTGGGGATTAATGTGCATTAATGTGGGGCATGCTGGATTGCTGCTCAATCTCGAGTCCTGCAGCACGGAACAAGATAGGGATTTGGCCGGTGCTACCATGACTCCATCGTTTATTCAGCAGGAGCTTTGCTGCCTGCTGGGAGGAGGCTCTGCCCTGGCCCTGGCTGCAGCCCAGCCTTCTGCCAAAGCCTTTCTCCCCGTGGATGGCTTACGCTGTTCCTGTAAGAGCAAGCAATGCTGTTTGTTTTAGTAGTTTGAATATTTTCACTTGTTTTAATAGTGACAGGAGATTTAATTTGAGTTTTTCTTTATGTCCAAAGGGGACTCGGTGCATTGCCTTGGCTGCAGCCCTTCCCACCCTCCCCTCGGCAAGGCAGGCGCTCTCACTGTGCCAGCCTGGCACTGATGAGCTGGGATGATCTGAGTCCTAATGGTGCTTGGAGGGACCTGCACATCCCCCGAGTCACCGCGCACATAATAATTGCCTCACTTGGATTTTTGTCACTTCGAGGCTCGTGCTTTCTTATCTCTGTAGCCCCATTTTGTCATCATCTACAATCAACTTCCAAGCTCCTTGCTGTGGTTCCAAGAACACCTATAATTAACCGCACCGAGCGTGTAGCATACCTTGGGTATTAAATAAATGGTAATAGTGGGTATCAGTTGGCGTTTATAGGGACTTTGTGATCTCGGGAGCTGAACGTATCAGAGAGTGGGAGCGAAGAACGGGGGAGACTTTCTGACAAGGGTCTCGGGCTGCTGCTCCGGTTGCCCTGGCCCAGCCCCGGGGGGCTTGWAGAACGTGGGGCTGCCCTCACGAAGGCTGCTGGGCCAGAGGGGGCTGCGCGGGGCTCCTYGGCAGAGGAGCGCCCAGAGGATGCTCACAGTGAGTTATTGCACACGGGGCGCTTGGGCAAACACCCTGCGTGCCGGGAATGCACCGGGGTCTGCATTCCAGGGGAACCTGGGCTCCTGTCGCCCTGGGCATTTAGCGGAGCTGGGCACTGACACGTCCTGCGAGTGTGGGGCTGACGGTCCTTAGGGCGTCTTGCTCCTGGCGTGCACGTAGCCATGGAAATACCACACGGCTCTTGGAGGACTTATTCTCCTGCAGAGTGAACTAAACCAACTGTTTTATTCTCATAAGGCACTTTGGGATTCATCTGAAAGCCACGTGGCRCTGGGACCAGTGCAAGGTTTTCTCTGGTACTCTATATAACACTTTGAATTATTTACTTGAATGTTAATTACTTTCCATGCATTTTTTTCCAAAAGCAAAAGTGAATGAGATATATTTACTGTTAACCTGGTGATGATGGACAGTTTGGCTCTAATGCTGTTCTCTACAACTTCCAAGCCATCATTCATGGAAAAGGTAGATTTAGTATTAAGACAGCACAGCAAAAAGTGCTCCTAATGAAATTAAATCTCTAGCATCAGCTGGCTGCATAGCGAGGAAAAAAAACGTGCTACGTTCAGCATTTAGTCRTGGGAGAGTAAATTATTCTAATTTTATTTATTGATTGGAGCAAAGCTAAGTTAAGCTAATATCACGCTAAATTCTTGCAGTGCTCAGCAATAATGCAGTGCTTTTTTGCAAAAGCACAGATAAATAGGTAAGTATCTTCTAAAATTCTGGCATCGATTTTTAGAGTGTTTTACAAACCTAGCTAAATTAATTTATGAAGTCATTAAAAAGGCTATTTTAAACCTAGCCAAATTAATTTATGAAGTCATTAAAAAGGCTATTTTCAAAGTCTATCGTTAGGTTACCACCTGTCATGGGTACTTTCCACTTGTATTTAAAATTTATCCTTTAATCGTTATTTTTTTTTCCACTAAGAGTGCGTGTGTACGAGGCACACGGGTGTATGGAAATGCAACGTGTGTGCTTTGCCACTGGCAATTTTGGCTGGTGGACAGTGCAGAGCACCACGACTGGGGACCTGGGAGACAAACTGGGGGTATCGCAAAGTAGTTGTTTTCCACTTCTCCACGTGTGAAAATGAGAAACCAATAAATCTCCAAGTGAGCTTTAAACAGCTGAGTTGAGCAGGGCAGTGAACCCAGAGTGAGAGGCCAGCACGAGGACGGGATGGCAGGGTTTGTGGAGCGAGTCCTTGCGTTCCCGTTGTGCATCTGGCAGCCCGTGGGCTTCTCTGGCTCGCAGGGTCATCCTGAGCTGTGGCTGTACTGAACCGACGGGCAGCCAAATGAAAGGGGTAATGGTACAGTAACACTATAATTAAAACCCAGCACTCAGCAGGCACATTAAATTGCACTAATTGGTTCTATTAATAGTAGGAAATCTCTTAAAAAAAAAAAAACACTTTATTAGTTTTTGTTTTGTTTAATGTAACTTATTACTACATCACAGTAGTTCATATACATGAGGTAAATAGTAATAAATAACTTGGGTAACATTAAATTAAAATAAATGCTGCAGGTTCCTGCAAAGAGCATTAATTTCCCTGGGGGTAACTCGGGAGCAAGTGTGAGTGGCACCGAAGCCATCGCTGGGGATCTTGCCTTGCATTTCCGTAGGGCCCRAGCTGGAACCTGCCACCTTCCTGTCTGCTGCTGGTAGAGGCTGAGGAAAACTATTTCAGGAGGTGACTTAGATTCTTTAGCGCTTCTATTTTTGTGCCTTGGAAAGAGCCGGAATTGGCGCTGTGCCAAAGGGAGGAGAGAGGCTCTAACTCATCCCCCTGCTTCCCTGTTTACGTTTTGCATGGAAGAGGTCCCTGGAATGCGGGTGCTCCGGCCCGGCCGGGCTGCGCAGCCCAAGGGCTCTGGCACCGCTGCACTGCACAGCTCTGTGCTCCCACACGCATCCTGCCCTGTGCAGAACGGAGCCACGGAGTCTGGGATCCGGGGTTTTCCCTGGATGTGCAGCAAATGTCCTGGCTGAAGTGGGACCACTCTGATCACGCCTGCCTAATCACTGCAGTCTGAAACTTGGACGTTCCTGCTTGCTGAACAGAAATGCCCTTTCCAGCAAGGAGAGCCTGCTGTGGGTGCATGTGGGCACCACTTGAGCACTTGCACGCGTTTGAAAGAGTAGGAATTTAATTTTATCTCCATTGCATTATATAACATGAAAAGTAAGCTTTCCCTCTGTTATCAGAAGGGGGTACTTTGCAGTCATGGAAGTTGAACAGTGTTAGAATTACCTGAGAATTTGGATCAGACCTCAACTATTTTAAGAGTTTACTTCTAGAAAGCTACTGAAAATATTATTCTGGAAATTGGAATATTTAATTTTGGAAATAGCACTACAGGAAAGAAGAGCCCTGGGATCTCAGGCACTTGCTTATATTCTTGATTTATAGGCTTCATTGTGCAATTTGGCACTTATTTCTGTAGTATTTCATCAGTTTGCCCCTGTGCACGTGTAGTAAAGGTAAGCTGAGCTTCTCTCAATACATAGTGCTCTACTGACGTGAGAGATGGGCACAAAAGTGCTCAGGAAGAACTGTAGCCTCAAGAAAATTCCAGTCCACCCTCATTAATGTGAAATGGCCCTGGCAAGTCATGGGGAAAAAAAGTTCGGAAGGTGGCAAGATTATGGAAAGGGGATGGGGAGAGGATTTGCAGTGCGTGGTGGGGAGGGAYTGGCTGCTGAACCCAGAGCGTGAGCTGGGCTCCGTGCGCAAAGCAAAACAAAACCCTGCTATCTTCAGCAAAAGTCTTCAAACCATCAATTTGGATTAGTATCGTTCCAGTGGAGCTTAATTTGGCTGATGGATAAATTACTCGTAATGTTCTTATGGTAGGAAGTGAACCAGAAATCGCCATCCCTGTCCTCTAGTGCAAAATAACTGAAATAGTTTTGGTATTATAAAACTTGCTTGATTTAAATAAGGTCTGATATTCAAACTTTCAATGACTGCAGAAGTAAACATCTTCAGCTCTGCTGTGGTTTCATAGTTTCTTCAAATTACTCATCAGCATCATTTTCTATAAAGGAGTCAGTTTGACACAAGGAATATTTTGTTGATGTATACATATGAGTGTATGTATATAAACATAAGGGTATTTGTGTGTCTATATGGGCATTTCTTATATTACTCATGTTACTATTTGTATTGTTTGTATTCCCTCATTATTTTAAGAGTTAAAATCTACAACTTTGTTGTCAAACAGAGCTTTTTATTAGATGATCTTTGGGCATTGGGTGCAACTGTACCTAAACGTGCCTAATGGTGTCATTTGGAAAGAGCAGGAGAGTACTGCAGGACCCAAACAACCTGAGGAATGTTTGGAAGGCCAGACTTGCTCAGGGAACTTCAGGGGAGGAAAATTTGCTCAAGAAACAGTTATTCAAGGGGGTCTTGCTCTGGTACAGGCTTTTCTTGTAGGCCTGTAACTCCAGTCAGCTGATGACACTCATAATATGCGTATATAATAATGCAAAATAATTGGATACTGGTGAACATTTTATTAACCAGTGGAAATAAAAGGTTGACCAGTATTTTAAGACGGAAATAAGGTGATGCCTGATGACCTGTCAGGACTTCACATCACCAGTGCTTGTCTGCAAGGCCTTTATGGTCTGTTGTGGTGGAACTGGTTTTGCTGTTCCTTGGGTGAATTTTCTCCATGTACTTCTCAGTGGATGTAGCTTGAGTTGATTCACTGGTCACTTCATTAGTCCTTGTTCTTAAAAGTCTTCTTTTAGAAGTTTTCTTAATTTTTTTTTTTTTTTTCAAGCATATTAAGAATTAAACGACACTTCCTATGTGACTCGGCATGGCCGAAATTAGAACTCTCAAAGGGCAGTGAGCAAAGACCTGTGCTGTCTCCTAGAGCATCGCTCCTGCTTTGGCTCTCTGTCCAGAATAGGGAAAGGTCATGTCCTATCTGTACGTGGTCAGCAATAACAAAAGGAAATAATTATCTGCTAATGTCAAGGGGTTACTAAGTAAGAGTATAAAGTAGGATGAAGCTGGGTGGCTGCTGTGTGTATATATTACCTGCAAAAACTGYGTTCTATAAAAATGGAAAGCTTGCATAACTTTTAAGTATTAGCATAAATACAGTCGTTTGAGCCTGCAGCTCAGAGATGGAAAATAGAAATGCTTAGTGTCAGTTCATGTAGGAAGATGTGTGACTTCGAGATAGTAATTTTTGGATTGGAATGAGATAAAATTTGTGCTTCACTTTGCATGTAGAAATTTGTATCACTACAAATGTGTGCAAGGTTCTGGTGAGTTTTTATTTGTGTCTTTCCAGGCTCTAAATCTAACCTAACCTTTCCAAAAGCTGTCAACTCGTTTAACAAATTCCAGAGGGAGACAAGGTCTGTGATCAAATAATCACTGCAGTCACCGCTGCTTCGCGCCGGCTTTTCTTGCTCCAACCCCTTGGAGTTTGATGTTGCCTCACAGGGTCCCAGCCCTGGCACAGCTGCTGATCATCAAACTCTTAATTTACTTTGGTGCAGAGCTGGTCGTTTAAGAAGAACGAGCCCCAGAAGCCTGTTTAAGCTGACGTGATTAATTTTGTATGGAAGCAGCCAAGGATATTGCCATGAATCCTTCTGCCCGCYGCTCCATGCGGGGACAGCTGCCAACACGAGTAACCCACCAGAGGCAAAGAGGAGGAGGAGGAGAATGGGAAAATGAGTTAAATTATCTCAAAAACATCTGTTTTGRAGAGTAATTGTCATTCCGGGGCCTGATAAGCCTGCACCAAGTGTATGTGTAGGCGGCTGACGTGGAGGCTTTGCCAGCGAGCGGGTTCGGAGGCCAGCGCGTGTGGAGGCCCTGGGGCAGCGGGCACCCCCAGCCCCGCTCGGCACCACAGCCCCGTCCGGAGTGCTCCCGGCTGCCTCGCCGGCCTGGCCAGGGAGTTCAGGTAGCGCGGGCACTGCCACGGACACTCGCACCGGCTGGGGACAGCGCGGTTCCTGTGAGAGGTTTTGCAGTTAGCTACACGTGGGAGGCCTGACCGCCATGGCTAGGAGGCCTTCCACCCAGGGTTTGTTTAAATAGCATGGCCTACAAGGAAAGGTTTAGGTCCTTTACAAGGAAAGGTTTAATCTTTCCAGACAATTGTATGCTTTGGATGCAGTTCCTCTAGTTCCTCCCAGGTAAGGGAGGGTCAATTTACGGGTCAGTTGTGACCCATAAAGCTTTGCCTGTGTTCACTGCCCGCAGTGCAGCCCTAAAGCTGGGCTCTGAGGCCTCCTGAGATGCTGTGAAGAGCTTTAAGTGCTTGGATCTCATCTCTCTGAACGGGCTGTGAGTTAGAACATCTAACATCTAGAAGGTGTTGGTTAGAACATCTAGAAGGT